>NC_060077.1:46013566-46317763 GCF_922984935.1 Meles meles
GGCTGCGTCCCCTGCCCGGGAGAGGGCGAGTCGCGGCGGCGAAAGCCTGGGGGGTGGGGCGATAGGGGCCGTGAGGGACTAATATGTCCGCCTTCCTGTTCAAACAAACGGAGACCGCCGGCGCAGACTGCGCATGCGGGGCGCGGACGCTCGGAAGGAGAATCGGTCCCGCGCTGCGCGCGCGCGCGCGCGCGCGCGCACACGTCGTCGCCTCCGCAGGGCCGGGCTGGGCCGGGACTGGCCGGGACGGGCGGGGCGGAAGGCGGGGCACGCACGGGGCCTGGGGGTCGGACGCCGAGGGCTGGTAGCTGGGAGGAGCCGACAGGGTGCGGCGGGCGGCACCGCCCTCGCTCCAGCAGGCTGCGGGGAGCCAAGTAGAGCGCTGGAGTCCAAGCGGAGGTCGGGATAGGTTTGGCGAGGGGGTGTCGAGTAGAGGCGCGGGGCTGTGTCTCTGGTCGCTTCCTAAGCAGCTGTCTCAGCTCTGCTTCCTCTAGGCTGCAGCCGTCTGGAGCTTTCTGACGAGAAAGGAGTGGTGCTTGTTATTGTTATTTTACTAACAGATTCTTTTCTAGGCAAGATGCCTTTTCCCCGGTAGGCAGCAGCATTTTAGCACCCACGGAGCTTGTTTTTCGGTAGTACTTCATCGTCGGCCCCCCGGGAACACCACAATGTTGAAACCGTCTGCGATTCCATGGGAAAATGAGGAAGCAGTGCAGTACTCAACCCTCCTAAGCCGAGCGTGTGTATCAGGGGAGCACTAAAATATTGACTCCGGAAGATATAGTCCATAGAAGTCAAGTTCAATTTGTTTAAAAAATAAATAAATAAAAGTACCTCATTAAAAAATCAATATTTTTAAGTTACTCATACGAGTTCTTCCGCACCATTATCACTCCAGTTGCAGTTCTCTTTAATGTGTGATCCTGCCTGTTTCAATTTCAAAAAGCTCAGTGCAACTTAAAATTGTGATTTTAACAGAACCAATGTAGAATATGAAAATTATGGGCATTTCCTCTTAAGTCAATTGCTTCATTGACTGTGGTGTGAGGGTGAAAGACTTGTTACTCAATCTGCTGATAATCTTTACTTGCTGTCCACGGGAAATCTACCTTAATTTGTTCCTAGTGAATCTTTAGTTTGGCTCATAGGTCAAATTAAAAATTGCTAGAAATAGAAAGCATGGAGGGAGCCCGAGTGGCTCAGTCGGTTAGGCGTCTGCTTCTGCTGGGGTCGTGGTCCCAGAGTCTAGGAATTGAGCCCCATGTATGTCAGGAAGCCTGCCTCTGCCTGCTGCTCTGCCTACTTGGCTTTCTAGCTCTCCATCAAATAAATAAAATCTTTTTTAAAGAAGAAAAAAAATAGAAAACACGAATATGTTTCCTCACACTGGAAAATGCTACAGATGAACCAGTTTTCTTCCTATGTAAAAAGCATTGCATAGCATCTGAACAGTCCACTAACTTCATGGTGTGAGTCAGAGGTTAGGAAAATGTTTTATTGTTTGAAAAATGACTTTTCTATTTTCACTTTATTATATACAAGAAATATTTAGATACAAAAACCACTGTATAAATCACGATAGGAAGTAAGTCATCACAAAAATCATAACAAAGCGACAACTAGACAAAATTCAGGTATTTTATTAAATGCTTTTGCAGTGACTTTTCTTGGCTCCAGTATTTTAAGCTGGTCATGTGAATTAAATTTATTTTTAAGCATAGGGCTTAAAATAAATCTGGCAGTTGCCCTAAAGTAAATTTCCTAAACTCTGCTTGTCCTTTTTTATTACCATTTTTAGGTATTCTTTGAAATTTTGTTGTTTCTCAGAGAACTGTGAGCATTATGTTGCTTTCCATTGAACACATACAAAAAAGTACAGGTAACTAAGACAATACATGAGTGACACTGATAAATATAAGTGAATTGAAAACCAATCTGGCAAAGCTACTGGAAATATATGTGAGGCCTATGTATTTTGCTTTTTTATAAATTAATCTGATGATTGTAACTCCCAACTAGTTGTCTTTTACCTAAGATAGATGGACTCTGTATCAATTTTTTTTTAAATAAAAAAGTCCTCACCTGTCATAAGGTAGAATCATGACATTAAAGTTCCTTTGCAACTTTTAAATTCTGTTGTCTAGTTATGGCTAATCTCTTCAACAGCATTGTGGATATTTGGGATCACCCTTAAAGTACATATTAAGATTCTAAGTGCAATAGAATATACCATTAATTATACATACTGGACGTTTACCATATGCTAGGCATTACTATATGCATTTTATACATAGAATCCAATTAAAACTTCAAAAGAATTCTGCTGATACCTACATTATAGATGGGGAAACTGAAGTGCAGAAAGATATGTTACTTGTTCAAGGTCATGACAGATCCAAATTGGAATAGAGGCAGTCAGACTCGAATCCCCATTCTTAACAGCTGAATATGCTAACGCTATCCAATCCTAGTACAATAAGTATATCATAACTGTATTATTTACATTAGCACAGATTTAAATGATTCTATGTAGAAGAGGGAGTTATAAAATTTGCAATATTCTCAGTATAATTATAGTCCCTAGGGAAAGATGTGAAAATGATTTTAGCAAGGTTCAGAATAAAGAGGACCTTGACAATGTTCAACAATAGTGGCCTGACTAGACGTTTCCCAACACTTGGTCCAAGAACCAGTGATACTCCTTGGTGGAGTTTTCCTGACCTGCAGCAAAATGAGAATAATTATTACATGTTTTCATAAAGTAAGCAGTTCTATTTAAAACTGTCATTCAGTCTGAAATTATTTTTACTACTTTTTTTTAATGTACCTTTTAGAAACAAAAGTAATAGTAGATGGTATAATTTTTTTTTTTCCCTTTTTATTTATTTTTTTTTCAGCGTAACAGTATTCATTCTTTTTGCACAACACCCAGTGCTCCATGCAAAACGTGCCCTCCCCATCACCCACCACCTGTTCCCCCAACCTCCCACCCCTGACCCTTCAAAACCCTCAGGTTGTTTTTCAGATGGTGTAATTTTTAATGTTCTCACTTGGAAATTTAAAACTTACAGAGTTAGCAACTCTATGCAAATGCATAGATTAAGTTAATTATATCTTAATTTTTCTGGTTTTGGGAATTCAGACATCTGGAAACATTTAATTTAGATGAGACTCATGCTAGGACCCAATGAAGAGAATGTAGTGCTGAAAGAATTTGAATGAGGCATATTTGGGAAAGATCATGGAAAAATCAAAAAGATTTGGGTGTAGACTTGTGAATAGTGAAAGACAAGTTCAGCATTCTTTAGCTTTTGGTTATTTGGTAGGAAATAGACTCAGTTTAATGTTTATGGAATTTCTTTCATAAACATTGATGTGGTAGCTAGCTTCCAAAGATGGCCCCTAGTGAACCGTGTCTCCCAGGATGCATGGCCTCCTGGAGTTCCCTCCTACACTGAATTGAAGCTGGGGCCTTGTGAGCTGTTCTAACCAATAGAATGTAGCAAAAATGGCACTGTGCCAATATCAGGCCCAGCTTTGACAGTTTGTCTGGCAACCAACAGTTTAGTGCTCTGGGATATCCAACTAAACTGAGGTCACCATGGTGTGAGGAAATTCACGATTACTAACCACAGGAAGGAATCACATGGAGGACAACGGAGGAGTCCAGCAGATGCTCAGAACAGAGACTCCAGACTTATGACCCAAGTCAAGCCATTCCAGCAGCCCCTAGGCATCTGAAATGCCCAGATGACGCTACATGGAACAGAAACAAGTTAATCCCTCCAAGCACTGCCCACACAGTAGAATCATGAAGAAATAATAAAGTGATCACTACTTTGAGCCACTAAGTTTTGGGGTAGTTTCTCAGCAATAAATGAATCCAAACACCTGGATTTCATGAAAAGAATCATTCATAAATATGTATATAGATATATATATTCGGAGTACCTTTGATACTTTTTAGTATTATCCACTATACAAGGAAGCTGCCCGTAATGGAGTGTTGTAAAAGAATGACGAATTCACGCATGTTTATTGTCTTCAACAAAACCTTTATTCAAAAGAATTGTAAAAGCTTTTTAAACAAATGCTTCCAGATTTTAAAAAGTATTATGAAGGGCGCCTGGGTGGCTTAGTGGGTTAAAGCCTCTACGTTTGGCTTGGGTCATGGTCCCAGGGTCCTGAAATCAAGCCCTGCATTGGACTCTCTCAGCAGGGAATCTGCTTCTCTCTCTCTCTCTCTCTCTCTCTGCCTGCCTCTCTGCCAACTTGTGATCTCTATCTGTCAAATAAATAAATAAATCTTAAAAAAAAAAGGTATTGTGAAATTATACTACCATATAAACACATTTTTAGGGCACCTGAGTGGCTCGTTCAGTTAAACTTTTGCATTCAGCTCAGGTCATGATTCCAGGGTCCTGAGGTGGAACCCCACATCAGTCTCCCTGCTCAGAGGGGGGTCTCTTTCTCCCTTTCCTCTGTCCCCACCCCCCCATCTCGTACTCTCTCCCTCACTTGCTATCTCTCTCTCAAGAAAATAAGTAAAATCTTAAAAAATAAAGTTTAAAAAACACGTTTTTACCTGTACTTTTATATTTTCTCAATTTAGTGCATAATCATGCCTATCCTGTTTAAAAATAAATACTAAAAGTTCAGGTACATACTGTAAATTGCATATCAGTTGTAATTCATTACCATAAATTGCATGCAATTTCAAAAATGCATACCACAAATGTGCTAAGAATGTGATGTGGCTAAGTTCCTATAGAAACTTCAGCTAACATTTCCAAGAAAGTATGATACTTATTACATTTAACACAACTTTCCAAAAGGGCATTAAAATTTTTTTTAATGTAGAACAGCTTCACTTGATTCTGAACAACTTTAATGAACAGACAGTTGTAAAAATTTGAGGTTCTGTTTTAAGAGCTTGGTTTTATATGATTAATATTTACCCCAATATAGTATATATGTACTTTTTTTTCTAGATCTGAGAAGTGAATCAGGAAGACTATATTCCTTTACCTGAGAGGATTCCTTATGAGATCAGCCAAGCTATTCTTTTCTTTCTACAGGACAATCAGGCTTGGGAGTAAGTGTAGTTTGTCATTTTTAGATCCATTACAGCCTCGGTGCTGCCTAGGCATAGTTGGGAATTTCAGCATCTATCAAGATTAAAGCAAGAAAAAGTGTAGAGCACGCAGTGAGTAGAGTGCCTTAAGGGCTTCTCCTGACTCACCCTGAATGCCTTCCTCCAACATCTGTTTTTTATTTCTTAGAAGCTGCTATTCCATTCAACTGCAAAATACTTGCATTGACCCCAGAAACAGAATGGAGAAATAGAAAGAAACAGATTTCTATAAAACAATTATTTTTTCGCTCTATGTCATTACCATCTCGGGGACCCTACAAATGTCACACTCACAAGCCCAAGCATGCAAATCACTGACAGTACAATTTTTTCCAAGGACGAGGACTGTTATGTTTATGGAACACCTGAGATGGTGGGTGCATGACCACAATTAGAGAGGGAAGCCCAGATCAAGGAGATTATAACAGATATACACAGATGGCCTCATACTGTTTCCCATTTTTTGCAACAGTCTTCCATCCAATTTTTCCCCTCCTACCCAGCACCACTCCACTAAGTCCCAAGACTAAGTGTGCTTTCTGACCCACTGCTTTTTAGGTTCTTACATCTTCCTCTTTAAGGCCCTTTCATTGAAGAATTGCCTTTTTTGGCAGCAACAGGCTCATCACCCAATATCTACTTCCCTTTTTTATTCATCACAACTTTTGTCAATCATCTCAGCCCCAAATTTAGGCCTTCCATACCTGAAAAGAGAAAAATGTCTGCTTTTAATGTTGCACTATTTTGATCTCCCTTCCATCATTCAAAGACTTCCCGAAATATAACATCTTTCCTAAAATTTCTGTAACTTGAAGAGAGGCACTGATTCTTCATACTCACCCATCAACATATAAGTCTTACCCACATACACTCTATATATTCTTTCTTAATAACCATGACACTTTTTGCACTTTAGCCCCCCACCTTTTTTTGCAGACAGTGTAAATAATCTGCTAGTTGAATTTATACATTTGCTTTGTTTATGTGTTCTTGTCACTGCTGTCTTATATACTCCCTAGGGCATATGCTAGGACTTTAAAAGCAATACCCATGTTTTTCTTTTCATTACAAAAATAGTACACACTTATTTTTAAGATTTTGTAAAATATGAAGAAGTAAAACAGAACAAAAGAGTTGAGAAATTCTGAGGAACCAATGATACTCTCTCAGTCTTTTCAGGCCAAAATGGTTCTCATCTCTTCTTCCTGTGGGTCTATTTTATTCTTCTTCCTCTGTCATTGAACTGATTCTTTCTACTTCTCCCTGTGCATAAGCCAAATATTATCAACTTCAGCATCATACACATACAGTGAATGTAAGTCCTTACAGAGCTCATGAAGTAGTTCTAGTTCCAATCCATATTCTGTAAAATCTTACATAATTATTTTTGTACAGTTAATACATGCATATGACATATAAATCCAAAAGATACAATATGATACATAATGAAAAGTAATTCTTCCTCCCACATCTGTCCACAAGCCACTAGTTCCCCCACACAAAAAGGAATGGTTGTTTGGTTTCTTGTATTCTTTCCCTAAGTACACAATCATTTATATTTATTACATAGACTTTTCTCTCAATGATGTTTTTTCTCCTTGTTTTGACAATGTACCTTAGAGACCGTTCTATATCAGTAACTATAAAACTGTCTCATTCTTTTTAACAGCTATAGGGTAGTTCATTTTTACATGCACAATTTATTTAACCAATACCTTCTAATGGACATTTATGTTGATTCCAACCTTTTGCGATTCCAAACAATGTTGTAATGAATACTTTTATGTGCAAGTCCCTCCTAGCTTATTTTGATTTTTCTTGCAATTAAATGGTTTCTTCATTCAGCATTTTTTTAAAGTTCTCATAGTTCTATGGTTTTCATTATTTTTTTTAATTCCTACTTAGTCATGTCTTTGCTTTCTATATTTTTCTATATAACTTTGAACTAATGTTTCCTTTTGCTTCACAATGATTTTGATTTAGGGATAAAGATTTCTTGTTTTTAGTCTACTAATAGTTATCCTTAAACATAAAAAATGTTGAGGGGTCCCTGAATGACTCAGCTGGTTAAGCATCTGCATTAGGCTCAGGTCATGATCCCAGCATCGTGGGATGGAGCCCCCATCTAGCCCCCATGGAGGCCTGTATCAGACCCCTCATCAAGCCCCACATTTGGCTCCCTGTGCGGCAGTGAGCCTGCTTCTCCCCTTTCCTCTGACTCTCTCTACTGTTTGTGCATGCTCTCTCTCTCAAATAAATAAATAAAATCTTTAAAACAAAAACCATATACAGGGTGCCTGGGTGGCTCAGTGGGTTAAGCCTCTGCCTTTGGCTCAGGTCGTGGTCTCAGGGGTCTGAGATCCAGCCCCAAATCGGGCTCTCTGCTCAGCAGGGAGCCTGCTTCCCCTTCTCCATCTGCCTGCCTCTCTGCCTGCTTGTGAGCTCTCTTTGTCAAATAAATAAATAAATAAATCGTAAGAAAAAAAAACAAACCAGAAACAATGTCAAATATGGTTTTTTTGTTGTTTTTTTTTTTTGTTTTTTTTTTTTTTTTTGTCAGAGAGAGAGAGAGAGCGAGAGTGAGCACAGGCAGAGTGGCAGGCAGAGACAGAGAGAGAAGCAGGCTCCCCGCCAAGCACGGAGCCCCATGTGGAACTCGATCCCAGGACACTGGGATCATGAGCCGAGCCGAAGGCAGCCGCTTAACCAACTGAGCCACCCAGGCGTCCCTCAAATATGCATTTTTATGATTGTAAATTTTAAGAATAAAACTATAACTTTTGAGACCTTTCTATCTGGACAAGAAAGTTAGCACATTTTCTGCCCAATTTTATCTTTCCTCCTTTTTAAATTTTTTCTGTTTTTTTATCTTATTTTGTTATTAATTATTTTTATTAACATATAATGTATTATTTGCCCCAGGGTTACAGGTCTGTGAATCGTCAGGCTTACACTCCTTCTTTTTTAAAAACACTGTAATCTTTTAAGTTTGACTATATTACCTTCAGGTTTGTAACTAAGTTACAACAAACATTTCTTTCTGTATGTTTAATTTCTATATTTGCTTCCAGTCCTTGTAGAGAATCTGTTTTCTCACATTTTAATTTTTACTCATTTTTTGGTAGTCTAAAATAAAACCTTAAATAATTTTAAAAATAACACTTAGTTGAGATCTAGTATATCTCTAAGAACATCTGATGTCCTCACACATCAATGAAAACATGGATAGGCATAGTTTTTTGGGTCCACAAATTTTTGCCCTAAAAATTCATTAAATTTCCTCCATTATCTTTTTTAGACTTACTTCTACTGAGGAAATTAAAAGACCAAACTGGTCTTGCTGTTTTATTGGCAACATTTTCTTGCTTAGCTCTTGTAGGATTCTTTGTGTAATTTATCTTTAAGAATTTATTTATTTATTTATTTATTTATTTAAGAGACAGAGATCACAAGAGAGCACGAGCAGGGGAAGGGGCAGAGAGAGGAGAAGCAGACTCCCTGCCGAGCAAGAAACCTGATGGCAGGCACTTAACAGACTGACCCACCCAGGCAAGCACCCCTCTTTGTGTATTTCTGAAATTTAAGGACTTCACTGGAATAATCCTAGAGGTGCATCTCTCGTCATTTTTTTTTCCCTGAAAAAGGGAATTCTTTAAAAGACTTGGGTCTTTTTTCACCTCAGTAAAATTTTCATATATACTAGTTCATTGCACATGATGTGTTTATCTCATCATCTTTTTTTTTTAAGATTATTTATTTATTTGACAGATAGAGATCACAAGCAGGCAGAGAGAGAGGAGCAAGCAGGCTCCCCGCTGAGCGGAGAGCCCGATGCAAGGCTCAATCCCAGGACCCTGACATCATGACCGGAGCCGAAGGCAGAGGCTTTAACCCACTGAGCCACTTGGGCGCCCCTATCTCATCATCTTCTTTTAAAGGAACATGTATTGGTAATACTTGGGCTCTCATCTTTGTCCTCATCTCTCTTTATTTCTCTTTGTCCTTTTTTTTCCCTACATTTTGGGAAAGCATCTCAAATTTGTATTCTGAAACACTGATTTGATTTTCTGCATCAAGAAGTCTGCTCTATACCAGCCCCCCACAGTGGTTTTTGAGTTACTGCACTTCTAAATTTTGGGTTCCTTGAAGGCTTTTCTAGTTTGTTTTCTTTTTACAGTCTGTTCTCGTTTCAATTTAGCCTGCTGTCTCTTTTTTAATAGCTTGTATTTCATAGACATGGATTTGAGATACAACATATCTATTAATATGCATAAACCTTAACTGTACCACTCAATAGAGTTGTACATATAAATACACTCATGTGAACATTACCCCGATCAATTATAGAATACTTTCAACACTCCCAAATATTTCCTTATTCTTCCTATCTATAAATCCCTTACCAAGCTTAATTAATATTCTGATTTCTATCACCATAAATTTGTTCTATCATGATTAGATTAGGTTATATGTTTTAGAATTTCACAGAAATGGTATCATATAGTATATACTCTTTTGTGACTGACTTCTTTAGTTTTTATAGATTTTTGTGACATTTTTATTATAGTAAAATATATATAACATAAAATTTACCATTTTAATTATTTTAAGTGTACAGTAAAGTGGCATTAAGTATACTCACATTATTGTTCCACCATCCATCCATCTCCAGAACTTTCCATCCTCTCAAACTGAAATTCTGTATCCATTAAATACCTACTTCTCATTCCCTCCTCCCCTCAGCCCCAAGTGACCACTATTCTACTTTTTGTCTCTGTGAATTTGACTATTCTAGGTACCTCATATAAATGGAATCATGTAATATCTGTTCTTTTGTGTCTGGCTTATTTCTCTTAGCATAATGTCTTCAAGCTCATTTATATTGTACCATGTGTAAGAATTTCATTCCTCTTTAAGGCTAAATATTATCTCATTGTACATATATACTACATTTTGTTCATCTACTCATTTGTCAATGGACATGTAGATTATTTTTTAAACTTTCTAATGTTTCTTCCCATTCCTATAATAAATCAGTATTAGATGAGGATAAAGACTCTTCAAAAACAGATTCTTGGGACGCCTGGGTGGCTCAGTTGGTCAAGCGGCTGCCTTCGGCTCAGGTCATGATCCCAGCGTCCTGGGATGGAGTCCCACATCGGGCTCCTTGCTCGGCAGGGAGCCTGCTTTGCCCTCTGCCTCTGCCTGCCACTCTGTCTGCCTGTGCTTGCTCTCTCTCTCTCTCTCTCTAATAAATAAATTTTAAAAAATTTTTTAAAAAAACAGATTCTTTCCCTTGTGTTTTACTGCATACAAAAATGTATTTCATACATCCCACTTTTTTGCTACCTACTTTTTTCAACTTGGAGTTGGGAGAAAAATACTTAGGCCCAGAGTTTGAAAAAAAAGATAAAGTATAGAGTTTTGCTGGTTAGTTCTCTCACCATCTAACTTAGGTAGTGACTGACTTGTCTCTAAATTCTGTGATTTGACATACACAGCCTTATGTCAGTTTTTATTGTTTAGTAGGCATTTTTCTTGTGTAGTTCCTTTGAAATGAAATAGAATCACTTCCTGATTCTCTATTGGAAAGAGGATGTGTAACCTACAGAATATAACTGTATTTATTCTTTAATGACACTGAGTGGTACATGACAACTTTACCCCTCCCTCAGTTTTCACTACTTTTAATGTTCCTCTACCTCACCTGAAATTCTTTACCTTTGAGAGGACTACATATACTAAGGTCCCATTCTTTTTACCCTAGCTGATAATGTGCTGGGGATTATAGAAATTGAATTAAGAGACATTGTTATGAAAGGAAGGGACACTCTGATTGTTCAGAAGTCTATTTCCACACAGTGAAGGCCATGTCTGTTTACATTTCTCATTTGTGAAGCTCTCTGTTCCCAAATTATGGATAGCAATGAGGGGAATCATGGGGAAGTTATGATACAGAGTTCCTTCTACCTATTTTCTGGCTGTGCTTTCCTGATTCAAAAGATGCTGCATGCCTGATATATCAATTCTGTTTCTTAATTTGGCACTATTAAAAACTTTATAATAGAAATATTTCCAGGAATCTCTCTTATGACTGACTTTTATTCTTTATTTTGGAGTTCGTTGTGCATTTTCATCTTTCGGTAGTACTTAGTGAATATTTAATAGAAATCAGGAGAAGAACTATTAAGTGTCTTTATTACTCATCCATCATCCTAACCTTAAAGTATGGCTCCAAGATTGTTTAACTTACTTTGTATAATCTGGGTATTATAAGATACTCAAGGAAGAATCTCTTCCCCCACTAGCCTGATACCTTAAATGCAAATATTAAAACAATTTACTTATGTTAAGTACTTGCCATTGTCAGGAGCCTCATGAAATGTAAAGATTCTCTGAAGGGATAAAATAGAGCAGCATCATTTTGGTTTGATATTTTAAAGTCATCAAGCAAAGCTAGTTTGCTCTGGCAGTTAGGGAGTGAAGCACAAAAGCTCATGACAGCTAGTATACTCTTCAGGATTCAGACACCACTTTAAATTAGGGAAGCAGAAACACTTATACTGCTCTGAACCTTCCCCAGTGCCCCTGGGGCAATCCCTGCCTGCCTCTCTCCCTACTTGTGATCTCTATCTGTCAAATAAATAAATAAAATCTTTAAAAAAAAAAAAAAAGAAAAGCACCATCATACACGGCCAACTGCTGATCAATCCCAGGATCTTTACTGCAAACAGGTGATTCTTTTTGTGTTTTACCAATGTAAATCTTAGTTCTTATGACATGTTATGACATAGTCCATTAGGAGAAACAGATGAAAGTGGACTGCTCTAGGGGCGCCTGGATGGCTCAGTTGGTTAATTGCCTGCCTTTGTTAGGTCGTGATCCTGGGGTCCTGGAATCAATCCCGCCCCTCCGCCCGCCAAAATCAGGCTCCCTGCTCAGGGACCCTACTACTCCCTCTCCTTCTGTCCCTCCCCACTACTCATGTGTGTGCATGTGCTCTCTCTCTAATAAATACATACAATCTTAAAAACCAAACAAACAAAAAAGAAGTGGACAACTCTAATTGAAATAGGAAGTGGTGCCAGAGAGTATACCTTCTCTGCACTACTTTTGGTCCCAAATGGGCTCCATGGAATGCCTAGAGCTCTGAATAGCATAATTCTAAATCACTATTCTAGACATCACTAAAGGATGTTTGCACAAGCTACCCACTGAGGAAGAGTATGAGAAAGGGCTTCGAGATATCTCAGCATAACTAGAATGCTTGAGGTCTGACTTTGGTCAGTTATTTTAAGAATACACTTGATTGGTATTGTCTATACTTAGCACTCTTGCCCCCTTCCTACCCCAGGCAACTACGGAGGGAGTTCCACTGGGCTGTATGATCTCAAAGACCTTACTCTTCCATTACATTAATTTTATATATCTTAACTGTCATCCTTGGAAAATGTTTTCCTTACATCTACTCTCAAAATGTGACTTCCAATTCTGATCAAATTAGAGTACATCCGCTGTGACTTATCTGATTACAACTAAAAACTCTGGACAAAATACACAAAAACAATGACCCAAGAACTCTTAAAAGTATATGAAAGCAGGCAAATTGTGGAGTGGAGTCAAAACTTGAAGAAGCAACACATTTGAGAATGAGTGTTCTGTTGTTACCCCTCTTTTATTTCTTGGCTTTGCCCCCAAGGGCAGGCCCATCCTGCAGAACTGTTCAGCAGCAGTGATATGAGCAGGTAAAACTCTAAAAAGAAACCTCCCCTTTCTGCACAGAATAATTGGGAAAAGGGACCTCTGTGGGGGCAGAAAACAGAAGAGGAAACCTGGAAGGAAGTGAGGCTGAGGAGAGAATTCCTTAATACTGTGTAAGAAACTATACCAGTCCCTAGTTTACTCTTGAGCTGGATATTCACAGGACAGACCAAAGCTGCCTAGCAAATGCTCTGAGAATTAAACTAAGAAACCTCCCACCAGGTCTCAGAGGGAAATAAATATCCTGGTGTTGAGATGCTGAACCAGATTAGAATCACCAAGCACAATATAGTTTCAGCAAATAGGAGAGTTCCCTTTCTGGTGCACCAACATGGATCACTGCACAGTCAGGGCTGCTGTATATCTTTATTACCTCAAGGGGTAGGTGATGTAGGCATCATAGCCAAAGAGGCATGCAGCAGCAAGGCCCAGTGCCCCTGCAATGATTATGGAGCGATTTCCTCTGTCAACAAGGATAAAAATGGAGGTGATTAGGTAAAGGGTGACAGCAATGAGGGATCGAAAGAAATCAGTCCAAGGCCAGTTGATGGATTGTATCTTGGTGGGTAGGTCACACATATAGACGACAAAGAAGATCTCAGCAAGGATCATCTCAACCACTGACAGAGTAGAGTATCCTGGTGTTGAGATGCTGAACCAGATTAGAATCACCAAGCACAATATAGTCTCAGCAAATAGGAGAGTTCCCTTTCTGGTGCACAAGAAATTGGTGAAGGTAGTCCAGCAGGCATGGGCTGAAAGGCGCTCAGACTCCACCATGGCGAGACCTGGAGTTCCTGGAGACACGAAGGATCTGCACACTTGAAGGAGGGTTCCAGGATGTTGTACACCCAGCTGTTTTGCTCGCTGTCTAAAAAGTGGTTTTGAAAACTTGCAGTCTGAAGCTAACTGAGTTGACCACCTGCTAAAACAGTAATGATGATGATTATGATGGTGATAATAATAAAACCCCTTAGAGAATTTTAATAGGATTCATATCTATACAATTTAATAATCAAAAAGTCCAGAATACAATTCAAAATTACCTGATAAGCAAATAACTAAGAAATGTGGGTTTTTTGGGAATTATTAAGGGAAAAGACAATGAACAGGTACAAACTCTAAGATAACACAGATGCTGAAATTTAAAGACTTTAAAACAATAGGTACTATAACAAGCCCCATGAGATAAAGGTAAACACACACTAAATAAAATGCATAGAAAAATGAAAGTACTCTGCAAAAAAATTTAAATTATAAAAAAAGAACAAAATAGCTTTAAAACATCCAATCTCTGAAATTTACTGGCTGAACTCAATAGAAGAATGAAGATAAAAGAGAAAAGGGTCAGTGAACTTGTAGATTAATGGAAATCATTCAGTCTGAAGACAAAGAGAAAAAAATTGGGAAGAGATGAATAGAACTTCAGGAAGTCATGGGACTATATAAAAAAACTAACACTTATAACATGGATTCCTATAAAGAAACTGATGCAGAAAAAATTTTTAAGGAAACAATGGCTGAAAACTTCCTAAATTTGGTGAGAAAACATTAACTTGTATATTTAAGAAGTTAACATAAAACAGAATAAACTCAAAGAAAATCACACTCAGACACATTATAATCAAACTACTGAAAATTAAATGTAAAGAAAAAAATCTTAAAGGCAGCTAAGGAAAAAATGACAAATATAGGAAAACAATGATGTTAATAATGATGATGGAATTCTCATCAGAAACCATGGAGAACAGAAAATAGTAGAACAACATTTTTAAAATGATAGGAAAGAACTATTAACCCAACATTCTATATCCAGCAAAACTATCCTTCAGGAATGAGGGAGACATAAAGATCTTCTCAGATGAAGATGAACTAAAAGAACACATGGTAACTAAAAGAAATGATAAAGCGGGGCACCTGGGTGGCTCAGAGGGTTAAAGACTCTGCCTAGGATCGAGCCCCGCATTGGGCTCTCTGCTCAGCAGGGAGCCTGCTTCCCTTCATCTCTCTGCTTGCCTCTCTGACTACTTGTGATCTCTCTCTCTGTCAAATAAATAAATAAAATCTTAAAAAAAAAAAGAAATGATAAAGGAAATTCTTCAGACTGAAGGAAAATAATACTAGAAGAAACGTGGAACTTTAGGAATGAAAGAAGAATAAAAACAGTAACATCCGAGTAAATATAGAATACTTTTTTTAAAGTTCCTTAAAATATGTGTAATTATTTTTTTAACATTTTTTGAAGTAGGCTCCACACTCAATGTGGAGCTTTAACTCATGACCCTGAGATCAAGAGTTGCAGACTCTACTCTTTTTTGCAGACTCTACTCAGTTACCCCCAAAATATGTGTAATTATTGGAAGAAAAATTTTCACATTGTCTGATAGGGTTTTATTTTTAATTTTTTGTTTATTTGAGAAAGAGGCAGCACAAGCAGTGGGAAAGGTCAGAAGGAGAGGGAGAAGTAGGCTTCCTACTGAGGAGAGAGCCCAACATGGGACTGAATCCCAGGACCCTGAGCTGAGGCAGACACTCAATCAACTGAGCCACCCAGATGCCCCTGTCTGATGGGGTTTTAAATGCACGTTATTTTAGGGGCACCTGGGTGACTCAGTCAGTTAAGCATCCAACTCCTGATTTTGGCTCAGGTCGTGCTCTCAGTGTCATGGGATGGAGCTCTGAGTTGGGTTCCATGCCCAGCAGGGAGTCTGCTGAAGATTCTCTCTCTCCCTCTCCTGCTGCTGTTCCCCTGCTTGTGTGCTCCCTCCCTCCCTACCTTCCTCCCTCTCTCCTTAATAAACAAATAAATTCTTAAAAATAAATTTAAAAAATGAATGCATGTAAATTTAAAACACATGACAACTATAACATAAAGGGAAAAGAGTAAGGGATTTATGTAGTGGTAAACTTCTACACTTTACTTAAAAATTAAAACATTACTCTAAGTAGACTATAAAATGTTAAATATTTCTACTGTACTATCAAGAGCAGTGTTTAAAATATGAAATAGAATATAAATAGATAAAATATAATATAATAGTAAAACCATTTAACTATCCAAAAACAGGTAGGAAAGAGGAAAAAGGCAAACAAAAAAATATGTAGAAAAATAGTAGGCCTAAAACCAACCACACCAATTATATTATAATTATATTAAATAATTATTTTAAATGTATATGATATACACATCAATTAAAAGATAAAAGCAGTCACATTGGATTAAAAAAATCTACATGTTCTTCTCAGGAAACCTAGTTTAAATATAAAAAAAAGTTAAAAATGAATGGATGGAAAAGATGTATTATGCAAACAATGATCAAAAGGAATCCAGAGTAGCTAGTTTTTTAAAAGATATTATTTATTTATTTATTCGAAAGGGAGAGATTCTTTCTCCCACACATGAGTTGGGGGAGGGCAGTGGGAGAGGGAGAAGCAGAATCCCCACTGAGTAGGGATCCCTATACGGAGTCTGATCCCAAGACCCTAAGATCATGACCTGAGCCCAAGGCAGATGTTTAACTGACTGAGGCATCCAGGTGCCCCTGGAGTGGGTATTTTAATATTAGACAAGGTAAACTGCCAAACAAGGAATATTACCAGGATAAAAAAAGGACATTAGAGAATTGTAAGATGGTCACTTACCAAGAAGACATAACAATATTAAGTGGGTACACACCTAGTAATGAGACTTTACATAAAATACCTGGAAGCAAAAACAAATCTTTTTTTTTTTAATTTTATTTATTTATTTGACAAAGAGACAGCGAGAGCGGAAACACAAGCTGGGGGAGTGGGAGAGGGAGAAGCAGGCTTCCCGCTAAGTGAGGAGCCCAGTGTGGGGCTTGATCCCAGGACCCTACGACCATGACCTGAGTAGAAAGCAGGTGCTTAATGACTGAGCCACCCAGGCACCCCAGCAAGAACACATCTTGACAAATTCAAATAAATTAAAACAATACAAAATATGTTAATTGAACATAATAAAATATAAATCAACAACAGAAAGAGAATTCTCTTTTAGTTTTGCATATGGGTGTCAAATTGATCACAGTTGCTGAAAAACTAATTTTTCATGACTGAGTTCTTTGACAAACCTGTAAAAACCCAGTTGACCAATTTGTATGAAACTGAACTCTGTTTTATTCAATGGATCTATATGTTTTTCCTTTACTAGTGCTATACTGTCCTGATAACCATAGATTTATAGTAAGTTTAAATCAGGTAGTGTGTTTCCCCATTTCCAAATTGTTTTGGCTACTGTAGGTCCTTTATGAAATGTTAGAATCAGCTTGCTAATTTCTGCAAAATACTCTGTTGAGATTTCAATGGACATTACATTAAAATTATAGATCAATTTGGGCAAATTAATATTCTAAAAAGCCTTCCAATCCATTAATATAGCACACTCTCCATTTGTTTGGGTCTTCTTCTATTTCTTACATCAATAATTTATAATTTTTAGCATATATGTTGCTAGATTATATCTAAATATTTCATGTTTTTAGGTTATCATAGTTTTCTTTTTTAAAAAAGATTTTATTTATTTGAGAGAGAGTGTGAGCAAGCATGAGCAGGGTGGAGATGCAGAGAGAGGGGGACAAGCAGACTCCCCACTGAGTGGGGAGCCCAGCATGGGCCTTGATCCCAGAACCCTGAGACCATAAAATGAGCCAAAGTCAGATGCTTAACCAACTGAGCCACCCAGGGGCCCCACTATCATAGAGTTTTTGAATTTCAATTTCTAATAGTTTTTGCTACTTTATTAAAGTAGAATTGATGTTTGTATATTGACCTTGAATCTTATGACTCTCCTAAATTCACTTGTTATCTCCAATAGCTGTCTTACGCATTCTTTGGGGTTCTCTATTTATTGTCAGTCAATAAAGAGAGGTTTCTTTCTTTTCAGTCTGTGTTTATATTTCTTTTTCTTGTCTTTTTGCACTGGGTTGTCCCTCTAGTACAGTGTTAGATAAAAGCAATAAGGGTAGACATCCTTTCTTTGCCTGATCATAAAGAAAAACATTCAGTCTTTCACCATTATGTTAGTTACAGATGTTCTCTACTAAAATGGGGGAGTTTCTTTTTATTCTTAGTTTGATAAGCTTTCTAAAAAATCAAGTATAGATGTTTTTTCTGCACCTCTTGAGATGAATATGTGATTTTCCCTTTGTATTTTGTTTGTATGGTAAATTACAGATTTACCCCCCCCCCAAAAAAACAGATTTTTTTAAAAAGATTTTGTTTGTTTATTTATTTGACAGACAGAGATCACTAGTAGATAGAGAGGCAGGCAGAGAGAGAGGGGGAAGCAGGCTCCCCACCAAGCAGAGAGCCCGATTCAGGGCTCGATCCCAGGACTCTAGGATCATGACCCAAGCTGAAGGCAGAGGCTCAATCCACTGAGCCACCCAGGCGCCCCCCAAAAAACAGATCTGTGAATGTTAAAACAACATTCCATTTCTTAGATAAACCCAAATTTATCATGATGTTTTATCCTTTCTATGTATTGCTGGATTCAATTTACTAAAATTTTGAAGGTTTGTTTATATTACATTTCTTTCTTTCTTTTTTTTTAAGATTTTATTTATTTATTTGACAGAGAGCGATATCACAAGTAGGAAGAGAGGCAGGCAGAGAGAGAGAGAGGAGGAAGCAGGCTCCCTGCTGATCAGAGAGCCCCATGCGGGGCTGGATCCCAGGACCCTAGGATCATGACCTAAGCCGAAGGCAGAGGTTTTAACCCACTGAGCCACCCAGGCGCCCCTCTTTCTTTTTCTTTTTTGCTTGTTGTATTATCATGGCAATGTTGACTCATATAATAAGTTGGGAAGTGTTCCTTCCCCTACCATTTTCTGGTAGAGTTTGTGTGGAATTGATATATTTCTAAATATTTGGTATTAGAGTGTTGTTTGTTGGAAGTTTTAAGCTATAAATTCCATTTCTTTAGTAGATATTTAGGTTATCCATTTCTTCTTGAAGGAGTTTCATTAATCTTTGTTTTTCAAAGAATTGCTCTATTTCATCTAAGTTATTTTGTTTCTGGAAATCAATTTTTTCATTATATTCCCCTATTGTCCTCGTAATGTTTGTAGTGTTTGTAGTGATGGACCCTACTTCATTCTTAATATCAGGGTAGTTGGTAACTTCTCTTTTTCTTAGTCAGTTTGGCTAGATGTTTCTAAATTCTATTGATTTTTTCAAGGTCATTTGGATTTTTTTGTTTTCTCTATTTTTTTCTGTTTTCAAACGTATTGATTTCTATTCTTACCTTTATTATTTCCTTCCCTCCTTTGCATTTAATTTGCTTCCCTTTTTCTAGATTCTTTTTTTTTTTTTTTTTTTTGAGGAGGGGAGGGGCAAAAGGAGAGGGAGAGAGAGAGAATCCCAAGGAACTCTGAGATCATGACTGGAGCCAAAATCAAGAGTCAGCTGCTTAACTAAGTCACCAGGCAGTCCTCATCCCTTTATTCTAGATTCTTTTTTTTTTTTTTTTTTTTTTTTCCCTTTTTATTTATTTTTTTTTCAGCGTAACAGTATTCATTCTTTTTGCACAACACCCAGTGCTCCATGCAAAACGTGCCCTCCCCATCACCCACCACCTGTTCCCCCAACCTCCCACCCCTGACCCTTCAAAACCCTCAGGTTGTTTTTCAGAGTCCATAGTCTCTTATGGTTCGCCTCCCCTCCCCAATGTCCATAGCCCGCTCCCCCTCTCCCAATCCCACCTCCCCCCAGCAACCCCCAGTTTGTTTTGTGAGATTAAGAGTCATTTATGGTTTGTCTCCCTCCCAATCCCATCTTGTTTCATTTATTCTTCTCCTATCCCCCTACCCCCCCCATGTTGCTTCTCCATGTCCTCATATCAGGGAGATCATATGATAGTTGTCTTTCTCCGATTGACTTATTTCACTAAGCATGATACGCTCTAGTTCCATCCACGTCGTCGCAAATGGCAAGATTTCATTTCTTTTGATGGCTGCATAGTATTCCATTGTGTATATATACCACATCTCATCATCAAGACAGCATGGTACTGGCACAAAAACAGACACATAGACCAGTGGAACAGAATAGAGAGCCCAGAAATCGACCCTCAACTCTATGGTCAACTAATCTTCGACAAAGCAGGAAAGAATGTCCAATGGAAAAAAGACAGCCTCTTCAATAAATGGTGCTGGGAAAATTGGACAGCCACATGCAGAAAAATGAAATTGGACCACTTCCTTACACCACACACGAAAATAGACTCCAAATGGATGAAGGACCTCAATGTGAGAAAGGAATCCATCAAAATCCTTGAGGAGAACGCAGGCAGCAACCTCTTCGACCTCAGCCACAGCAACATCTTCCTAGGAACAACGGCAAAGGCAAGGGAAGCAAGGGCGAAAATGAACTATTGGGATTTCATCAAGATCAAAAGCTTTTGCACAGGAAAGGAAACAGTTAACAAAACCAAAAGACAGCTGACAGAATGGGAGAAGATATTTGCAAACGACATATCAGATAAAGGGCTAGTATCCAAAATCTATAAGGAACTTAGCAAACTCAACACCCAAAGAACAAACAATCCAATCAAGAAATGGGCAGAGGACATGAACAGACATTTCTGCAAAGAAGACATCCAGATGGCCAACAGACACATGAAAAAGTGCTCCACGTCACTCGGCATCAGGGAAATACAAATCAAAACCACAATGAGATATCACCTCACACCAGTCAGAATGGCTAAAATTAACAAGTCAGGAAATGACAGATGCTGGAGAGGATGTGGAGAAAGGGGAACCCTCCTCCACTGTTGGTGGGAATGCAAGCTGGTGCAACCACTCTGGAAAACAGCATGGAGGTTCCTCAAAATGTTGAAAATAGAACTACCCTATGACCCAGCAATTGCACTACTGGGTATTTACCCTAAAGATACAAACATAGTGATCCGAAGGGGCACGTGTACCCGAATGTTTATAGCAGCAATGTCTACAATAGCCAGACTATGGAAAGAACCTAGATGTCCGTCAACAGATTTATTCTAGATTCTTAAACTGCAATCTTAGGCTACTGATTTTAGACCTTTGTCTAATACAAACATTGTTTCTATAAATTTCCCTTTAAGTACTGGCTACATTCCACAAGTTTTTATATGCTATATTTTTATTCAGTTTCAAATATTTTCTAACTCCTGTTGAAATTTCCTCTTTGGCACCTGGTTTATTTAGAAATGCATTGTTTAATTTCCAAATATTTGAGGATTTTCCTGATACTTTTCTATTATTTTCTTATTTAATTTTGTTTTGTTAGATAACATAGTTTTAATATATTTAATAACAATTTTTCTCTAATTGATTTTATCCACTGTAGTAAAAGATACATAATATGAAATCTATCATTTTAATCATTTTAAGTGTACAGTTCTATGTCTTTCCACACATTCACAATGCTGTGTAACTATTACGACGACCTACTTCTAGAACTTTTTAATTATTTCTAATAGAAACTCTGCACTTATTAAACAAAAACACTTCCTTCTCTACACATTTAGGATTGTTACATCTTTTTGATGAGTTCTCCTTTTATAGTTATGTAATATCTCTCTTTATCCATGCTAATACTTCTTTCTCCAAATCTTTTTCAATATAAGCTCTCCAGATTCACAAAATGGAACTCCTCCCTCTTACACTCTCACATATCTTAATCTACTTTTGTCAGATGACTAGGTAGTTTACATGTTTCTGAAAACAGAACTATTTGGCTTTCAGAACAAGTTGAGAGCTGTGTAGTGACTGAAACATATGCCCTCCAAATTCAAGGCAATCTCACATTAGCAAAAGAGAAAAATTTTAGAAAGCATTCTATGGTGGTTAGTTGACATAATAGCTTGAAAGAATTAAAATTCTGTATGGAACACTTTGTTTTTCTTACATTTTGGGACCTCTAGCCTGTTTCCTTGTCCTGTTTTCCCCGAAACTGTGTTCTAGTAAACATCAGAGGGACTGAGCATCAGAGTGACCCCTAATGCCAGAGTATACACACTGCCACTCCCTAAATGCCAACCTAAATTCCTGAGGGAGCCAGGATTGGCTTGATATCTATTTCTGGATCTCAAAATAGTGGAGAGTTCTGTTAGGTTGTTTTTAGTCCTAACAAGGCAGCACTGGCCATCAGAGCTTGCTGTGTCAATGGTAGAGGAAATAGTAATCCCTTGCCACCTATTCATGACCATTATTTCCCCAGCATGGGGCTTTAAAAAAAATCACTACAAACCAGAAAATAACTCTTACTGTCTAGAGAAAGGGAAAACTATCTTTGCTGTGATTTGGAAAAAAAATTAAATGATAAAAATGGGGAGTATCCTTTCTGAGTCTAAAATTTTTCACCTGGAATATGAGGATTATGATAATGCCTGCATCAGATGTTTCTGTGAGAAACAAATAAGATAATCGACAGGAAATAATTTAATGAACTGTGGAACTCTAATATTAGTTATTAATATTGCTTTTTATAGTACCTATAAGACTTATCATTTTAATAATTCAGTTTTAGCTGGGAAAGATGATGCCTTTATCTGGCTTATATTTCTTTCAGATTCCTTTTTTGCTTTATGGAGAGAAAAAATTGGCATTTCAGCAAATTTTTTTCTTTCAATTTTATTGAAATATAATTATATACAGCACTGTATGTTTGAGCAAATAGCATAATGATTTGACTTACATATATTGTAAGTAAATTAATATTTTTAACACGTATTTATTTATTCGAGAGAGAGAGCATGAGTGGGAGGGGCAGAGGGTGAGGGAGAGAGAATCTGAAGCACACTTAGCACTGAGTGTGGAGCCCAACATGGGGCTCAATCTCAAGACCCGCATACTACGACCTGAGCCAAAACAAAGAGTCCCACACTTAACCAGCTGTACCACCCAGGCACCCCACAAGCAAATTATGTTTAAAAGACTTTTATCCTTTATAGCAATTCCTCTGCTTTCTGTTTTTAACAAGATGATTCAATCTGTCTGTATTCTTTTCAATGAATCCATGTTCACTTAAAGGTATTTTAAGAAAACAAAATATTTCTATGAATACACATGGAACATCTTATCTTTAAAAGACTAAATTTGAAAAGCTAGAATCTTTCTTCAGCTATTTCTAAAATATATCACCCCTAAATACCAGTCTTCACGTTCTCAGAATTCATATTCAATCATCACTACAGCTCAAGATATATATATATATACATAACTTCTGTTTCAGATGAGGTCAGCTGGAATACAGTCTTACTGTGTAATCAGGCTTTTTAGACTCTGCAAAGCATAATATTTTTTTTTCCTATGGAAGCATAATTGACATACAATATCCCATTAGTTTCAAGTGTACAGCATAATGATTCATTATTTTTATACATTACAAAATTATCCCCATGATAAGTCTAGTTATTATCTGTCACCATACAAAGTTATTGAAATATTGACTATATTCCCTATGCTGTATGTTATATCCCCATGACTTCCTTAATTTATTACTGGAAGTTTGTACATCTTAATCCTCTTCACCTAGTTTACCCTGCAAAGCATAGTTACTTTTTTTTTTTTTAAAGATTTATTTGTTTGTTTGAGAGAGAAAGGAAGAGAGTGTGAGCAGGGGGCCAGACAGTGGGAGAGGAAGAGAGAATCCTCAAACAGACTTCCTGCTGAACATGGAGACAAAGCCTGGATGTGGGGCTCAATCCCAGGACCCTGAAATCATGGTCTGAGCCTAAATCAAGAGTCTGCTGCTTAACCAGCTGAGCTACGCAGGCACCCCCTTGCAAAGCATAGTTTTAAAGTCTCTGCACATATAGTATATGTGGGTTTTGAAATATGTGAGGTTGATGAAAAAAATTGAAGAACAAAAAATTACATTTTAAAATAATTTATTGAGAACAAATTATAATGAATTGCTTACATTATTCAGAATTAGTGGGTTCAGCCCCATCTTTTTGAACACCATGTATTGACATAAACTTTGTTCATAGAAACTATAAGAAACAATTGAAAGCATAATCTAAAAAAGTTTTGACTTATGATGAGCACTGGGTGTTATATGTAAGTGATGTATCACTAAATTCTACTCCTGAAACCAGTATTACACTATTATATGTTAACTAACTAGAATTTAAATGAAAACTTAAAATAAAATAAAAATTGAAATCAACACATCCTTAAAGAATATAGTTACAAAGAAATAAAAATTTTTTCTAAAAGTTCTCCAAATTAGGTTGCCTGTTTGGAATTAATTTTGATTGGGATTTTCTCTGCAAATTTGGAATGTAAAATTTTTTCAATTACTTGATTAACTCAACTGCTTGTCCTCTAAATTAACTGGAGTTTAATGCGTTTTTCACTGAACAGGCAATTGGGAAAGGGAGAATGTATTCATAATGACTAATGACTAAGAATTGGCACTCATGGGATGCCCGGGTGGCTCAGTAGGTTAGGTCACTGCCTTTGGCTCAGATCATGATCCCAGGGTCCTGGGATCGAGTCCCACATGGGGCTCCTTGCTTGGCGGGGAGCCTGCCTCTCTCTCTGCTTCTGCCTGCCTCTCTGCCTGCTTGTGTGCTTTCTCTCTCTCTCTTTCTGACAAATAAGTGAATAAATAAGATCTTAAAAAAAAAAAGAATTGGCACTCGTGAAAGATAAAAAAACAATTATTTATAAGTGGATTGTTCATTATTCAGTTTCTCACTATTAGTATATAATGATCAGATTTCTAAATAGAAGCATTCCAAAAGATTAAAAATTTTAATTATAAACACTTTTTAACTTTTTTCATAAGGAGACAAATACAGGTTTTTCACTAAAATATACTATTTATTTTAAAAGTTTATAAATTACATGGAATAAAATATCAGAAAGGTGTTGGGTGAATGCATTAATACTCAATATTTATAATTTTAATAAATATTTGTTATATTTACCAACACTTATTAAGCCCTTATTATGTGCCTTGTGTATTTGTAGACTTATCTGATTATCATAACCCTCTGACTTATCTCCATTTTATAGATAAAGACATTAAGCCTCAGAATATGAATTCACTTATACATGTCAGGAAGCCAGTGTAAGATAGAAATATAGTTTGAATAAGATGTCTGACTTCATAGTCTGTGAATTTGCATGTGTTTAAATGTATTTGTGGGGGCACCTGGGTGGCTCAGTGGGTTAAAGCCTCTGCCTTTGGCTCAGGTCACGATCCCAGGGTCCCGGGATTGAGCTCCATATCAGGTTCTCTGCTCAGCAGGTAGCCTGCTTCCATCTCTCTCTCTGCCTGCTTCTCTGCCTACCTGTGATCTCCATCTGTCAAATAAATTTAAAAAATAAAAATAAATGTATTTGTGTATGTGTGCTTGTTTTAGTATACAAGTAAAGACTCTGTACTATTTTCAGTCGCATTAAAAAAGGAAGCTAAAAAATTTTTCCTTTTTCTAGTACCTAGTATGAAGGACCAAATATTTATACAATTTTTAAGTTTTTTCGAAAATATGGTGTGTATAGTTACATTGCATATCTCATGAGTACATTTATGTTTTTTATATTCTTTGACCTTGAAGGAATATTCTTATCTGATATTTTAATAGAAATATGGTATCCTTGGGGAACCTGGATGGCTCAGTTGGTTAAGCATCTGCCTCTGGCTCAGGTCACGATCCCAGGCTCCTGGGATGGAGCCCCATATCAGGCTCCCTGCTCAGCAGGGAGTCTGCTTCTCCCTCTCCCTCTGCTCCTCCCTCCAACCCGGCTTGTTCTCTCTCTCTCAAATAAATAAATAAAATCTTTTTTAAAAAAGGGTTTTTTTACATTATAAAGTTTTGACATTATAACATACTTTTAACATTATAAAAATTAAACATTAAACTACTTGTAACATTATAAAAGTATGAAAAAATTGGAAAAACCAAACCATTCGAGTGGCTAAGAAGCCAAGTTTAGATACGCTGTAAAACATACTAAATAACTTGGGGTGCCTGGTTGGCTCCGTTGATTGGGCAACTGCTTTAGGCTCAGGTCATGATTCTGGAGTCCCAGGATCAAATTCCATATCAGGCTCCAAGCTCCATGGAGAGTCTGCTTCTCCCTCTGATCTTCTCCCCTCTCATGCTCTCTCTCTCTCTCTCAAATAAGTAAAAAATCCTTAAAAAAATACTAAATAACTCACAAAGAGAAGTTTTAAATATCTACATTTTTAAAAAAGATTTTATTTAAGAACATAGGCAGTAACCTCTTCGATATCAGCCACAGCAACTTCTTTCAAGATATGTCTCCAAAGGCAAAGGAAACAAAAGTGAAAATGAACTTTTGGGACTTCATCAAGATCAAAAGATTCTGCGCAGCAAAGGAAACAGTCAACAAAACAAAAAGGCAACACATGGGGCGCCTGGGTGGCTCAGTGGATTAAGCCGCTGCCTTCGGCTCAGGTCATGATCTCAGGGTCCTGGGATCAAGTCCCGCATCGGGCTCTCTGCTCTGCAGGGAGCCTGCTTCCTCCTCTCTCTCTGCCTGCCTCTCTGCCTACTTGTGATCTCTCTCTCTCTGTCAAATAAATAAATAAAATCTTAAAAAAAAAAAAGGCAACACATGGAATGGGAGAAGATATTTGCAAATGACAGTACAGACAAAAGGTTGATATCCAGGATCTATAAAGAACTTCTCAAACTCAACACACACAAAACAGATAATCATATCAAAAAATGGGCAGAAGATATGAACAGACATTTCTCCAATGAAGACATACAAATGGCTATCAGACACATGAAAAAATGCTCATCATCACTAGCCATCAGGGAGATTCAAATTAAAACCACATTGAGATATCACCTTACACCAGTTAGAATGGCCAAAATTAGCAAGACAGGAAACAACGTGTGTTGGAGAGGATGTGGAGAAAGGGGAACCCTCTTACACTCTTGGTGGGAATGCAAGTTGGTACAGTCACTTTGGAGAACAGTGTGGAGATTCCTGAAGAAATTAAAAATAGAGCTTCCCTATGACCCTGCAATTGCACTGCTAGGTATTTACCCCAAAGATACAGATGTAGTGAAAAGAAGAGCCATCTGTACCCCAATGTTTATAGCAGCAATGGCCATGGTCGCCAAACTGTGGAAAGAACCAAGATGCCCTTCAATGGACGAATGGATAAGGAAGATGTGGTCCATATACACGATGGAGTGTTATGCCTCCATCAGAAAGGATGAATACCCAACTTTTGTAGCAACATGGATGGGACTGGAAGAGATTATGCTGAGTGACATAAGTCAAGCAGAGAGAGTCAAGTATCATATGGTTTCACTTATTTGTGGAGCATAACAAATAACATGGAGGACATGGGGAGATGGAGAGGAGAAGGGAGTTGAGGGAAATTGGAAGGGGAGATGAACCATGAGAGACTATGGACTCTGAAAAACAACCTGAGGGTTTTGAAGGGGCGG
This sequence comes from Meles meles, assembly GCF_922984935.1. Classification (NCBI taxonomy): domain Eukaryota; kingdom Metazoa; phylum Chordata; class Mammalia; order Carnivora; family Mustelidae; genus Meles; species Meles meles. The sequence continues at coordinate 46,040,914 of NC_060077.1, forward strand.
GGGCGTGGGAGATTGGGGAACCAGGTGGTGGGTAATAGGGAGGGCACGTATTGCATGGAGCACTGGGTGTGGTGCAAAAATAATGAATACTGTTACGCTGAAAAGAAATTTGAAAAAAGTGAAAAAGAAAGATTTTATTTATTGATTTGAGAGAGAGGGAGAGAGTATGCTCATGAGGTAGGGAGGGGCTGAGGGAGAGGGAGAAGCAGACTCCCTGCTGAGCAGAGAGCCTGATGCAGGACTCTATTTCAGGACCCCAAGATCATGACCTGAGCCAAAGGCAGACGCCTACCCCACTGAGTCACCCAAGGACCCCTAAATATCTCCATTTTTGAAAAGAATTTTAATAGACTTTATTTTTTAGAACAATTTTGGGTTTAGCAAAGTTGAGTGGGAAGTACAGAAAGTTCCCATCTATCCCTGCCTCTGAAATGCAAAGGCTCTTCTACTTAACATCCTGTACCTAAGTGACACATTTGTTATAACTGATGACCCAACAATGATGCATCATTATCATCCAAAGTCCATAGTTTACATTAGGGTTCAATCTTAGTGTTTTACATTCTATGGGCATGGACCAATATATAATGACATGTAGTCACCATAACAGTGTCATACTGAGTAGTTTCATTGCCTTCCAAATCCTCTGTGCTGTACCTGTACATGCATTTCTCCCCACAACCACTGACATCACTAACATTTTTACTGTCTCCATAGTTTTGCCTTTTCCAGAATGTCATATGGCTGGAGTCATGTAGATGAAGAATTGCCTTCTTTCACCTAGTAATATGCAATTTAATTTTCCTCTGTATCTTTCCATGGCTTAATAGTGCTTTTTTAAAAGATTATATTTGGGGTGCCTGAGTGGCTCAGTGGGTTAAAGCCTCTGCCTTCAGCTCGGGTCATGATCCCAGGGTCTCTCTGCTCAGTGGGGAGCCTGCTCCCCCCTCTCTCTCTGCCTGCCTCTCTGCCTACTTGTGATCTCTGTCTGTCAGATAAATAAATAAAATATTTTTAAAAATAAAATAAAAGATTATATTTATTTATTTGAGAGAGCGAGCAAGCGTGGGTGCCTGTGTGGATGCGAGGGGAGGGGCAGAAAGGGAAGGAGAGAAAGAGGGAAAGAGTCCCAAGCGTGGAGCCCCAGGTGGGGCTTGATCTCATGACCCTGAGCCAAAACCAAGAGTGGGATGCTTAAATGTCTGAGCCACCCAGGCTCCCCGTATAACTCTTTTTAAGTGCTGAATAAAATTCCATTGTCTGGATGTACTACAGTTAATCTATTCACCCACTAAAAGACATATTGGCTGCTCCAAGTTTTGACAACTATAAGTAAAGCTGCTATAAACATCTATGTGCAGGTTTTTGTGTGGATGTAAGTTTTCAACTCCTTTGCATAAATACTAAGGAGCACAATTACTGGATTATATGGTAAGAGTATGTTTAATTTTATAAGAAACTGCCAAACTGTCTTCCAAAGTGGCTGTACTGTTTTGCATTCGACCAGCAGTGAAGGGAAGCTGCTGTTGATCTATATTCTCTGTCAGCACTTAATGTTGTCAATATTTCACATTTTGGCCATTCTCACAGGTGCATGATGGTAACTTATGATTTCTTCGATTTTCGGTTCCCTACTGATATATGCTGTTGGGTATCTTTTCATATACTTATTTGCCGCCTGTACATCTTCTTTGGTGAGGTGTCCGTTTAGGTCTTTTGTTCACTTTTAAATTGGATTGTTCACTTTCTTACTGTTGAGTTTTAAGGATTCTCTGTATACTTTGGATAAGAGTCCTTTATCAGATATTGTGCAAAATATTTACAAATATTTTCCCCCATTCTGCGAAATGTCTGCTCATTCTGTTGTCCTTGTGTTTTTCAGAGTAGAAGTTTTTAATTTCAATGAAGTCCAAGTTATCAGTTATTCATTTCATGGATCATGCTCATCACCATACCAAGATCATGGATTTTCTCTTATGTTCTCTTCTAGGAATTTTATAGTTACTGTTTTACATTTTACATTTACATGAGATTCTTTTTGAGTTCATTTTTGTGAAGACTGTAAGGTGTCCAGATTCATTTTGTGTGTGTGTGTGGATGCCCAGTTGTTCCAGTACCATTTGTTGAAAAGACAATCATTGCTCCATTTTATTGCCTTTGCTCCCTTGTCAAAGATCTGTTGACTATATTGTTGTAAGTCTGTTTCTGGGCTTTCTATTCCATTCCATTGGTCCATTTATCTATTCTTCTACCAATACCAAACTATCTTGATTATATTAGCTCCATAGTAAGTTTTGATTGGTGTTTTAGATCATTTACATTCAATGTAATTGTTATTTTAGGACTTAAATGTGCCATTTTATTTTTTTTTGTTTTGTGTTTATTGTCTTTTTTGCTTTTCTGTGTTCCTTTTTCTGCTTCCTAATAATTTACCTGATCAATTTTTATAGTTCCATTTTTATGTATATATGGTACATTTGCATTTATCTCTTTGTATAGATTTTTAGTCATCATTCTAGGTATTACATTTCATATATGTACAACCTATCACAGTTTACTGTTGTTGACAATTTACCAGTTCAAATAAAGAAACCGTGTTTATCTTTATATCCCTTTAACCTCCCATTTTTAATGTAATTGTCTTAAATATTGCCTTTACATACATTTAGAACCACAGTAGGCATTGAGACATCATCCAGGGTGGGCCTGACCAAATCAGATAAGACTTTAAAAGATGATGATGAAACATTAGAGACCGCATACCCACTACTCAGTTGTCTATGAGGGCCCTTGGGGAGCTGAAAGTGGTCCTGTACCAACACCTAGCAAGTAAGTGGGGATCTCTGTCTTACAACTGCAAGAAAGCGAATTCTGCCAACTTGTGGCAGTTTGTTACACAGGGATAGAAAACTAGTACACAGTTCTTGCTTTTGAGTTGGGGTAGGTGAACTAGAGCAGCTTTGAGTCTATGGCATTTTTGTCCCTCTACTGAGGCAAAATCTTTCTGGCCAACATTCTGTGAATTAGGAGGATTTCTACTCTAGATAGGGAACAGGTATCATTCCCATCAATGGATTAACTCCAGGGATTATTTCTTTTAAACCTTTTCATTGTTCTTTCCCCAGCCTCAGGTAGTGTCTTAGGTATAAATGTTAATCAGTACTCAGCTGAAGACTCTCAAGGGAAATCTCTTCAATCTCTGGAGTTCTTTCTCTTTGAAGCTCCAGTACTTGTCCTTGTAGACAGTAGGCACCCTGGTCACCTAAGAGTCCTGGCTCAGGGAGGTTCCTTCTGCCTGAGCTGTAGCCTGGAAACTCCCTCTGGCTAAGCTGGGACCATCATAGTGTTCATTTTACTTGAGTCCACCCAAGCATTACAGGAGCATTATTCTTCCATCTAAAACCTGAGGACTATGTAAGAATCTATAGACAAAAGGCTAATTAAGAGAAATTCTACACTGATTTCATGGGTCAATATACAGGGAGATGTGGAGAACATGGTGTGTTGGGTAAATGTGAATAGTTTTAGCATGTGTAAGTGTTTAGAGAAAGTAAACCAAAGTCACTTTATTCTTCAGTATTTATTGAGTGTCTAATCTGTGCCATGCTCTGCTAGACTCTTGGGCTGTAATGATGAGCACAAGGAGGTCCAGTCCCTGATCCTATGTAGCTAATGGCCAACATCAAGTGCTGTATTGTCTAATGTGGAATGTATGTGTTGAATAAAATAGCATCCGATTATCTTATCAAGGCATGCCGAGTAATTCTTAAGATGCAAACACATGAAGCAGCAATTCCAGGTTGAATCCTTTTTCAGCACACTCTTAACCCACTTCTCATCACTAGTGGCCAAAACATCTGTCTGCCCTGTGCTCAGGGAATGAAAACTAATGTTAATATTGGTTTCATCAGACATAGAAGTGAAGGGCAGAAGGAAGAAAAGAGGAAGGAAGGCAAGTTTTCTGACCCCAGAGGCAATTAAACACATTTTTTTCTATCTCCTGTTTTCTATGTATTATCCATGCTACTCTTTTTATTAGTGCATTATGTTTAGCTCTGTTGAATACAGGCCTAGAATGATGTTGAACAGAGTATGTTTCACATTGCTGACTTTCTCTTCTATCTACAGAGACCTGTATTCATAGAAAATGTGTTTCTCGTGGGAAGTTATTTGCAATTTTGGTAAACAACATGGCTTAGTGAATCTAAAACAAGCAAATATAGAAGAATAAGGGACTGGGTTGAGGGTATTTAGGGAGGGGGAATCTGTTGAACCCTGTTACTAATGAATTACTCTTTCTAAGCATTGCACATGTGTTTCAAATAGATCTCAAGAGGAGTTTGTATATCACTTTTTAAAAAGATTTTATTTATTCTTTTGAGACAGAGAGATACAGAGATAGAGCATGAGCAGGGGGAGAAGCAGACTCCCTGCTGAGCCTGCAGCCAGACGCAGGGCTCGATCCCAGGACCTGGAAATCATGACCTGAGCCAAGGCAGACACTTAACCATCTGAGCCACCCAAGCGCCCTGTGTATCATTTTTCAGAGGAGGAGGGAAAGAAAAATTTAATACTCTTTCTGCTCTTATCTCATTGAGTGCTTTTTTTTTTTGGTTCTAATGTATTCTTCCTCAAAAGGGCAGAATCCAGGCCTGGTGCAGAGTGAGAGAAGGGGTTAGTCTGTTCTATAAACTGTTAGAGAGATTTAAAAAATAGGCAATCTAATTGACTCATACATGGCTCACAGCCATATAAATGCTTACAAAATTGCTTCTTGCGCAGCAGTAGTGACCACAGAGAAGCAGAAGTAAAATGGAAGCAAGTGAGATGAGAACTCTTGGGAAATATTTAACAGGACTTTAAAACCCTTGTCAAACCTTTTGTTTAACTTTGTGCAAAAACATCCTTTAGAAAATTAAATGCACTTCAAGGAGCACACTCCAAGTCGAAATTCACATACTTTGCCTCAAAATAATACCTCTTTGGTGTTAAAGTCTGTCTCTACAAATACGTTGCCTTTTAGAACAAACTGCTGCAGAAAAACAATTTTTTTTTCCACAAAGAACTGTGACTCCATTGTTACTAGGAGATTTGTAATCTGTTTTAAACATGTTGCTAAAATAGAAGTTGACATAACTACTGAATTTGCTGTTTATATTTAATTAAAGGCATTGCTAAAATAAAATGTCTTTGGGTGTTTCTTAAAGCTATTAGCAACATACACATTTATAACTTTCTCTATATTCATTTTTTTAATTGAAGCATATTGGACATATAATATTGTATTAATTTCAGGTGTAAAACATCCCTGTATTCACTTTTTTCCCCCTGTATTCACTTTTAACAAAAATGTTCTTGTTGTCTTCTTCAAGACTCTCTGTCTTTATTTTTTTTATTTTTTTTTTTAAAGATTTTATTTATTTATTTGACAGAGAGAGAGATCACAAGTAGGCAGAGAGGCAGGCAGAGAGGGAGGAGGAAGCAGGCTCCCTGCGGAGCAGAGAGCCCGATGCGGGGCTCGATCCCAGGACCCTGAGATCATGACCTGAGCCGAAGGCAGCGGCTTAATCCACTGAGCCACCCAGGCGCCCTCTCTGTCTTTATATTGATTGGCTTTATCTGTGATTATTTCCTCCTTTCTCCGTGTGCTCTGCTGAAATTTGCCTCATACCTTCACTCCGCATTTGTTCTTTTCTTATCAACCAGACTACAAAAAAGTTCCTTCATCTGTGCTTTCCTTTTACTAATTAATTAAATGTAATCAGATGAAATATAATACAATTCATTTGTAGTTTTAATATCTAAACTGGTTAGTTGGTCACCAACTTGGAAGTAGGAAATTATTTCCCTCTGTGTAAGACTTCATTCTAGGGGCTCCTGGGTGGCTCAGTGGATTAAGCCGCTGCCTTCGGCTCAGGTCATGATCTCAGGGTCCTGGGATCGAGCCCCGAATTGGGCTCTCTGCTCAGCAGGGAGCCTGCTTCCTCCTCTCTGCCTGCCTCTCTGCCTACTTGTGATCTCTCTCTCTCTGTCAAATAAATAAATTTAAAAAAAAAAAAGACTTCATTCTAAAAGCCTATGTTGTCATAATGATAACAATATAGTTACTCAACATGTTCTTTGTTACAAAAAATTATTTCCACAGTTACCAAAGACATTTTTCGGGCATCCACTTGAATTTCTAAACTAATTCTCTGATTTGTTTCATTACCCTCCTGTGTTAGTTTTTACCAATTCCTAGAACTTTGTATCATCATTTTAAGTCAAAATGAAAAACTGAACTTGCTTTAGAAACGAAACTAAGACCTGAGATTCATTATTAAAATGATAATTTTTTTTTGCTTCTGGTGATTTAGTTATGAAAAACTTAAAAATATTTTGTGTATGCGTGTGTATGACTTATTAGACTATGACACCAACTAATAAAAGTGTCGAACCATTCTAAAGGAATAGAAGTTTTATTTAAGTATTTGATTTCTTGGGGCAGCTGGGTGGTTCAATTAGTAGAGCATCTGACTCTTGATTTCCCTTCAGGTCATAATCCCAGGGACATGAGATCAAGCCTTGCATCAGACTTGCTCTCAGCACAGATACAAATCCTATCGAGTTTCTGCTCTGGCCTCAGAAAATTCACCCTGTATGTTATATCACAGCTAGTTCCAATCATGTGAAATATCCTGTGAGTCTCAGAAGATATTTTGAACATTTTCCAATCAAAAGTCTTAAGTACTCTCATAAAATTTAGGGATTACAATTAAAATATGTGGGAAAATGGAAGCTATAACTTTCAAATCACCACCAGGATATGTCCTGTCCTCTTTCTCCTACTCCTTGTGGCTACTCATGGAGGCAGAGGTCAACTAAAGTTTCGGGAAAATACTGCACTTCTTAACCCAAAGAAGGCAGCAAGAGCAGAGCCATAGGTCCTAACATTAGCTACTTCCACCAGAGTTTTGATCCTTTCTTTAGGAGAGCCAACAGTTAAAGAACCTTACTTCCAGCCCATCTAGAAGAAAAGTAAATGTGAATAAATTTAACTCCTACATTGCTGTTATCTTACCTTCCAAATCACTGGTTGCTTAAGAGAATGATCTGTTTTCTCTTTCACTGCCAGGTTTACATATATGGGCCTTGCTTTTCTCTGAAACAGAAAGGCTGTCACTTAAGTGCTGTAGGTAAGCCCTTTACCTGTGTTGACAGAGCTCCACAGGGCAGGCCAGGCAAATGAATGGGGTTGTTGCTAGGACACCAGGCTGTTTCCAGGACAGCAGCCCATTGCTGTTTGCTATTCTCTTGACTAACGAACACTACACCTGTTCCTTAAGAAACAGCTTATTTTCCTTCATTGTAAAGCAAACACAGAGTGGGAAATCACACAGCTGCATGTCTGCACCTTCTCTGTAGCTTTCCAGGAGGAATACAATACACCAAATATAATTTGATTTGTGGAAGGGGAATTCATATACCCATACAATATCTAAATCTTCATATATAATAAAATATTTATGTGATTGTTTGAATTGTTTTTATATTTCTAGTGCACCATGTGCCACACAGGATGTGAGGCAACAATGCATATTCTTTTGCAGCCACCCCAAGATTTATTCTACGAGTGCATATAGGATGACTGTTTCTTTTAAATGAGTTTCTCAAAACTACACATGATGGTTTCCAACAGAACTCACAATTTCCCCCCTCCTACTTGCATCTAATTTTCACCAAAATTACTACCACTGCTGTCTATGATTGCTAACCAGGCCTGCAACTAGGGTGCCTATCCACAAAAACTAAGGAGGCCCCCATTTTCGGGGGCATGCAAGTGCTCTCTTGCCAACATCTCCCCAAAGGTGATAAGTATCTGAGTCAAGCATGCCAAAATCTACATCAAAAGAAAGTCTCCGGGGCGCCTGGGTGGCTCAGTGAATTAAGCCACTGCCTTCGGCTCAGGTCATGATCTCAGGGTCCTGGGATCGAGCCCCACATTGGGCTCTCTGCTCCGCAGGGAGCCTGCTTCCTCCTCTCTCTCTGCCTGCCTCTCTGCCTACTTGTGGCTCTCTCTGTCAAATAAATAAATAAAATCTTTAAAAAAAAAAAAAAAAAAAGAAAGAAAGAAAGTCTCCCAGGGTGCCTGGGTAGCTCAGTGGGCTAAGCGTCTGCCTTGGGCTTGGGTCGTGGTCCCAGAGTTTAGGATTGAGCCCCGAATCAGGCTTCCTACTCAGCGAAGAAGCATGCTTCTCTCTCTCCCACTCCCCCTGCTTGTGTTCCCTCTCTCATTCATGCTCTCTGTCAAATAAATAAGTGAGATCTTAAAAAAAAAGAAAGAAAAAAAAAAAAGAACAAGTCTCCTTCTACTGATGAAATCACTAATTCCAAGGGGTCTTAATCTCTCAACATAGTTTTGACGCCCTCCTTTATTGTCTCCCTAGTCCCCTAAGACTAAAGCGTAAGTCTGTGGGAAACTGGGCTAGAAAACAATTTAGTTGGCAGACACTGAGTTATTTAGAACTATCCGTCTCTTCCAACACTACCTATCCAACCAAGCAGGAGTCTTGGTTCTTCACATAAACAGACTTCTACCACCCAAACACTGTTTCTTAAAACGTGCACACATATTCGCTTTGGATTCTAGGTAAATAAATTTCAGGTTTGAGATGGAATTTGAACAGCACATAATTCCACTCTTTGGAAAGCATGTTCAGTTGATATCATATCTTCATTATGTGGTATTTAAAGCTACTGATTATTAGTGTATCCATTGGATAACTGAGAGTTTGACACAGTTCACAAGGTTATATAACCAAGCCCAATGGATTACAAAGATACGATGATTCACTGTAGCTACAAAACCACTTCATAGAGAAGTGATCATTCTCCCGCTTTCAAAGGGTCTCTGTAGTGCCTGAAAACAGAGTTCAAAGAGCTTCCCTTCTTGCCCAGTAAGTTCATCGTTCACAAGTTTCATTCTGGAGGTTCGCTCAGCTTTTTTTACTCTGCTTCAATCTGGGGTAAGATTTGCCTAAAGGCATCTGGACTCTTTTCCCACTATAAATAAGAGGTCCCACACATGTCAGGTATAGAAAAGGGAGAAACCCTTAGGATTAAGGTTTATCCATCAGAGTAGTTAATGCTGCTCCATCTGATTTTGACTTGAACCAAGATTCTTTCTTGCTCCATCCACTTTATTGCTTTCCTGAGCATGACCACCCAAGCTCGTGGCATTGTAAACTAGATTCTCATGATCTCTTTTCTACTACCTTCAGTTTGTCTCGTTCTGATGCAACCAACATTGTGATCATTGCCTTCCCTTCTCAAAAACATGAAATGATTCCCTAGTGCAGAGGTCAACAATCTATACCCTGTGCATTGAATCCGGCTGCCTGTAGCTTTGTGCAGCTTCTGAACTAAGAATGGTTTTTACATGTGAACGTTTGTAATGCATTTGTTAGGCACACTAACTTTGAACCCCAATTAAGCAAAATGTGATCCCCAAAATAATTTTGTACTATAGCCCTATATTACAAAAAGTACTCTATTCTTCTTAACATCATTATTATTATATTTGGATTGCACTGTGAAAATTTGTTCTCTCTCTTGTTGTTTAAGTACTTACATAATACCCTTGATTTTGCCTCTTGGCCTGCAAAGACTGAAGTATTTGCTATCTGGATCTTTAGAGAAAAAGGTTGTTGGCCTGTGCCTTAGCACATTTAGAGTAAATCTGAATCTTGTAACCTGAGGTTCAAAAACCTTTTTATAATCTCACACTTGACCCCAACCTGTACTTTCACTGATCTATTGATTGTTCTACACTTTCCTGCCTATTTTCTTTGTCCTTTTCTCTTTCCTTCCCCTTCCATCTCTTGATACTAAAGCCATCTCCTTTCTATGAAGTCTTTTGAGATTTCCGCTGTTTAATTACATTTTCTCCTCATTTCTCTTGTATGTTACAATATACCATAGGTATAATCAGTCTTCAGCTAATTAGGGTAATAAGACTACATGAGTGTTGGGGGCAAGATGGAGGAGGAAATAATATAGGCTGTCAAAGTTAGAATATGTTTTAAAGTGGATATAAGGTAAACTTATTTGCTTGCAATTAAGTCTGGTGTATAGTGAGCACTTTCTTACTTACCTTTCCAGAAGTCGTTCACCCGTCTTCTAACCACAGCCCGATGTCCAGGCCACATGATCTCAGAGTAGTTCTGCCCTCAGTCTATGGTGAAGTACACGACTTTGGCTTAAGTCAATCGGCGCATTACATCTCCTTTGCCAAAGTGGTCAAGGTGCACATACGACTTGGGCTAATCTGGAGTGAATCTTTGGGCCTTTGCTTTCAATACTTGGAAATACAAAGTGGAAATACGTAGCCCTCTACAACCATCTTGCAACCAGAATGGGAGAAACCATCCAAGAATGGAATCAGAATAAAGGAAGAGGAGCCAAAATCAGAAAGAGAAAAACAGGGGCGCCTGGGTGGCTCAGTGGGTTAAAGCCTCTGCCTTTCGCTCAGGTCATGATCCTAGGGTCGTGGGATCGAGCCCCGCATCGGGCACTCTGCTTGGCAGGGAGCCTGCTTCCTCCTCTCTCTCTCTCTGCCTGCCTCTCTCCCTACTTGTGATCTCTATCTGTCAAATAAATAAAATCTAAAAAAAAAAAAAAAGAAAGAGAAAAACAGAAAGTTTAATAACATCATTTGGTTCTTTATATCCACCTGAATCTGAACCTCAACCTAACTATGGACTTCAAGGTTAGCTAGCCATTTAATTTCCTTTTCTGAAAACTAGTTTGGGTCAGGGCTTCTGACCTTAGGAACCATAAGATCCTGATAAAAGAACACATCGATCAGTCTCTAAGTGTCTTTCAGAAGTATGACAAGAATTCAAATCCAGTTGTCTGGAAGAGAACAAGCCAGGAAGAAGTACATGGTGCCGGCTGCTGGTGGTGGTGTTTGGTGCCTCCACTCTTTTGTTGTTGTCACTCTCTTCTTCTCCACTAAGCAAACATGCAATGTGCTACAAGAAGTTACAGAATAAATTCACTTTTAAAAATCTGAAAAGTAAATGAGTCATTTGACCCCCATCCCATATGAAATTCAAGATCACCTTTACCTACACATAATTAGACAGGAAAGTGTTGTTACTAGGTTGACATAATGTAGCAAGGCTTGTAGTTCATAACAATATATCAAAGTTTTCATTGATTCATCATCATTTTATGTTATTGTGCTTATTTATTTATTTACTTAAGAGAGAGCAAGGGGGTCCTAGCAGGGGGTTGTTTTTATTCATTTATTTAAGAGAAAGTGAGGAGGTGCTAGAAGGGGGTGAGTCAGAGGGGAGGGAGAGGGAGAGAAAATCTCAAGCAGACTCCACACTGAGCACGGAGCCTGACGCCAGGCTCGATCCCGCGGCTCTGAGAGCATGAACTGAGCCTAAACCAAGAGCTGGACGCTCATCCAGCCGGGTGCCTCCATTTTAAATACAGACATACACATGTAAGTCTGAATATGTCCACTTATATTTATCATGTTTGATCTTAAAGTGGTTTAGTCCAGTGCCAACTTGTTGAAAATTAATCGTAGTGTATAGAGCTAGCCAGAGATAGGTGGTACATGGGAATAATAGGAAAATGCCCTTAAAACCAGAACTTATTCTTCTGGCCATAATGGAATAACAGAAGCTAGATTTACCCTTCCACCTCAAACAGCTTGGATACAATTGGTGTTCAGACATTGGACAATAAGCAGCACAGGACAGCCCATAAGGGAGATAAGAGGACAAATGAGGAGAGCCCAAGGGATACCACAGCTCACAGGCAGCAATGCAGGGAAAAGGAACACGGGCCAAAGCCAATAGTCTCATTGGATTGAGGAGCCAGAGCTGAGAGTTTCAGGAGGCTAAAGCAACGAAAATTTACGGGTAAAGCATCAAAGAAGTGAGAGCTACATTGAGAGTCATAATTCTCAGAGCTTTGCAGAGAAACCCTCTCACGTTTTAGGCTCGGTATGGGAAAACTATTGAGGCTGAGGAGAGAATCACAGGAAAGGGGCAGGAGGAAAATCCCTACAGGGTTATTCCCACAGGGCTGAAAATAGTTCAGGTTTCACTGATACTGGATAAAGTGCTCAGAGGGGCAGTGTTTCAGTAGTGAAGTCACGTTAGCTCTGGACTCAAGGCTATTCCGAAGTAGATCAACGGGTACCTGAGGCCGGGGATAGAAGTGGGAGATTTGTTACAAATTGTCATGCAGGAAATTTTTTGGAGTGACAGAGAGGTACTAAAACTGGATTGTAGTGATCACTACACAACTGTAGAAATTTACTGAACACCATTTAGATGAGCGAGTCTAATGGGTGTATTTTTTTTTTTTAAAGATTGTCTTTATTTATTTGACAGAGAGAGACAGTGAGAGAGGGAACACAAACAGGAGGAGTGGGAGAGGGAGAAGCAGGCTTCCCGCCAAGCAGGGAGCCTAATGTGGTTCTTGATCCTAGGACCCAGGAACCATGACCTGAGCTGAAGGAAGACGCTTAACAAGTGAGTCACCCAGGTGACCCTAATGGGTGTATTTTATCATAGATTAATTATATCTCAATAGAGCTGTTAACAACCAACCAAACAAGATTACTCTGCGGCTACCCCTGTATCACTGAAATCATTTTCAAGTATCTTTTACAGTTTGCGCCGTGATTTGACTCTTCCATTTGACTAAGTTCATCAAAGATAAGGACTGCAATTTGCACACCTTTGCAACTTCTCCACTTATCAGCTGGGTTTCCTGCTCATAAAAAATTTTCAATACATATTTATTGAGTGTTTTAGGACTTTTTTTTTTTTTTTTTTTTTTGCTTCCTGGATTTCTAGTTTCAGCTCCTCCTCGATAGCCTAACTTAACTGCATCCCATATTTTACCACCACAAATACTAAACATATAAAGCATACTACTATTTGCCCTTGAATACACTTTTTAAACGCTGTTCTAGTATAAAGGCCTGTTATTGATCATTGGGCAGCAGGGTCTGAAGAGACAAACAAATTGAGCAAAAGACAAGGACTGATTTGTGTTTCTAGTAGCATCAAAAGTAATGAATATGGTGCAACAAAAAGGGAAAAGATGAGAATGGTGCCATTTTAACACTTAACTGTCATATTTATTCAAACTATTCCTTCTGTTCCCCATTGGATATGTTCACTCTACAAGGGGAAAAATTGTAAAGTTTCCTATTCATCTGACTTAGGAAAGAAAAAAGAAAAAAATGAAATTTTTTCCAGAAACCAGAAAGTCTGCAGAAGGACAACCTTGTCCTAATCAGATATCAAAACAAACATAGAGCAACTCATAGAAACCACTTCAAATAAAGTATTCCTCTTACCCAAAATTCTTGGGGAAAAAAATAAAACCAAGAAAATATGACTGTCCTATGTAAACTAAATAAAAAATAAGGTATAATTGTGGGCAAAAGTCCCTTGAAACAGATTAGTTCTTGAAACAAATTAGTTCTGCCATTGAAAACAAACAAATCTTGTCCTGAAGTAGTAAACAGATGAATCACAAATGCTAGCTAACATGGTCTAAAATTCATACAGAATACCAGTCACCTATCTTGACATCATAGTCATGGACCCTTGACAGTTCTCTTTCTTCTGTTTTAAGTCATAACAACTTTTGGTGTACCACTCTCTCCCCCATACCCTTCCTCCCAACCTCACCTTATTAACAAACAAACTCACTTATTAAGGATAAACAAACTCACCTTATTAAGGTGATTATCAGATAAACAAATTCACCTTATTAAGGGGATTATCAGAACTTTAGAAATGATATTAGCTAATAAAGCTTGAGAGAAAAATGGAGAGAAAGGTTAATGAAAGAAATTTGAAGATCCATTTTATGGAAACTGGCCCAAATGCATTATACCTTAACAGTGCTACCGATTGGACCCACATGTGCCAGGAATCCTCCTCTAAGCACTTCTCTGCCACTGTCTGCAGGATTTAGACTCAGCACACATTTATTACCAATCCTTTGTTATCTAGCTGAATAAACACGGATGGCACCTGACTCCTTTGCCTTACTCTTATGCATTTCCAGTCTTTTCCTCCCATAGGTGTTTTAAGGGGAAAATCCATGGTAAAATTCCTTAAGTTTTGGCAGGATCCCAGACTGAGATTCAGGAAAAAATGGGACAATTGGGCTATTTTAGCTTATTTTAATGATACTAGTTTGCATTATATTTTCCTTACTAATACTCAATTTTTCCATTTATTTGCAAGAGCTTAATTATACTATGCACTGTGACTTAAAATATAGAATATATTATAATTCACTTTTATATCAATTTTCTTTTATTCCATTTTTTAGTTTCTCTCTCCATTTAATTAATTAATTAATTAATTTTATTAATTTTATTACTAGATAATGTGTTATATTTGCCCCGGGGGTACAGGTACAGGTCTGTGAATCATTCAGGCTTACACATTTCACAGCACAGTCCATAATCCAACCACCTTAACCCCCTACCCCCCAGGCAACCCTCAATTTGTTTCATGAGAGCAAGAGTCTCTTATGGTCTGTCACCCTCCTGATCCCATCTTGTTTCATTTTTTTCCCTCCCTACCTCCTGCCCTGCCCTGTCTCTCAAATTCCTCATATCAGAGAGATCATATGATAATTGTCCTTCTCTAATTCACTAATTTCACTTAGCATAATACTCTCTAGTTCCATCCATATTGTTGCAAATGGCAAGATTTCAGGGGTTTTTTGATGACTGCATAGTATCATAGTATCCTGTGGTAATTGTCTTTCTCTGATTGACTTATTTAGCATAGCATAATACCCTCTAGTTCCATCCACATCATTGCAAATGGCAAGATTTCATTTCTTTTGATGGCTGCATAGTATTCCATTGTATATATATGCCCCATCTTCTTTACCCATTCATCTGTTGATGGACATCTAGGTTCTTTCCATAGTTTGCCTATTGTGGACATTGCTGGTATAAACATTCAGGTGCATGTGCCCCTTCAGATCACTACATTTGTATCTTTAGGGTAAATACCCAGTAGTGTGATTGCTGGGTCATAGGGTAGATCTATTTTCAACTTTTTGGGGACCCTCCATGCTGTTTTCCAGAGTGGCTGCACCAGCTTGCATTCCCACCAACAGTGTAGGAGGGTTCCCCTTTCTCTGCATCCTCACCAGCATCTGTCATTCCCTGACTTGTTAATTTTAGCCATTCTGGCTGGTGTGAGGTGGTATCTCATTGTGGTTTTGATTTGTATTTCCCTGATGCTGGGTGATGTGGAGCACTTTTTCATGTGTCTGTTGGCCATCTGAATGTCTGTTTTGCAGAAATGTCTGTTCATGTCCTGTGCCCATTTCTTGATTGGATTATTTGTTCTTTGGGTGTTGAGTTTGCTGAGCTCTTTATAGATTTTGGATACTAGCCCTTTAACTGATATGTCGTTTGCAGATATCTTCTCCCATTCTGTCAGTTGTCTTTTGGTTTTGTTGACTATTTCCTTTGCTGTGCAAAAGCTTTTGATCTTGATGAAGTCCCAATAGTTCATTTTTGCCCTTGCTTCCCTTGCTTTTGGTGATATTTCTAGGAAGAAATTGCTGCAGCTGAGGTCAAAGAGGTTGCTGCCTGTGTTCTCCTCAAGGATTTTGATGGAATCCTGTCTCACATTGAGGTCTTTCATCCATTTGGAGTCCATTTTTGTGTGTGGGGTAAAGAAATGGTCCAGTTTCATTCTTCTGCATGTGGCTGTCCAATTTTCCCCACACCATTTGTTGAAGAGACTGTCTTTTTTCTACTGGACATTCTTTCCTGCTTTGTCAAAGATTAGTTGGCCATAGAGTTGAGTGTCCACTTCTGGGCTCTCTATGCTGTTCCATTGATCTATATGTCTGTTTTTGTGCAAGTACCATATTGTCTTGATGATGACAGCTTTGTAATAGAGCTTGAAGTCTGGAATTGTGATACTGCCAACCCTGGTTTTATTTTTCAACATTCCTCTGGCTATTTGGGGTCTTTTCTTGTTCCATATAAATTTTAAGATTATTTGTTCCATTTCTTTGAAAAATACTGATGGCATTTTGATAGGGATTGCATTAAATGTGTAGATTTCTCTAGGTAACACAGACACTTTCACAATATTTGTTCTTCCAATCCATCAGCATGCAACATTTTTCCATTTCTTTATGTCTTCCTCAGTTTATTTCATGATTACTTTATAGTTTTCTGAGTACAGATTCTTTGCCTCTTTGGTTAGGTTTATTTCTAGGTGTATTATGGTTTGGGGTCCAATTATAAATGGGATCGACTCCTTAATTTCTCTTTCTTCTGTCTTGCTGTTGGTGTATAGAAATGCAACTGATTTCTGTGCATTGATTTTATATCCTGACACTTTACTGAATTCCTGTATGAGTTCTAGCAGTTTTGGAGTGGAATCTTTTGGGTTTTCCACATAAAGTATCCTATCATCTGCAAAGAGTGAGAGTTTGACTTCTTTGCTGATTCGGATGCCTTTTATATCTTTTTGTTTTCTGGTTGTTGAGGCTAGGACTTCTAGTACTATGTTGAATAGCAGTGCTGATATTGGACATCCCTGCCGTGTTCCTGACCTTAGGGGAAAAGCTTTCAATTTTTCCCCGTTGAGAATGATATTTGCTGTGGATTTTTCATAGATGGCTTTTATGATATTGAGGTGTGTACCCTCCATGCCTACACTGTGAATTGTTTTGATCAAAAAAATATGCTGTACTTTGTCAAATGCTTTTTCAGCATCTATTGAGAGTATCATATGGTTCTTGTTCTTTCTTTTATTAATGTATTGTATCATATTGATTGATTTGCGGATGTTGATCCAACCTTGCAGCCCAGCGATAAATCCCACTTAGTCAAGGTGAATAATCCTTTTAATGTCCTGTTGGATCCTATTGGCTAGTATTTTGGTGAGAATTTTTGCAACCATGTTCATCAAGGATATTGGTCTGTAATTCTCCTGTTTGATGGGGTCTTTGTCTGGTTTGGGGATCAAGGTAATGCTGGCTTCATAAAATGAGTTTGGCAGTTTTCCTTCCATTTCTATTTTTTGGAATGGTTTCAGGATAATGGGTATTAATTCTTCTTTAAATATTTGGTAGAATTTCCCTGGGAAGCCATCTCGCCCTGGACTCTTGTTCGTTGGGAGATTTTTGATGACTGCTTTAATCTCCTTACTGGTTATAGGTCTGTTTAGGTTTTCTATTTCTTCCTGGTTCAGTTTTGGTAGTTCATACGTCTCTAGGAATGCATCAATTTCTTCCAGATTGTCAAATTTACTGGTGTATAATTGTTCATAATATGTTATTATAATTGTTTGTATTTCTTTGGTGTTGGTTGTGATCTCTCCTCTTTCATTCATGATTTTATTAATTTCTGGTCTTTTCTTTTGGATAAGTCTGGCCAGGGATTTATCAATCTTATTAATTCTTTCAAAGAACCAGCTCCAGTTTCGTTGATTTGTTCTACTGGTTTTTTTGTTTGTTTTTTCATTTCTATTTCATTGATTTCTGCTCAATCTTTATTATTTTTGTTCTCCTGCTTGGTTGGGCTTTCTTTGCTGTTCTTTCTCCAGCTCCTTTAGGTGTAGGGTTAGGTTGTGTTCTTGAGACCTTTCTTGTTTCTTGAGAGAGGCTTGTATTGCTATACAGTTTCCTCTCAGGACCGCCTTTGCTGTGTCCCCAAGATTTCGAACAGTTTTGTTTTCATTTTCATTTTTTTCCATGAATTTTTAAAATTCTTCTATAATTTCCTGGTTGGACCATTCAATTTTTAGTAGGATGCTCTTTAGTTTCCATGTATTTGAGTTCTTTCCAACTTTTTTCTTGTGATTGAGTTCTAGTTTCAAAGCACTGTGGTCTGAAAATATGCAGGGAATGACCCCAATCTTTTGGTACTGGTTGAGACCTGATTTGTGACCCAGGATGTGATCTATTCTGGAGCATGTTCCATGTGCACTAGAGAAGAATGTGTATTCTGTTGCTTTGGTATGGAATGTTCTAAATATACCTGTGATGTCCATCTGCTCCAGTGTGTCATTTAAAGCCTTTATTTCTTTATTGATCTTTTGCTTAGATGATCTGTCCATTTCAGTGAGGGGAGGTTAAAGTCTCCTACTATAATTGTATTATTGTTGATGTGTTTCTTTGATTTTGTTATTAATTGGTTTATATAATTGACTGCTCCCATGTTAGGGGCTTAGATATTTAAAATTGTTAGATCTTCTTGTTGGACAGACACTTTAAAGTATGATATAGTGTCCTTCCTCATCTCTTATTATGGTCTTTGGCTTAAAATCTAATTTATCTGACATAAGGATTGCCACCCCAGCTTTCTTTTGATGTCCATTAACATGGTAAATTGTTTTCCACCCCCTCACTTTAAATCTGGAGGTCTCTTTGAGTCTAATGAGTTTCTTGCATACAGCATTTCGATGGGTCTTGTTTTTTTATCCATTCTGATACCTTGTGTATTGGGACATTTAGCCCATTTACAATCAGGGAAACTATTGAAAAATATGAATTTAGTTTCATTGATTGTAAGGTGACTGTTACTGTATATTGTCTCTGTTCCTTTCTGGTCTGTTACTTTTAGACTCTCTCTTTGCTTAGTGGAACTCTTTCAATATTTCCTGTAGGACTGGTTTAGTGTTTGCAAATTCTTTTAATTTTTGTTTGTCCTGGAAGCTTTTTATCTCTCCTTCTATTTTCAATGACAGCCTAGTAATGACTCCAGAAAAACATACACTAACCAAATCTGAAGAGACCTGACACTGGGGAGAGAAGAAAGGGGGGAAAAATATATGTATATATATATACACACATATATATATGTATATATATCTTTATATATTTATAGCTCTATATCTATATCTATATCTATCTGTCTATATATATATATATATATATATATATATATATTAGACTGGTGAATAGAATAGGGCCACACACTTGATTTGGGGTGTATTTTGTCTGTTAGAAGAAACTGCCTCCCAAAATTTTATTTTATTTTATTTTATTTTTTAAAGACTTTATTTATTTATTTGACAGAGAGAGATCACAAGTAGGCAGAGAGGCAGGCAGAGAGAGGGGAAGCAGGCTACCCGCTGAGCAGGGAGCCCAGTGCAGGGCTCGATCCCAGGACCCTGAGATCATGACCTGAGCCGAAGGCAGAGGCCTAACCCACCAAGCCACCCAGGCGCCCCCTAAAATTTTAGAGAAAGAAAAAGTTACATATATCCAAAAATAGGGTAAACACGATGAAGGGATGAAATATGATTGTAAAGATGAAAATTTAAAAAGACTCTAAAAAAGGAATTGGTAAGGTAAGAAGTTGGTTGAAAAAAGAAAAGAGAAAAAAAAGTAAAGTGTGTGATCAGCTGGAGACTAGAACAAAGCTGTGTCCTATACTTTGATCTATTAGAAGAAATTGTATCCCAAAATTTTAAAGAAAAATACCCCCTATATGTATACAAAAAATAAGGTTAAATACAATGAAGGGATAAACTCTGACTATAACAATGAAAATTTTAAAAGATTTAAAAAGGTATTGATAAGATAAAATAGTTAAAAATGTTAAAAAAGGAAAGAGGAAAATTTTTAAAAAATGGAATAAGAAAAAATAAAATAAAATAAATTTAATTTTGAAAGACTAAAGGATCATGGGGAAAAGGCCATGGATTCCATGTGTTGCTTTCCCCTAGCTCTGAAGTTCCACAGTTCTTATTGGTCAGTGAACTTGGTCTTGGCTGGATGTTCTTGCTAATCTTCTGGGGGAAGGGCCTCTTGCAATGATTCTCAAATGCCTTTGCCTGAAGCGGAATTGCACCACCCTTGCCAGGGGCTAGGCTAAGGAATCTGTTTGGGTTTGGTCTCAGGAGCTTTTGTTCCCTGAATGATTTCCATAGAGCTTTGGAGGTATGGAATGAAAATGGCGGCCTCCCAATCTCCAGCCTAGAGGAGCTGAGAGCTCAGGGCCTCACTCCTCAATGTGCCCTCAGAGAGAAGCAGTCAATCCCTCCTGTCTCCCTGGCCTCTGACCACACCCCAAGCTCATGTGGCCTGTGACTGACATTTTTATTTCTGATGCACAGCTCTGTTTGGAGTCTCCAAACCCAGCTGATTCCTGCAGCACATTCCTGAGCTGCTCTTCTGGAATGAAGAAGGTGAGTCTCTGTGGATCTGCTGCTTGTTGGGTCCCTGCCTGAAGAGCAGTGGCCCAACTCTGCCTCAGATCATGGTTTAAGGTAACCCTGAGCTGAGAGTCCCTTCCTCAGCTCCGTCTCTACAGCTGGCTTCCCTGCTCCAATACCTGGCAGCTCTGCCACACTCAGACACCCCTGGTCTTTCTGTGACCCCGCAGGTCCTGAAACCACACTGTCCCTGCAAGGGCTCCAGCTACCATTTGACCTCTAGCACTACGTACCTCAGTGGAGCAGACTTCTAAAAGCTCTAATTTTGTGCTCTGCTGCTCTATCACTTGTCGGAAGCTGACCCCTCTCCAGCTTCCCGAAGTCTATCTTCCTGAATATTGCCTCAGATTCACTTTTCTGCACATCCTACCTTCTGGAAAGTGGTCAATTTTCTGTCCCTAGAATTGATGTTCTTCTCTCTCCTGTTGAGTTTATAGCTGTTCAGAATGGTCTGATTACTATCTAGCTGAGGTCCTGGGACCTGATAATATTTAGATTTCATACTCCTCTACCATCTTGCTTCTCCACCTGTCTCTCCATAGAATTGTTAAATAGATTAAGTTTTATGATAAATTTTGCATAATATACATATCAAAATTGAAAAAAAACTAAAGGCTAATAGTTTTTTCTAATTTAAAATCAACTAATTAACATTAGTGTATTATTAGTTTACAAAGTAGAGTTTAGTGATTCTTCAGTTGCATATAATACCCAGTGCTTGTTCCATCAAGTGCCCTCCTTAATGCCCATCACCCAGTTACCTCATCCCCCCACCCCTCTCCCATCCAGCCATCCTCGGTTTGTCTCCTACAGTTTAGAGTCTTTTATGGTTTGTCTCCCTCTCTGATTTTGTCTTATTCTATTTTTCCTTCCCTTCCCCCATGTTCATCTTTTTTCTTTCTTAAATTCCACATATGAGTGAAATCATATGATACTTGTCTTTCTCTGACTGAAGAAGAGATGGTACATAGGTACATATATAGTGGAATATTACTCAGTGATCAAAAAGAATGAAATCTTACCATTAGCAACAATATGGCTGGAAGTAGAGCTTTGGGTTTTTATTAAAAATATATTTATTAGGAGGGGCGCCTGGGTGGCTCCATCATTAAGTGTCTGCCTTTGGCTCAGGTTATGGTCCTAGGGTCATGGCATCAACCCACATCAGTGGCCCTGCTCCATGGGAAGCCTGTTCTCCCTCTCCTACTCCCCCTGTTTGTGTTCCCTCTCTCACTGTGTCTCTCTCAGTAAAAAATAAAATAAAATCTTTTAAAAAAGATTGATTTATTGGGGTGCCTGGGTGGTTCAGTTCACTAAACATCAAACTTCCCCTTAGATTATGATCTCAGGGTCCTTGGATGGAGCCCCATTTAGGGCTCACCTGGAAGTCTGCTTGTCCCTCCGCCTCTCCTCCTGACTCATGCTCTCTCTGTTTCTCTTCTCACAAATAAATAAAATATTTTAAAAATAGATTTATTTATTTATCTGAGAAAGAGAGAGCATGGGAGAATGGGGAGAGAGGTAGAAGGAGAGAGAATCCTGAAGCAGACTCCCCACTGAACACTGAGCCCAGAACCCTGAGCTCAGGGACTCAATCCCAGGCCCAGGACTCAATCCCAGGACCCTGAGATCACGACCTGAGCCAAAAATCAAGAGTCAGCCACAAAACTGACTGAGCCACCCAGGCACCCAAGGCTAACAGTTAAAACAAAACCAAAACCAAAACTAGAAACCAATTAAAATAAAAATGATTTTAATGTTACTCTGTTGATCCCAATGTATGTAACAACATAGCCTCTTTGCTGAAATATACTGTATATTTTGATGTGTCAACTCTCCAATAAACCACAATCACAGAATTCCATAACACATCCATATTCAGACTATATGGACAGGAATGATCTTATATACAGGTAAGTGATGATGTGTTTGAAGGGTTGCAGGAAAATAAGCCCTTGTTGAGTGCTTTCCTCATATGTTGTTTGATGCCTGAAATTCCACTCTATTAATAGTAAGTAGTGGTAGTCATAGAGGCTGTAATAGTGACTGCATATTAAGCAACTACTGTATTAGACTCTGACACATGCTTTTTAAATGTTACACAACTTAACCTAGAAATTTTGCAAGGCTGAGATGCTTTATTCCTAATTTACAGACAATGAAGTTAAGCTCAATGATATTAAATAACTTGCTCAAGCTTACTGAGCCTATGGGAGACACAATTTCAAGAGGAGACAAGATTTCAACAGGTGTGGGGTACTTTAAAGCTCTTTCCACTGGTCCATACAGCCTTCCAATGGTCAGCATGTCTTCCTGTCATCCAAGGATACAGTTGGGTAGCCCACAGATGAGTGGAACTTGTAGGTATGTTAAGTTTAGTGCTCCAACACTCTGACACTTTAGGAGATTTCTCAGAAAAACATGAGTTGTAAAATAAATGCCAGGAGACCTGGTAATACTGGAGCCCATAAACCCATTTGCCAACAGTCTACAGGAACTGGGCACCCTCTTTGAGAGAGGCCGTCTCTCCTTTGGCTCCATCTCCATCATCTCCCTGCTTTCCTAAGATTCCACCCACTTTGCTCATTTACATCATCTGTCCTGTCCCTGTGCTTTGATTACCACTACTTTAGGTTTAGGCTTTGTTCCTTGTAATGACCTCTGGGAAGGAGCACTTGAAGTCATATTAGCCATTTATATTTTCTTGGGAATATATCTGACATATTCCTGAGAACAGGAAAGAAAAGATGGCTGGAAGTAACTAAACCAAACTAAAAAGGGCAGAAATGAAGACTAATGGAAAGGGAGATTCTTGGTGTCAGATATGATTAGGATTCTTCACAAATTCGCTTGGAGCTGATTTTGCAAGGAACATTTCTTTTGCTGGGTAGAGGTGAAAACACTTGTCTATGAAAGCCCATGCATTGGGGCACGTGGGTGGCTCTGTCGGAATTTCTGCCTTCCGCTCAGGTCATGATCTCAGGATCCTGGGATTGAGCTCCACGTTAGGCTCTCTCTCCCTCCACCCCTCCCCATTGCTTGTGCGAGCGCACTGTCTCCTTCTCTCTCTCTCAAATGAATAAACAAAATCTTTAAGAAAAAGAAATAAAGAAAGCCCACACATGGAACTCTTGCCTAGACTGCTCCCTCCACATCCTGAATAAGATTTGGCCAGATTATTTCTGGCCTTATGAAAATTCTGCAAGTTTTTTTTTTTGCTGCTTAAAAATTTCGAGGTCTGTTTATATTTTTAAAAGCTTGTTTATCTTTCCCAGTAAGACTTTTAGATGCATTCAAATGGGAAAGAGGGAAATATTTTGGCAAAAAGGCATATTATGTTACAGTGCATCTGAATGTAAGCCACATGAAAGCAGTTTAACATCCTTCGGGGTCTTGTCTGGGAGGGCAAGGCAATATACTTTGCTCCTTGGAGCTTTGATTCCATTCCACGTGACAGCCTGATCTACACACCAGAAAAATGATCTGAGCTATGTTATCACTGGGAAGAGGTGGCTCTAGCATTAGCAATGGAAGCATGTAGGCATATGTTAAAGGAAAGAAAACACATTTCTCACGGAACATGAGGTGCATGGAGTTTGTAGTAAAAGCAATAAATTAAAACTCGACTATATTATCAGGAATTCCATTTTAATTTCTTCAGTTTGGGATTTTACAAGTTGGGTGGAATAGGGAGAAACTTGAAAGTCTGGAGGAAAAAAGTTAAAACTAAACAAATAAAATTTAGAAAGGGGTTGAGGCGATGGGAGGTCAGGGAAGAGCAAAAGGCAACTGAGATGAATTCAAAATAAAAGAAGAGCCACCACGACCAGGAGCTCTCTCTACAAACGATCCCTCATTGAGATATAATTAACCTTTTGACAATAAATGTGACTGGTTACTTCACATCAAAATAATATTTATACTATTTGTTGTTTCAGAAATTCTTCTGCTAAATCCTAGTCACTGGCCCAACTTAGGATCTATAACTTAGGGGTACAAAGTGCTTCTCAACTTCTCAACTTTCTTTATTTCTTTCTTTATTTGACAGACAGAGATCACAAGTAGGCAGAGAGGCAGACAGAGAAAGAGGGGGAAGCAGGCTCCCCACCGAGCAGAGAGCCTGATATGGGGGACCCTGGGATCACGACCTGAACCGAAGGCAGAGGCTTTAAACCACTGAGCCACCCAGGTGCCCCAGTGCTTCTCAACGTTTAAAGAGATAGTTATTTCACTTCTTATACTTGACTGCTGATGAAACACCACCACATTGGGACCACCTGGGTGGCTCAGTAAGTAAAGCATCTGCCTTCTGCTCAGATTGTGGTCCTGTGGACCTGGGGTCCCTGGGATCCAGGACCACCACTGGGCTCCCTGCTTGGTATCTCCTTCTCCCTGCCACTACCCCCCGACGTGTGCACTCTCTTTCTCTCAAATAAATGAAATCTTAAAAAAAAAAAAGAAAAGAAAAAAAAACACCACCACTAATTTTACTAAAATTAGTAGAATCTGAAATAAGAAGCATGTGATACTTTGAAACTTTATTTCATATAAGATGCAGAGTCCTCCATTTTGGCACATTGGACTGAAAGCCACTTCTGCCTTTGCAATTCACCTAGGCTAGTTGCTCTCTGTATATAGGATCACAGTCATCATCAAGCTCTTGTTTTCTTTCCATTGTCTTTCTTGTCTCAGTGGCTGCATCCTCACACATAACACATTGGTGGTAAATAACAACATCTGAGGGTCCAGCAGGACATTTTGAAATACCAGCATGGCAGGGCTTGTTTCTTTAACAGGTGTGCATGTGAATCTAGGGCTTGTCCCTGACACAGAAGTCACAACCTTTTAGGACAGGTACTGTTTGAAGCCAAGGTAGCTAATATTGAATGACCAGATCTGCTTTAATCACACCAAAACTTAAATATGGCAGAATTTTCTTGAAGAATTAGATTGCTTTCTAAAGAAGGACTGAAGCCTGTAGTTTGGTAATGTAAAGTGGTATCTAACAATTGACATGGCTTTATCAATGATAGAGTTTGTGGTTATTTTTTAATCTTGCAATATTTGTTTAAAAAAAAAACTCTTGAGAGGAGAAAAGTAGTTTGGTTAGTCCAACATTAGATTGTTAGTATCACATTACCACTAACAATTGTGGATTATTATCATGACTGGAATAAAATTTTGCATCAGGAATTTTATTTTACATATAAGAAAGCAAACTCCAATTTTCATTTTATGAGTCTTTGTTTGAACATTTTAATTCCTATATCCTTCAGGAGTTGTGCACAAAAGCATCTGTTGGTGTTTTCTTGGGGACCACTATCATTTTTTTAAATTGAAGTACAGTTAACATAGAATGTTATGTTATTTTCAAACAGAGGAGACCACTATCTTGCTAGACTCCATGATTCCCAGTTAACTCATTCTTCAAAATCCAACTCAAAGAAAAGATACAAGACTGTCCTTCATAGTAATACCTATCACAATAGAAAGTTGGAAATCAACCTAAATATCTTACAGTAAAGGATATTTATGTAAAGGAATACAAGAAAGGAATACTATGTAACCAGTTTATTTCTTTTTTTGATGGTTAATGATATGGGAAAATGCTTCTGACATATGTTGATTGAAAAGAATGAACAACAAAATTATATATACAATATGAACTTAAATCATACACATACACACAAAACAAGCACTGCAAAATGTCAGCTGTGGTTTTCCCTGGGTGGTGGGGTATTAGTGATTTTAAAATCTTTTAGAGACTTCTCTATATTTTTAAAATTCTCTACAATAAATGTGTCACTTTCACAATTAAAAGAAAGCCAATAGGGGCGCCTGGGTGGCTCAGTGGGTTAAGCTTCTGCCTTCAGCTCAGGTCATGATCGCAGGGTCCTGGGATTGAGCCCCACATTGGGCTCTCTGCTCAGCAGGAAGCCTGCTTCCTCCTCTCTCTCTGCCTGCCTCTCTGCCTACTTGTGATCTCTGTCTGTCAAATAAATAAATAAAATCTTAAAAAAAAAGAAAGCCAATAAATGATAATATAACTTTACAAGATCCAGTTCAAATGTTTCCTCTCTGAGGCCTTCACCAACAAGTGTTGTTCTTCCTTCATATTCATATAAAACTTAGTATGTATCACCCCTACCATTCTCTACTCTGAGCCAGAATGATTGTCTAGAAAGTAAATCTTCTGACCAGCAGTTCTACTTCTAGATATCTACCTAAGAGAAATGAAAACATATATCCGTTCAAAAACTTGTACACAAGTGTTCATAACAGCATTATTCATAATAGCCCCAACGTGGACACAACCCAAATAACCATCAACTGATGAACAGACAAATAAAATGCACATACTTAGAGTGGGTGGTAGGCAAACCACTGGATGTCCACATCCAAATTCCCAGGATCTGTGAATATATTATATTACACGCCAACAGAGAATTATTAAAGTAGCAGCTAAAATTAAGTTTGCTAGTCCGCTGACCTTGAAATAGGGAGATTATTCTGGGTTATTCATTGGGACCCAATGTAGTCACAAAGGTTCCTAAGAGTGGAAGAGGGAAGCAGGACATTGGGGTTATGTAATGTGAGAGGACTCAGTCTGCTGTTTTTGGCTTTGAAGATGGAAAGGGACTACCAGCCAAGAAATGTGGGCAACTTCTAGCAGCTGAAAAAGGTATGGACACAGATTCTTCTCCAGCGCTTCCAGAAAAGTGTGCTTCCCTGACAACCCCTTGATTTTAGCCCAGTGACACCAACACCAGACTTCTGACCGATAAAACTGTAAGATAACAAATCTGCATTATTTTAAGCCACTAAGTTTGTACTAAATTGTTACAACAGCAATAGAAAACTAAAACAAATGTTATTTACAATAAAAAAGAGCAAATACTGGTACATGCTACAACATGGATTTGAAAACGTTAAGCTAAATAAATGAACCCGGTCACAGTAGCCGGTATATTGCATGGTTCCATGCAATATGTGTCCATGAAATGTCCAGAATAGGCAAATCTGTACACACAGAATGACTTGTGTTTGCTCACACCTGGAGAAGGGGTGTGTGACTATTAATGGGTACAGAGTTTATTTTTGGAGACATGAAATGTTCTAAAGTTGATTGTGATGATAGGAGCATAAAAATCATATGATATATGCATTATATCTCAATAAAGCATTCATGCATATATATGCACACAAGTGTCTGTGTGCACACTCATGTATTCTCTACAGGAAAATCTTCAATGGTTTTGCTGCCCTAAAAACTAAAATCTATTAATTTTTTTTTTTTAATTGAAGGGAGACTTGGGGCCCTGTGGGACAACGATAGGATCTAAAGATCCTATCAGAGTCTCTGAAGAAGAGGAGAAAGCATAGGCCTGAAAAAGTACTCAAAGTACTCAAAAAGTACTCAAAGAAGTTATGGCTGAAAACTTCTCAAATCTGGTAAGAGATAAAAACCTACAGATTCAAGAAGGTGAGTAAAACCCCAATGATATAAATCCTAAGGAATCCATATCAAGACCATAGCCAAGTATCTGAAAACTAAAGACAATGAAAAAAAAATCTTCAAAGCAGAAAGTAACAACACTTTGTCAATAAAGAAATAATAATTCAAAAGACAGTAAATGTCTTATCAGATACCCTGAGGCCAACAAAACTGACACAACAGCAACACAAACTGGTCTGGATAATGCAGCAAACATAGCACCTCGTTACCTGGCCCCTATTCATCCTAGCAGCAGCCCTTGCCGCTTTCTAGTATGTATCCCTGGACCCAAACATACTAAATGATTTGTAGTTTTCCTTATCTCTGTACCTTTGCAAAAGTTGCTTCTCCGCCTAGAATATCCTTAGCCCTCTTCTTCCTCTTACCTCCTCCTGTTAGTTTTTCTGTACTCAGTTTTAATTTTACCTATGGGAAGATTTTCCTACATCATTCCTCAAGGTGAGGTGGGTACTCTTTGATAATTTCTTATATTTGCTGGTCTCTTCTATTAGACCATAAACTCTTAAAGTCTTATTCTTAATAGCTAGTATAGGATCTAGCACATGCTGGCACTAAATTTATTAAAAAATATTTACTGATGATTACTATCTCAATTACAATGCCTCCTGTATTGTATTATAAATTGTATCCTTACTTTTTCAAGAGATTGTGACCTTCTCACTCTTAGTCAACTTTGCATTCCTTAGGCAACACAATTCCAAGTTTGTAACAAATACTCTATAATAGAATTGCTGGATGGGGTGCTTGGGTGGCTCAGCAAGTTGAGCATTTGACTCTTGATTTCAGCTCAGGTCATGATCTTAGGGTTTTGAGATTGAGCCCCTTCTGGGCTTGAAGCCTGCTTGGGGTTCTTTCT
This sequence comes from Meles meles, assembly GCF_922984935.1. Classification (NCBI taxonomy): domain Eukaryota; kingdom Metazoa; phylum Chordata; class Mammalia; order Carnivora; family Mustelidae; genus Meles; species Meles meles. The sequence goes on from NC_060077.1 coordinate 46,069,523, forward strand.
CTCCCTCTCCCTCTGCCCCTCTGGCACTCCACTTCCCTCATGCTGCTTATAAGCACACACTCTTTCTCAAAAAAAAAAAAAAAAAGAAAGAAAGAATAGATGGATTGATGTTATACATAATAGTTTTTATGTTCCTTAACAAATTTATTAGAAAACACAAGCCTTGGTTTTTTGCTTTTTTAGGACAGTGACATTTCAATGGCTTTGGGAAAGTCCCAGAATGTGCTTTTAAAAATGACAATTTATGCTGCAAGTGTGGTTTAAAAATATATAGAAATATGTCAATAATTTAGTTTATCTAATTCAGAAAGTTTTCATTCTACAGAGAAATGTAATTTGTAAAGGCGAAGTATGTAAAGGCGAATATAATTAAAACTCATATGTAGCTAAAGTAATTTAACAATTGAACATCTTTCCCTGACAGACACAAATTCAAAACAATCTGTCTTTGTTTGTAGGATGTGATTGAAACCTCAGCAGCAAATAGAATTCACTGGTCCATTATATGAACACAAAGGCTGTTAGAATGTGCATGCCTGGTAAGTATTAAATACTGAGATTCATGGGTCCAGTGGAACAGTGTTTTATAAACTCAATCAGTCTTTATTACAGAAGCAATAACAAATGCTTTCACAGAAAGAGTCATCATACTCATATCACAAAGAGTTCATGTAATTAAAATCTGAATGGCCACATTTGAATGATCAAATATACTTTTATATAAAATAATAACAATATTTTAATTTTGAAATCATTGGTTGATTCAGGAAGACTTATGGGAAATAATCATATTATATACCCATTTACAGATGAAGAAACCAAGGCACAGAAATGGTGAGTGACTTGTTCAAGATCACATCAGTAAAAAGTGGTAGGTCCGATCCGATGCCAAAGTGTTCTGGCTTTCAATCTGGGATTCTTCCTTTTGTAGCATGCAATCTGCATCATTTTAAAAGATGTGTGTTGGAGACCCAACATAATATGAATTGATAAGTTTATAGAGGAGATGTGGACTTCAAGTCCCACTGATGACCAGCTAACTGATGTGGTCATCAAGTCCAATGACCAGTTGACTTGATGATGTTAGGTGCCAGAGTCAATGGGTTGTCCCCAGATTTGGGCTTCCCAGACATTTCTTCCTGACCTCATGGACTGAATCAGGCTGAATCATTGGTTGGCAATGACACAGCTCGCAGAGGTTCAGAAGTTTGTAACAAACTTTTTAAAGTGACAGGGTTTTAAAGGAAGTGAGTTGGTCTTGAAAAAAACTGTTTCCCCTGACTTTTTAGACCGGCTGAATTATAGGCAGCTTCCCTAGGACATAAACTAATTTACTTGTACTTATGGGCACCAGTCATTGCACTAAGTGCTTTACACATTTCATCTCATTTTATCTCCACAAGAATTCAGTGAAACACATACCATTCCTACCATCTTATTTTATAGATGAGGAAACATATAATTTAAGGGAGGTTAAGTAATTTGCTCAAGATCAGGAAGTAGCAAGAGTTAAAAGAAAGAATTCAATCAAGAGAGTAAGACTCCAGAGCTCAAGCTACTATTCTCTTGTCTTTGAACATGAAAACTGTTGAGGTTGTCCTGTGATAATTTCCCACCCCTGTTGGGCCCAGCAGTGAGGACCACCACAAAGATTTTACATGATTTCAGTCTAACAGGTTGCAAAACAAATAGCAGAAGTAAAATATACATTTTAGGTTAACATAAGAATTTGCTAAGCTTTAATGTGATAATAGAATATCATTCAGCAATAAAAAGGAATGAACTATGTACATATGTAACAACACAAATGAATCTAAAATGCATTGTGCTGGGAAGGCTGGGTGGCTCAGTTGGTTGGGCCGCTGCCTTAAGATCAGGTCATGATCCCAGGGTCCTGGGATTGAGGCTGGCATTGGTCGGATGCCGGCAGGGAGCTGCTCCTCTCCGCCTCTGTCTGCCACTCTGCCTGCTTGTGCTCTCTCTCTCTCTCTCTCTGACAAATAAATAAATAAATAAATAAATAAATAAATAAATAAATAATAAAATCTTTGAAAAGCACTGTGCTAAGGGAAAGAAACCAGATTCAAGAGACTGTATACTATAGGATTTTATTTATATGACATTCTGGAAAAGATAAAACTACAAGAACAAAAAAAAAGTACATTGGTGGTTTACTAGGGTCTTGGGATGGAGAGAGGGGTTAACTACAAAAGAGAACAAGGGGAGGGGGGCGCCTGGGTGGCTCAGTGGGCTAAGCCTCTGCCTTCGGCTTAGGTCATGATCTCAGGGTCCTCGGATCGATCCCGCATCGGGCTCTCTGCTCGGCAGGGAGCATGCTTCCCCCTCTCTCTCTGCCTGCCTCTCTCCCTACTTGTGGTTTCCCTCTCTGTCAAACAAATAAATAAAAATCTTAATAAAAAAGAGAGAACAAGGGAACTTTGGGAGATGATGAAAATATTCTGTATATAATTTTTGAACTTCTTATGATGTGTTCCTAAAAAAGTGAATTTTCTGTGTATATGAGTCAGTAAACCAGACTTTTAAAAAGTAAAAATAAATATGGTCTCTAAAGCAGTGTTTTTCAAATCTCCATTAGCAAGATATAACCCATCAGCGAGATGTGAATTCCATTTAGAGAGTTGTGACTGGCATTTTAAAAAGTGAAATAGAATAGGAGCTGGGTGTTTAGCTGGTTAAGTATCTGACTTTTGATCTCAGCTCAGGTCTTGATCCCAGGGTCATAAGCTTAAGCCCCATCTTGGGCTCCACATTGGTCATGGAAATTACTTAAAAAAAAAAAAAAAGGTGAGATAGAATAGGAAATATCAGAGTCATGGCACACAGTGAAAGGAATATTGTTAAGGAAGCATTTGCTCCTGTTTCATGCATATATATGTGATATAATGAAATATCAGAAAAATGGAAACCATGGTCAGTGTGTTTTTTAATGGAAGGAATTTAACTGGAAACTGGTTACACAAATAATGAAAAAGCTGAGAAGCCAAACAGGGGAAGACGAGACAACCCAGAGATCAACAATGGCAGAACCCACTAATCCCTTTCGACTAGAGGGACATAGGGATGTGACAGTGTTGTTGGTCCCAGAGCTGGGGTCATCCAGCAGAAGCTAAAATCATAGGACATTTTGACTGGAGCTGGAGCCAGAGGGAAGACCCAGCCACTGTCAAAGATGCACTCGAGGCAGAGTAAGATGGAGGGAGTTGTCCTCGCTTTTCCATTCCCCTCACCCACCAGTGTCAGAGCTGCACATGAGTGGCACCCAGCCAGAAGTCAGTTACCATAACCTGGGAGCCTTGGAAATACAGCCTCTTGGGATCAGCATCCTTGAAACATGGCAGAAAAAGAGAAGAATAAGGAATGGATTTGACAGCAGATAGTCCCAGGGCTGGCACAGCTGTGAAGTAAAATGTATTTCTGATCAAATGACAGATTTCAAAAGGTTTAAAAGCCATTGCTCTAGAGGACAAAGCTATTTCTGTGTTGTTGTCTCTATATACAGGAAGAATAAAAATCACACTTTGACCGTTACAGGATGCCACACTTTGCCTTTTTGTATGTGCTTGAAAAGGCAGTTTGAACTAAAGAAGTTGGATTGGGAGACTAACCCACTTCTCTCCTTTGTGTTGGAGTTAGCCATATCAAGATCTCTTAGTAGCAAAGGGAAAACTCCTGGCAGATGTAGATGGAATTTAGGCTAGGGAAAGCAGAGCAGGAAGAAGTACACAAATGGCAAATGTGTGAGCAAAGAAATGAAAAGCTTTTCTCAATGGTGTGGAAGGAAAATTATAGCAGTTAAAAATTGGTATGCTGGGTATCAAATCGCTTCTGTCACCAGGTATTAGTGAAACGGATGCCGAAAACGGCCCAGATCCGCAAGGAATAGCTGCCATAATCCAGCAACACCAACTTGTTCCCCACTCTGATGACTAATCACTTCTTCCCATTACAAAGCTTTGACCCTGAATTATTTGGGATTTCTGATCTCAAGAAATAGCTCCCAAGCCTCCCTTGTTAAGTCAAGCCTAATGCTTGATTCCTTGTGTTTAAAAACACTCAGTACTGCTCTCTCCTCTTGTCTTCTGATACCAAAAGGAAAGAAAGCAAAGGGGAGGAAGGCAGCCTGGGCACCTGCTGTCCTGAAGAAGCAGGAGGCCAAGAAGGTGGTCAATCCTCTGCTGGAGAAAAGGACCAAGAATTTTGGCATCAAACAGGACATCCAGCCCAAAAGGGACCTCACTCGCTTTGTCAAATTGCTACATATGGCTCCAGTGGCAAAGGGCTATTCTCTGTAAATGTCTTGAAGTGCCTCATGTGATTGACCAGTTCGCCCAGGCCTTGGATGGCCAAACAGCTACTCAACCACTTATACTTGCCCACAGATACAGACCAGACACAAAGTAATAGAGGAAGCAGGACTCTTTGGCCAGGGCTGAGAAGAAAGCTACTGGTGAAGCAGATATCCCCACTAAGAGGCGCCTGTCCTTCAAGCTGGGGTTAATATGTCACCACCTTGGTCGAAAACAAGAAGGCTCAGCTGGTAGTGATTGTCCATGATGTGGATCCCATTGGATTGAGCCGCTGCCTTCGGCTCGGGTCATGATCTCGGGGTCCTGAGATCGAGCCCCGCGTCGGGCTCTCTGCTCCACAGGGAGCCTGCTTCCTCCTCTCTCTCTGCCTGCCTCTCTGCCTACTTGTGATCTCTCTCTGTTAAATAAAATAAAATTAAAAAAAAAAAATGGTTGTCTTCTTGCCTGTCCTGTGTTGTAAGATGGGGGCTCCCTACTGCATTATGAAGGGAAGGCCAGGCTGGAGTGTTTGGTCCCCAGGAAGACATGCATCGTTCTGGCTTTCCCACAGGCTAACTATGAAGACAAAGGAGCTCTGGCTAAGCTTGTAGAATCTATCAGGACCAATTACAAAGACAGATAGGATGAGATCCGCCATCACCGAGGAGGCAAGATCCTGGGTCCTAAATGGGTGGCTTGCATTACCATGATGGAAAATATAAAAAGGCTAAAGAAGTGGCCACCAAACTGGGCTAAGTGTATGCTGTTGAATTTCCTGTACATAAAAGTGATAAAAAGTTCTCTTCCACAAAAAATAAACAAATAAAAATAAAAACATGCAGTGCTTACTTTTGGACATCTCCGTCTACACCAGTCATGCGGGAGGAATGTACTTCAATCTGTTTCTTTCCTGTCTAGTCAACTTCTGTGATTTTAAAATATGGTTTGGGGAATATTGTTTTATTTTTATTTTTATTTTTTTAAGATTTTATTATTTATTTGACAGACAGAGATCACAAGTAGGCAGAGAGGCAGGCAGAGAGAGAGAGGGGGGAAGCAGGCTCCCCGCTGAGCAGAGAGCCCGATGCAGGACTCAATCCCAAGACCCTGGGATCATGACTTGAGCTGAAGGCAGAGGCTTTAACCCACTGAGCCACCCAGGCGCCCCGGGAATATTGTTTTAAATTCAACTGTATCGTTTTAAAGAGTTCTTTTGAAAGTCAGTGCATACTGGGTGGATGGATGGATGGGTGTCTGTAAGGATGGGCGGGTGGATGGATGGATGGATGGATGGATGGGTGGGTGGGTGGGTGGATAGATGGATGGGTGGATGGATGGAGGCAAAGTGAGTAAGTCTCCCTTCTAAGTTCCCGTCCACCAGGCTCACGGGGTCTCCTGCAGCCAGTTTCCTGATTCTGCCTTGACTTCAGACCATCAGCGCTCCACTGTGCTGCCATCTAGCGGTAGCACGACTTCCGTGTGAGAAAGGTCCTTGCAGAAAAACAAGCTTGTCTGCAAAATGAAACTGAATGTTACAGTTCTTTTTCTGGTTCCGGCTGTTTATGGCTCCTCATTTGGCTATCTTTAATAGTAATAGCACTTCACCTTGATGCTTAACACATACACAAAGAACACTCACAGGATTGTATAAATCTATGTCACCTGCTCTGGCACCCTATGGTACAATAGGTCCTTCTCAGTACAATAAATGCCAAAGGTCTAGGCCTGTTTTGACACACATCAATAGGCTCTTGATTTCTAAAAATGTGATAACCAGCTGTTTCTAGGGGAAAGTATAATAATCACTTTATTGCTTCCAAACTTGATGACGCTTAAGAAAAAAAAACCACTTTTTCCCCTCTATATAAACACTAACATCTTAATTGTAACAACACCCACATTTATCCCAGAATATAATCATATAAAAATAAAATAAAATGGCTGCAAAGTTTAGGAAACCAGATGTGTAAAACAGGGACTCCACACCTGGGCATCCTGTCCCTTAGCCAAGCTGACACATAAAATCAACCATCGCATGAGTCATGGTGTGAGCCTCTTTTGATCCATTGTACTGTGCTGTCATGGACACTTTTCATCTGTAGATTCATGTGCTTCAGTTCTGAGACAGTGTGTTGGTTTTTTGTTTTGAACCCTCTCTTCTACATTTTCTTCTCTATTTCTGGATTCCTATGATTTGGATTTTAGAACTTCTGGCTGGACTGCCAAGGTTTCTATCCACTTTTGCCATTTTTTCATCTGCCTGTCTTTTACCTTGTTTACTGGAAAACTTCCTTAATTTTTATTTCAACACTTTTGTTGAGTTTTTAGTCTCATTATCATGTTTTTAAAGAGATTTTCTTTTTCCTTTGAGGGTTCTCTGCACTCTTCTAAAACAGTATCCTATTCTTGTTTCATTGGCGATATCTTTTCTTATCTCAGGCTATTAACCACAGCATTCCTTTCAAAAAGTGTTTTTTTCTCTTGCATGGGTCATTTCCTCTGAGTTGCTTTTTTTTCTGCTTATTTCTTTGGTTTCTCTCTTCCATACTGGAGACTTCCCTCGGATGTCTGGTTATTTTCATTTCCTCAAGAGTAAGGAACTAAAATTCTGCTTGCTGGGCCTGAGCAGGGAGGGGAAAGGGAACACTTCACAATGGAGTAGTTGGGAATATCTACTGTTAGTCTCTTTAGTCCTGGTTTCATGGGCTGGTCAAATTCCTTGAACACTTTTCTGGTCTCCTTTCATACAAACAAGGCTGCCGGTTGCTGATTGGGAGAAGAGGCCAAGGTATCTCAGGTATATCGAGGACCTGTTTTCAGTACTATGTGCCCCATTCACAGTTACACCTGGTGGCATCTGTGCTCATCTCTTCCAACAATAAACCCCCATTCTCACAAGGGCTCCCTGATGGCCCAGTTATGGAGTAGGGAGGAGACCCAGGGTCCAATTACTTAATCGATTCTCAACCAGCTGTCCTATTTCCAGCTCTTTTCTATTTCCACTTCCCAACCTCCACAGGTGCCAGAGGCTGCCACTACCGGACCCCACTGGAGATCCTGCAGGGTAAATTAGAATGAATGTCAGCTTTCTGGCTGCTGCCTTATGATTCTGTTTTGGGGGGTTTGCTAAGCCATGTATCACCCCATCTGTTTTGTAGCTTCAAAATCTTACTTCTACCATCTCCTTTCTCTCTTCTCTCCATCCTGGTGAGTTTCTGCCTTCCTGACACCCCCTTCTCTGTTGTTTTTTTGGTAGGGTGGTGAGAAAGAGCAAAAGTAGATGGCTGCCTGTAACTACTGTCTTCACCCGGAAGGCCTTGAGTGGGATCTTTAAAAATAATTTCTGTTGATGAAGTTTCTATTCATTTAAAAATTGTTTAAATGTTTTTAAAGTAGGGAAATTCAGATTTATTTTTGGTAGTCAAACATAATTAACTTTGTGTAGATGATTTCTTCCCTTGTTTCTAAACTTAAGAACTCTTTGTCCTATGTTAAGTTTTGGTAAATATTTACTTGGGTCTGTCCGAAGTAACCATGGGGTTTTTTGGCACCAGCTTCCCATCTTCTAGTGGTGATTTTGTCCTATCCTTCCTCCTGGAGTGTTCCCAGGGCTTTTGAGAATCCCCATGATGCCCTCTGTTCACTAACATTCTCAGCCAAGACCCTTTCCTTCCTTCTGTGTTGGCTCCCATTGCTTCAAGCTCCTCCAGTCCCTTCCACCATACCAAAATGTAATTGTCCAGGGTCTTCTTTCATGATACTCTGCTCTTTCTTAGCTAACTAAAGGCACCAAGAACTCTTCAGAGGAACTTTACATTCATTATTGATTTAATCCTTATGACAACCTAGTGTGATAGATATTATTAGTCCAGTTTCATAGATTAATACACTGAGGCTTAGAGAAGTTAAGCCTCTCTCACCCAGGATCGAGAGACTGGTATGTCAAGGCAGTACAACAGCTTTAAAGACTGCGTACATTCTCCCTACTTACTGTGCTAACTCACACAATGAGACATGTAACAAATTTTAATGGCTATTTTTAAGACCATATTTTAACCTAAACAGCAAACCTAAGAGTGAACATTTCAAATACAGCAAAAGTTTAGGGCAATAGGACCTCTTACCGCCATGTAGGGTTACCTTTCTTCTCCCATCCACCCCCACAGAATGCAGTGTCGATTTGGCATTTTTAACACTGCAGCTAAAGATTATAAAAATAAAGCCATCTACGATCGTGAAAAACTCTGTGGGAGCTCTGTTATAAACTATAGCACTCGGGCCGAGAAAGACAAGCTTTTAAGCAGTGTATTTAGGTGTGTTGGCGTGTTATTAGACACATACTTGAGTCCATTCTCCACTTCACCTCTGTGTTTTCAATTCAGAGAAGGATTTTTATTCTTCACGGAAACAAATGATATCAAAATCACAAGGCATCTTCTCTGATTATTTCCATCTAAGGTTATATAAACACACAGTATTTATGATTTCATACACATTTTTTATCCTTACTGGGCTACATTGGTTTCCAGGATGGAATAGCAGAGTATTCTAGATCTCCTCCAGGGATTCTGCATTACCCCCTCCTGTAACCCAGACTGCTCAGCAACTCCACCTCTGACACCAGGTTGATCAGATCTCCTAGTTTCACACACAAATACACACATTAAAGGACGAGGGTGTGTATTGCATGGGACATCAGAATAATAAGACAATGACCCTCTCTTCCAAAAGCTCGTGTTCTAGAAAAGAGAGACATATAATATACAATAAAAATGAAAGAAAAAAATTTTAATTTTTTTCCAAGTGGACTCCATGACCAACATGGGATTTGAACTCACAACCTTGAGATCAGGATCACATGCTCCACGGACTGAGCCAGCCAGGATCCCCAAGAAAAAAATATTTTAAAAATCCATTTCTGAATTTTCCTTTTTATACTTCCAGACAAAGAATGGAAGTTTTGAACTCTTTTCTTCCTTGCTGCTCCACCCCCCCCCATCAAAACAAAATAAAACAGAACAAAAAAACCCAACAACCCTGAATCTTCTCATACCTCATCTTCTCCTCTCAGTAAATGGCAGAGGGAGAGGGAGCGGGAGAGAGGATTCCAGGCAGACTCCCCGCTGAGCAGGAGCCGGAGGCGCAGCTTGATCTCAGGAACCATGAGATCATGACCTGAGCCCAAATCAACTGTCTGACGCTTAACTGACCGAGTTACCCAGGCACCCCTGTCACACTGATTTAAGCACCTTCATTTCTTTCTTGGACTGCTACAAATACTTCCCAAATGGTCTCTACTTTCCTTTCTTCCATTTTTGCTTCATGACAATCTGTTCTTCACACAGCAGACAGAAGCTCCCTTAAAAGTGCACATCAGCGTCTTCTTCTTATTATTATTTTATTATTCAACCATATGGAGTAACGAGGTCAGAAGAAAACTGGACAAAAATGTCTTTAATGCCCGCTTTCACACATTAGACAAATGGCAGCCCAGGCCTGTGGCCTCTGACAGAAAGGAAACAATCCAATGAACCGTGAGATTGTCCCAGGTCTCTTTAGGCAGTTTCCAGGCGTGGTGGAGATGGCAGGAATCCAGACAGACCCCAGGAGTCTTACTGGATTGGACAGACAGGAATGAGAGCTGGGAGAGGCCAAAGCCCCTGGAATTCACGCAGCACCATTTCTAAAAAAGATTTTACTTTCCACTTCAAATTACCTTGGCTACTATGTCACAAATTAACTGACCCTGTCGGTGTGGGTCTATTTCTTAGCTTTCAGTTTCGGTTCCCTTTATCTATTTATCAGTCATTACATCATTACCACAGAGTCTGAATTAGCACAGCTTTAAACAGCCCTGTGATGAGGTAGCGTGTAGCTTCCAGCTTTCTTCTTTTTCAAGGCTGTTAGTGTAGGTCTTTTATATTTTCAGAAAATTTTTAGAATCAGCTTGTCAATTCCTAGAAAAAAAAACCTGTTCGGATATTTCCTAGAATTGTATTGAATTCAAAGATCACTTTTGGAAGACTATTAATCTAATTATATTGTATTTTCTAATGTGTGATCATGATATAACCTTCCACTTATTTAGATTTTCTCTTTTTTTTAAATAAGTTTTTAAAAATTTATTTGTCAGAAGGAGAGAAAGCAAGCATAAACGGGGGAGTGGCAGGGGAAGAGGGAGAAGCAGGCTCCCTGCTGATCAAGGAACCCCACACCCGGGCTTGATCTCAGGACCCTGGAATCATGACTTCAGCCAAAGGCAGATGCTTAACCACTGAGCCACCCAGGTGTCCCTAGATTTTCTTTAATATCTCTTATCAGTGTTTGTATTTATCACTGTAGAAGTCTTACACAATTTTTGTAAATTTAATCTTAGGTAGTTCATTTTTCATACTATTATAAATGGTATCTTAAAATTTCATTTTCTAATTATTTGCTGGTAAATAGAAATATGATTGATTTTTTATATTAAGCTTATATTCTATGACCTTGTTAAATTCACATATTAAATCTTCTAGTTCTTTGTACATTCATTTTGATGTTTCTGTATAAACCATCATATTATTTGTAAATAAACAGTTTTACTTCCTCCTTTAATTCCGTTGTGGCCAGGAAAAATACTCTGTAAAATTTCAATTTTTCTGACGTTTCACGAGACTTGTTCTATGGTTTAACATGTGCCCATACTCAAAACTTTTCTGGATGCACTTTAAAAATGTTTTTCCGGGGCGCCTGGGTGGCTCAGTGGGTTAAAGCCTCTGCCTTCAGCTCAGGTCATGGTCCCAGGATCCTGGGATCGAGCCCCGCATGGGGCTCTCTGCTTGGCAGGGAGCCTGCTTCCTCCTCTCTCTCTGCCTGCCTCTCTGCCTAGTTGTGATTTCTCTCTGTCAAAGAAATAAAAATTTAAAAAAAAAAAAATGTTTTTCCAATGGGGCACCTGGGTGGTGTGGTCAGTTAGCCTTCTGACTCTTGGTTTTGGCTCCGGTTGTGATCTCAGGGTCATGGGATGAGTCCCACACTGAGCTCCCACATTGGGCTCCCTCATCTGTCTCCACCCTCAGCGTGGAGTCTGATTAACTTTCTCCCTCTTCCTCTGCTCCTCCCTGCTGCATGGTCTCTCTCTCAAATAAATAAATAAATCCTTAAAAATGTTTTTCCCTGTCTTCTGGCATCTATTGTTTCTTGTGAAATATCATTTCCATGATGAAATACCATCATACATCATTGCTCCTCTACACAAAATGTTTCTTCTTTTTGGTATCTCTTTTAGATTTTGGTAGTTGGACTATGATGTACTTAGTTGTGACTTTCTTGTATTTTTCTTTTATTTTTTAAGATTTTATTTATTTATTTGACAGACAGAGATCACAAGTAGGCAGAGAGGCAGGCAGAGAGAGGGGGGAGCAGGCTCCCTGCTGAGCAGAGAGCCCGATTCGGGGCTCAATCCCAGGACTTTGGGATCATGACCTGAGCCGAAAGCAGAGGCTTTAACCCACTGAGCCATCCAGGCGCCCCTTTGTATTTTTCTATTTATCTTGCCTGGAATGTGTTTAGCTTCTTGAGTACGTAAGTAAGTTATTTCCACGAATTTGTGGAAATTTCAACTGTTTTTTCTTTAGCTCTTTTTTTTTGGACCCATTCTCTTTCTTTTCTCATTCTGAGACTCAATTTGCACTTGTATCAGATCACTTCAAATGTCCCATTATTTGTTTATTATTTGTAATGTTCATGATTTGTAATCTTATTTCCCTTCCTTTTCCAGGACGTATAATTTCTAATGATCTTTTTTTCAAATTCATGACTGTAGTGGTCATGAGAGTATCTTCCCAGGCCACCAGCTACCAGGAGCATACTTGAGTGAGGACCTGAGCTATTATATTGTGAAATATTGTAAAATTCATTCCTGTTTGTGCTTAGGCCACACTTCTCATGGGCTGCTGCTGTACAAACACTGAGGATCACTGTGAGGGCTCCTGTTGTTTTGAGGACTCCCCATTGGGCTTCCTGAACTTTCCTTAGACTACATGACATCTAAAGTTCCTTCCTTCTCTCCTTCACTCCAGGTCAGACTTGTAGAGTGATAGGACAGCTATCACAGCCTCCCTGAGTCCCCTTCCCATTTTCTATATGAAGCATTTTCCCCGAACCCATTCTTAATGTCTGCTTTGAGGGGCACCTGGAGTTACACAGGTGAAATCAGGAGTGGTCTGAGAAAGCACGAGGTAAGATGAGGATTTAAGACGGGCTTGCCTGCCACCTGGCATACAAATAGAATGTGACCCTTGGCAGGTGGAACAAGGAAAGTCTCTAGCAGAAGGCAGCAGCTCAGCTCCTGAAAGCTTTAGTGGTGGTGAACCGGGAAAATCCATCAAAGGAGAGCAATGTGAAAAGTAAGGTAATACGGACATACGTGCACACTGTGTTCTGGGACCTAGTGCTGCATCTGCACTGAGGGTACACTTGCCATGAATGTGTGGCAGGGAAAAAGGCAAACCTGCTCCTGGGAAACACAGGACACTTAGGATGGCTGACATTGGTTCAAGGATTCTCTACTGTCCTTTCCAAGCCTCCATTAGACTGCACAGACCGTCCATCTAACAAATCTTCCTTTGGTCTCTCTTTCACTTGGAATCACACTTGAACCCAGGCTGAACCCCTGATCTTGGGGTCATGAGCATGCAACCCTTGATCTCAGGTTCATGAGTTTGAGCTCTGCATGGGGTATAGAGATCACTTAAATAAATAATCAAATAAAAACTTAAAAAAGAAAATAAATTATACTTTTCAATTATTGACTATATGTTTGGCTCTTTTTCATAGTTTCCATGTCTCTGTTGACATTCCTCATCTATTAGTCAGTCATTGTCCCAGTACTTTCCATCAATTTCCTAATGGAGAAAAAAGAGCCCAATTTTTTATCTAGACAAACAAATTTTGATCTAAAATATAATTGTGAAGGGACAAATCTGTCAGATGTTTTTTATTTTTTTTAAGATTTTATTTATTTTTTGATAGACAGCAAGAGAGGGAACACAAGCAGGGAAAGTGAGAGAGAGAGAAGCAGCCTTCCTGCCAAGCAGGGCGCCCGATGCAGGGCTCGATACCAGAGCCCCAGGATCACGACCTGTGCCGAAGGCAGACGCATAACACCTGAGCCACTCAGGTGCCCCAAGTTGTTTTTGGTTTTGAACTTCAAGATTTTAATCTAGTGATTCCACTTCTGAGTATATATCTGAAGGAAATAAAATCACTATTTTGATAAGATACATGCATCCTATATTCACTGCAGCATTACTTAAAATAGCCATGACCTGGGAACCACCCATCGGTGGATGAATGGTAAAGAAAGTAGTGTATATATATATGTATACCTATATCTATATATAATGGACTATTTTTCAGCCATTAAAGTAAGAAAAGGAAATCCTGCTGTTTACAACTACATAGATGAAGGTTGAGGGCATTATGCAAGTGAAATAAGTCAGACAGAGAAAGATAAATGTATCATCTCATTTGTACGTGGAATCTAAAAAAAACAACAACCAAAGTCATGGAAACAGGAATCCTGCTGGTGGTTGCCAAAGATAGGGGTTGGAGTTGGAGTGGAAAAAATACGTGAAGGTGATCAGAAGGTACAAATTTCCAATTACAAGATAAATAAATTCTGAAGATATAATGTACAGCATGGTGACTGTAGTTAACAATACTGTATTGTATATTTGAAAGTTGCTAAGAGTAGATCTTAAAAGTTCTCATCATAAGAAAAAACATTGTAACTATGTGAGGGGATAGTGTTAACTAAACTTATTGTGGTAATAGTTTTAATAACTAAAGTATGAGGTTCTAGAGGAAACGATTTCCTATGTGATTCTGAGAGAGCTGTCTAATCATATAGGACTTTGTCTTTACTACTATTGGGATGTGCCATAATTCAGAATTTATCAGAAGGTATCCTCCCTCTAGACACCATGACTGGTTCAAGTGATAGGCACACAATTGAAGTCAAGCCAATTAGAACTCTTTGGGGAAGGTCAGTATGAGACAATGGAGGGAAATAAGGTTTTGTTCGTTTCTCTGTTGTCATTAGTTTTATATTAAAATTAATTCTACAATGATTTCTTTTGTCTCTGCATGGAAATGAAGTCAATACAGAATAAACTATCTTAAGACATAAAGAGAGCCCAGGGACTCGTGGGTGGTTCAGTTGGTTAAGCATCTGCCTTTGGCTCAGGTCATGATCCCAGGGTCCTGGGACCAAGTCCTGCATCAGGCTCCTTGCTTGGCAGGAGCCTGCTTCTTCCACTGCCTGCAGCACCCTCTGCTTGTGCTTTGTCTCTCTCTCTCTCCATCTGTCTCTCTCAAATAAATAAATAAAATCTTGAAAAAAAAAAGAGAGAGAGAGAGCCCACTGAAGACATGGCATTTGGATCCAGCTGTGCCAAGAGCCAGTCGATCCCCAGAGACATCAGGTTCCATGGTAATGAAATCTTTTCCTTACATTAGTTTAGGTAAAGTTCCTATTTCTTGCGAAAGAATCCTGGTTAATATAATTAATAAATATAACAATAAATATAATATGTATTCATTTGGTACTACAGTAGTATTTGTATAGCTACGCCATAAAATACAATCTCTAAAATACTGATCCTTTTTGTGAATTACATTTTGATCTTGAGAAATTGTATCTTTTCTTTCTAATATATTTTAGACAAATGCAACTCCAAATCATTTTTTTTCCCACTAGATATTAATGATGTCTTTTCCATCCATGCTCCTGATTTATACTGGATACCCTTCCTGGGTAATCTTATTCACAGCCGTTGTTTCAGCAACCACCTCTATGCTGATAAACCTAATTTCACATGTCTTGTTTGATCCTCTCCTTAAAGCATTAAGAACCAGATACTCAACTGCCTTTGGCAAGAATGCTATTTCCCATGCACCTCAAAGTTAACTTATCAAAATGAAATCAAGGGGCGCCTGGGTGGCTCAGTGGATTAAGCCACTGCCTTCGGCTCAGGTCATGATCTCAGGGTCCTGGGATCGAGCCCCGCATCGGGCTCTCTACTCCGCAGGGAGCCTGCTTCCTCCTCTCTCTCTACCTGCCTCTCTGCCTACTTGTGATCTCTGTCTGTCAAATAAATAAACTCTTTAAAAAAAAAATGAAATCAATCATCTTTCTCACTAACCATGCTTTTTCTTATAATTTAAAATTATTAATTAGGGGCACATGGATGACTCAGTCAGTTACGAGTCTGCCTTCAGCTCAGGTCATGATTCCAGGTTCCTGGGATCGAGTCCTGCTTTGGGCTCCCTGCTCGGTGGGGAGTCTGCTTCTCTCTCTCCTCCTCCCCCTGCTTGTGCTCTCTTTTTTTTTCTCTCTCTCTCTCAAATAAGCAAATAAATAAAATCTTTAATAAATAAATAAAAATATTAATTAATGAACATAGAATCTACATGACCTCAAAAGAAGATGATATCATTGACTCTTTGCCCTTCACCTTTTATACACAATCAAGCCAGCAAGTCCATTATTGATTTGGTCTCACAATTATTTATTAAACTCATCTTCTCTTTGCTACTACCATCATCTACTATAGTAACATCTAATTTTAGTCTTAGCCCTTCCTCCCTAGACATCTTCCACTTATGCCACGGCTCCATCTGAACCAAAGGGCTGTCTCTAATGTGGCTTCCCATTATGCAGAAATTACAAGCTCTTCTTGTAATTTTGCCTCCCTCTCCTGCTTCCCTTCCAGATGCTCAGTGTCCCCTGCTTTACACTGGAGCCATTGAGCTTGTCCCACAATATTATTCTGTAACTTGATTTTCTACCCGACTCATATTGCTGTCTTTCGAGCTCTTCCCATGCTGTTGTCACTGTGACTTTCCCCCTTTCTTTATGTACCAGTCCAGGCAGGAGCTACTACAGGAGGCCACTCCTGAATCTCTGAAACCACATTAGAGACTCAAGGCTCTCAGAAATTATGCACCTATTCTTGATGATGATGATTGCTGCAGTAACCTTTTTTATTTGTCTCCTTCTCATTCATGCTTATGCTGCATTCAATATCTTGTAGGCAGGGTAAAATGATGAAAATACAGGCACACCTTGGAGATACTGCCCCTTTGGTCCCAAACTATCACGATAAAGCAGAAAATCATGGTAAAGTGAGTCAAATGAAATGTTTGGTTTCCCAGCACATGAAAGTTATGTTTACATTATGCTTTATATATATATATATATATATATATATATATATACACATACACAAATATACAAAGTCTATTCAGTATGTCATAACTGTCTAAAAAAACATACAAAGCTTAATTAAATAATACTTTGTTGCTAAAAAGTACTAACCATCATCTGAGCTTTCAGGGAGTCATACTCTTCCTGCTGTGGAGGGTCTTGCCTCCATGTTGATGGCTCCTGACTGATCAGGGTGGGGATCATTGAAAACTGGGTGGCTGTGGCAAAATCTTAACATGACAATGAAATTTGCCCCATCGAGTGATTTTTCTTTTTTTTTTTTTTAAGATTTTATTTATTTATTTGACAGACAGAGATCACAAGTACGCAGAGAGGCAGGCAGAAAGAGAGGAGGAAGAAGGCTCCCGCTGAGCAGAGAGCCCAATGGGATGGCGGGGCTCAGTCCCAGGACCCTGAAATCATGACCTGAGCCGAAGGCAGAGGCTTTAACCCACTGAGCCACCCAGGCGCCCCTGAGTGATTTTTCATGAGTGAATCCCCTCATGAGTATTTCTCTATGACATGTGATGCTGTTTGATAGCACTTTGCCCACAGTAGAACTTCTTTCAAAATTGGAGTCAGTCTCTTCAAACCCTGCTGCTACTTGATCCACCCAGTTTATGGAATATTCTAAATCCTTTTTGTCATTTCAACAGTCTTCACAGAATCTTCACCAGGAGTAGATTCCTTCTCCAGAAATCACCGTCTGTGCTCACCCATAAGAAACACCTTCTTACCTTGTGAATATTCTATCCTGGGCTTGCAGCAATTCAGTCACATCTTCAGGCTCCACTTCTAATGCTGCTTCTCTTGCTGTTTCCATCATCTCTGCAGTGTCTTCTTCCACTGAAGTCTTGCACACCTGAAAGTCATCTATGAGGGTTGGAATCAACTTTTCCCAAACTCCTGGTAATGGTGATTATTTTGAACCTCTTCCCACGAATCACCAATGTTCTTAATGGCATCTAGGATGGTGAATCCTTTCCAGAAGGTTTTCATCTGACTTTGCCCAGATCCATCAGAGGAATCACTGTCTAGAGCAGCTATAGCCTTGGGAAATTAATTTCTTCAATAATAAGATTGAAAGTCAATATTACTCCTTGATCCATGGGCTGCAGAATGGATGTTGAGTTAGAAGGCATGACACCCACATTCATCTCATTGTACATCTCCATCAGAGCTCTTGGGTGACCAGGAACATTGTCAGTGAGCAGTAATATTTTGAATATTATTCTTTTCTCAGCAATAGGTCTAAACAGTGGCCTTAAAATACCCAGTAAGCCAAGTTATAACCAGATGTGCTGTCATCCAGGCTTTGTTGTTCATTTCTAGGACACAGGCAGAGGAAATTTAGCATAGTTCTTCAGGACCCTAGGATTGTCAGAATGGCAGAGGAGCTTTGGCTTCAATTTAAAGTCCCCAGCTGCAGTAGCCCCTAACAAGACAGTCAGCCTGTCCTTTGAAGCTTTGAAGTCAGGCATTGACTTCTCTCCAACTGTGAGAGGCCAAGACGGCATCTTGTTCCAATAGAAGGTTGTTTCTTCTACATTGAAAATCTGTTGGTCAGTGTAGTCACCTTCAGCAATGACCTTAGTTAGAGCTTCTGGATCACTTGCTGTGGCTTCTCCATCAGCACTTGCTGCTTCATCTTGCATGTGGATGTCATGGAGACGGCTTCTTGCCTTAAACCTCATGATCCACCCTCTGCCAGCTTCAGACTTCTCTCCTGCCTCACCTTTCTTAGCCTTCCCAGAATACCAAAGAGTCAGGGCCTTGCTCTGGATTAGGCTTCGGCTTAAAGGAATGTTGTGGTTCATCTGATCTTCTATCCAGACCACTCACACTTTCTCCATCTTAGCAATCAGGCTATTTTGCTTTCTTATCACTGGCGTGTTCACTGGGTTTGTGATTTTAACTCCTTCAAGAACTTTTCCTTTGCATTCACAGCATGGCTTACTATTTAGCACAAGAAGCCTAGCTTGCAGCGTAGCATGGCTTTTAACATGCCTTCCTCACTAAGCTTAATTATTTCTAAATTTTGATTTCAAGTGTGAGACATGCGCCTCTTCCTTTCACTTGAACATTTCGAGGCCGTTGTAGATTAGTAATTGTCTTAATTTCAATATTGTTGAATTTGTTGAATTGTCGGGGACTACGGAGGCCCGAGAGGAGGGAGAGAGACAGGAAATGACAGGTAGGTTAAGTGGTCAGAGCACACACGTTTGTCAATTAGCGTTCTATGTCTCATACAGGTAGTTTGTGATGCCCTAAAACAATTACGACGGTAACATCAAAGATCACTGATTACAGATAGTCATAACAAATATAAAGATAATGAAAAACTTTGAAGTATTATGGGAATTACCCAAAGATAGAAAGAAAGTGAGCAAACACTGTTGGAAACATGGCGCTGAGAGACGTGTTGACGAAGAGTTCCTGCAGTAGTCAGTTGCAGATTCTCCCAATGAATACTAGGTGGCGCTCTGATCATTTGTTTGAAAGAATGAACACCTGCTTCTACCTCTAAACCCTGGTTTTAAAAAATTATCCCTTGCCTTGTCCATTATCACCACTGCTATTCAACATAGTACTAGAAGTCCTAGCCTCAGCAATCAGACAACAAAAAGAAATTAAAGGCATCCAAATTGGCAAAGAAGAAGTCAAACTATCACTCTTCGCAGATGATATGATACTATATGTGGAGAACCCAAAAGACTCCACTCCAAAACTTCTAGAACTTGTGCAGGAATTCAGTAAAGTGTCAGGATATAAAATCAATGCACAGAAATCAGTTGCATTTCTGTACACCAACAACAAGACAGAAGAAAGAGAAATTAAGGAGTCAATCCCATTTACAATTGCACCCAAAACTATAAGATACCTAGGAATAAACCTAACCAAGGAGGCTAAGAATCTATACACAGAAAATTATAAAGTACTCATGAAAGAAATTGAGGAAGACACAAAGAAATGGAAAAATGTTCCATGCTCCTGGATTGGAAGAATAAATATTGTGAAAATGTCTATGCTAAAGCAATCTACACATTTAATGCAATCCCTATCAAAATACCATCCATTTTTTTCAAAGAAATGGAACAAATAATCCTCAAATTTATATGGAACCAGAAAAGACCTCGAATAGCCAAAGGAATATTGAAAAAGAAAGCCAAAGTGGGTGGCATCACAATTCCGGACTTCAAGCTCTATTACAAAGCTGTCATCATCAAGACAGCATGGTACTGGCACAAAAACAGACACATAGATCAATGGAACAGAATAGAGAGCCCAGAAATAGACCCTCAACTCTATGGTCAACTAATCTTCGACAAAGCAGGAAAGAATGTCCAATGGAAAAAAGACAGCCTCTTCAATAAATGGTGCTGGGAAAATTGGACAGCCACATGCAGAAAAATGAAATTGGACCACTTCCTTACACCACACACGAAAATAGACTCAAAATGGATGAAGGACCTCAATGTGAGAAAGGAATCCATCAAAATCCTTGAGGAGAACGCAGGGAACAACCTCTTCGACCTCAGCCGCAGCAACATCTTCCTAGGAACAACGGCAAAGGCAAGGGAAGCAAGGGTAAAAATGAACTATTGGGATTTCATCAAGATCAAAAGCTTTTGCACAGCAAAGGAAACAGTTAACAAAACCAAAAGACAACTGACAGAATGGGAGAAGATATTTGCAAACGACACATCAGATAAAGGGCTAGTATCCAAAATCTATAAGGAACTTAGCAAACTCAACACCCAAAGAACAAACAATCCAATCAAGAAATGGGCAGAGGACATGAACAGACATTTCTGCAAAGAAGACATCCAGATGGCCAACAGACACATGAAAAAGTGCTCCACGTCACTCGGCATCAGGGAAATACAAATCAAAACCACAATGAAATACCACCTCACACCAGTCAGAATGGCTAAAATTAACAAGTCAGGAAATGACAGATGCTGGCGAGGATGCAGAGAAAGGGGAACCCTCCTACACTGTTGGTGGGAATGCAAGCTGGTGCAACCACTCTGGAAAACAGCATGGAGGTTCCTCAAAATGTTGAAAATAGAACTACCCTATGACCCAGCAATTGCACTACTGGGTATTTACCCTAAAGATACAAACATAATGATCCGAAGGGGCACGTGTACCCGAATGTTTATAGCAGCAATGTCTACAATAGCCAAACTACGGAAAGAACCTAGATGTCCATCAACAGATGAATGGATAAAGAAGATGTGGTATATATACACAATGGAATACTATGCAGCCATCAAAAGAAATGAAATCTTGCCATTTGCGACGACGTGGATGGAACTAGAGGGCATCATGCTTAGTGAAATAAGTCAATCAGAGAAAGACAACTATCATATGATCTCCCTGATATGAGGACATGGAGAAGCAACATGGGGGGTTAGTGCATAGGAGAAGAATAAATGAAACAAGATGGGATTGGGAGGGAGACAAACCATAAATGACTCTTAATCTCACAAAACAAACTGGAGGTTGCGGGGGGGAGGTGGGGTTGGGAGAGGGGGAGGGGGTTATGGACATTGGGGAGGGTATGTGTTATCGTGAGTGCTGTGAAGTGTGTAAACCTGGCGATTCACAGACCTGTACCCCTGGGGATAAAAATACATTATGTTTATAAAAAAAAAAAATTGGAAGGGGAGGTGAACCATAAGAGACTATGGACTCTGAAAAACAACCTGAAGGTTTTGAAGGGTCAGGGGTGGGAGGTTGGGGGAACAGGTGGTGGGTAATAGGGAGGGCACGTTTTGCATGGAGCACTGGGTGTTGTGCAAAAACAATGAATACTGTTATGCTGAAAAAAAAATTAAAAATCAACCAACTGAATGCTACTAGCACAATAAACTGTAAGAAAAAAAAAAATTATCCCTTGCCTGATTGAATCTTCGGGTGTAAAAAACAAGCTATCTGTCAGCCTAGAGTTTTCCTTTAAACCAACTTTATAGACTTATGCAGATTCAACAATGGTTAAATGTCAAAACAAAAACTATTCAAATTTATTTTTAAAAATCTGGGGGCACCTGGGTGGCTCAGTGGGTTAAAGCCTCTGCCTTCGGCTCAGGTCATGATCCCAGGGTCCTGGGATCAAGCCCCACATCAGGCTCTCTGCTCAGTGGGGAGCTGCTTCCCCCTCTCTCTCTGCCTGCCTCTCTGCCTACCTGTGACCTCTGTCTGTCAGTTAAATAAATTAAAAATCTTAAAAACAAAAAATCTGCTAAGCGATTTCTTATGAATTAGCTTACTGTGGCCCCCCAGCTGGTATTTGCTGATTATCAGAAGAAATTTATTAATTTTTAAAAGTCTGTAATTAATTTTATCTTTGAAAACGTGGAACTTGGGAAAAGGGCTGAAAATTGTCTTTACATTTTTTTTCTAACCTTCACAAAATATAAACTCTCTCACCTTTTGCAACAAGAATAGTAAATATTTTTTTTTAAAGATTTTATTTATTTATTTGACAGACAGAGATCACAAGTAGGCAGAGGCAGGCAGAGAGAGAGAGAGGAGGAAGCAGGCTCCCTGCTGAGCAGAGAGCCCGATGCGAGGCTCGATCCCAGGACCCTGGGATCATGACCTGAGCTGAAGGCAGAGGCTTTAACCCACTGAGCCACCCAGGCGCCCAGAATAGTAAATATTTTATGATTTACTATGATTATGCACAGAAACTTCAAAGTATTCAATAACCTAAAAGTGGTCTGAAATATACCAAAACAATACTGTATCAAGGGGAAAACATTTAGAACATGCTTTAAAAAGCAAAGTATTGATAGTGGTTTGATTGTTTTTTTAAAAAGTATGAACAAGCAGACTCCCCACTGAGCGGTGAGCCTGATGTGGGGCTCAGAGCTTGATCCCAGGACCCTGAGATCATGACCTGACCAAAGACAGATGCTTAACCAACTAAGTCACCCAGGCACCCCTATATTAACTTTTATTTCCTTCTCAAACAAATCTCCCAGTTTACCAGCTTTGTAAATGGTCGTATCTAATTATTCTAACCTAAAATTTGGTGGTCATTCTTGATTTTTTTCCTTTTTTCCTCTCTTCTAAATGCAAATCATTAACAAAGCCTATTGGTCTGCCACCAAAATATATCTCTAATCTCTGTCTCCTCTGCCACCATCCTGGTCCAAGCTACTGGCTGTCACTAACAGGCAGCTTTCTTTCTGCTCTCTTTGCCCAAGCAGCTAAGTCACTAAAAGCCTTCAACTCCGTGGGTGAAAAGACTTATTCCATTTTAAATATATTCTACATGAAGTCCTTATGGAGCAACCTCAGGTAAAAACTCCTTACAAATTTGAACTAATCTAAAAAATCTCACATACTGAAAAGAACCATGACCCACTGTGATCCCAGGAACATCACATAACCATCCAAATCAATGCTTCAAGGGAAGAGAATTCAACATCACTGTCTTTCTATTACAGCAGATGTCACTGACAATGTTCTTCTCTTTGTTGCATTCTAAATGATCAGAACTGCCAAAATGGGGTTATTTATATTAGTGAAAGAACACCGAGTCTTGAAAGTTTTTCTTTTGTGGCAATAGTGCTTTTTGTTATACCTTGAATGGAGCTTCTGCAAATGATTGAAAATTTCATATTTTAATCAAACAGTTCAGCCTCTGCAATTCATTTTTTGAACATCTATCAAGCCTCTGCTCTATGGTGATTGAAATAGAGACAGCAAATTTTATTCCTTTCCTTAAAAAGGGGTAATTTCTCCCATAAAATTTACTGAGTACGCTATAGGGTAGGCCAATCTATTAAATTTTCCTGGAAATTTATTTTTAGCTTTATTTAGCAGATCAACCTTCAGCCTAGAACTAAATAACATGTGTATTTCATTGCCTTATAGAACAGAAGACTGAGAATCATATTTTAAAGGATTGGAATGAAGTGTCCCTATCATCTTCAATTTTCATTTGTCTCTCAGGATCTTCTGATTTTACTTATTTTTCACCAAGTTCTTTGATTCAAGTTTAGCACAGAGAAGGAATATTAAATACATATATAACTATCTGAAAATAATGTTTAAGCATCATGGTTAATGCATAGAGGTTTTTTTTCCTCCAAATTTAAAGTGCTTTCTAATATTTGTATAAAATTATAAAGGGAAAAAAAAAGCTTTCATTTTTATTCCAAAAAATTTTCCCACAGCATTGGATAAAGGAAGTAGGGAACAATTTGTCCAGATTATGGTAGTCTACATTATAAATAGGAGTCCTGCCTTAAATATTTCCTCCCTATTTTAATGTTTTTCATTATATTGGTTACCATTTGTTGAACATATTCTCTGTGTCAGTTGCTAAACTGGGTACTTTCTGTGTTTCCTCATCTAATTCATTTAGTGTTCACATCAACCCTATGAATAAGGTATTACTATCCTGCCTTACAGATGAGAGAACTGAAATCAGTAATGTTAAGTAACTACCTAAAGTCACAGAGCCGGTATCACAGTACATGTACTAACCCCGTTTGTTTGTTTGTTTGTTTGTTTGTTTGTTTTTAACCTATTTTCTTTTATGCCTTTTCCCCCAAATCTTGAAATACTTAAAAGCTTTGGGATGCCTGGGTGGCTCAGTTGGTTAAGCATCTGCCTTCGACTCTGAGCCCATCAGGCTCCTTGCTTAGCAAGGAGCCTGCTTCTTCCTCGGCCTGCCACTCCCCCTGCTGGTGCTCTTTCTTTCTGACAAATAAGCAAATACAAATCTTAAAAGAACAAAAACAAAACCTACAGGCTTCAAGTGTTTGGGAGATTTTGACTCTTTGGTATTTTCTGTCCCTTTCAATAAACTAGTTTAAAAAGAAACATGAGGGGCACCTGGTAGCTCAGTCAGTTAAGCCTCTGCCTTGAGCTCAGGTTATGATCTCGGGTCCTGGGATTGGGCCCCACATTGGGTTCTCTGCTCAGCAGGGAGCCTGCTTCCCCCCTCTCCTCCCTGGCTTATGCTCCCTCTTGCTATGTGTGTGTGTCTCTCTCTCTTTCTCAAATAAATAAATAAATAAATGAAATCTTAAAGAAAAAAAGAGTAGCACCTCAAGATCCCAACATGACCAAATGCATGAGAACATGTGAGATAAGGTGACCGTGTGTTGGGCCCATAGAGGTGTTGTGCAATGGATGATCAGGTCAGTTTACGACTGTAGTTATTGCCATACAGATATGTAATTAGCAATAATTAATTCATTGTTGTATTTGCAGAGCTTTCCTCTTAAATTCTGTTATTTTCCAGGAGGCTTGCTTTATTTATTTAAGAAATGTTGGCCATTAGATCGACGTGTCCCTGAAAACTGAAATATTATCCATTTAAATTGTAGCCATAATTATAGACATGTATACCTTAATTTTTTATTCCTTATTTTACTCCCAGGGAAAATGTTTAAATTAAACTTAGGTTTGATCACCAAATATAGCTTTTCATCCTCACTATCTTAGTTGTGATATTCAGTCTCAACTAAAGCAAAATATACTTGGAAACTAGGTGCTACAGATATTAAAGGGAAATTCATTTTGTCTTGATTATAAGACAACTAAAATTTAGAATTTTGACTTATGCATTCTCTAGGCAAGATCTAAAGAACTTCTAATAACTATTTGGTGTTTCTAATAATCGATAAGTAAAAAAGTACTCCATCTAAGTTAGAAGGAAAAAAAAAAGTCCTTGTGAAACTTGGGCCTTTAAGAAGTTAGAGGACTTTAGAGGAAAAAACATATAGGCTTAAAAATAATAGTTGGAACAATATTAAAGCTATTGAATGAGGATTTAGGTTTCCTTCTTCCTCCCGCCAAACACAACAGTGCTATTAAGGGAAGTAACACCTATTTAAAGGATGTTAAGAAAGTAAAATTTTGTTTTGTTTCACACCCGTAGTCTAACATTGTAGCTTCAGGTCTGTCAGATGACACCTTTTGCAATTATGGTGGCAGATGCTGGTCTGTATGGAGTCCCAAGAGAATTCCAGGCTCTGGGCTTAAAGTACTGGTTTCTCTTTGATATGGAAGGCTAGAGAATCCTCCTCCCCGCCCTACCCAAAACCTTTATTTCCCTGCTTCCCTTCCCAAACTCAGGTTCTACAAAAAAACTTTCATTAAACTTTCTGTTTATTCTCTTTTAAAAATCCATCTTATTTCTGTTAATTTCCTGAGGAGAGAGCAGGGACGGAGATTCTGACAACATCTGAAGAGAATAGAAATAAAATAATGTTTGCTTCTATAATGGTGAGTAAACACGAAAGCTAAATTCTTGTCAGTTTTTGTAACTAGGTCATTATGACTTATCACTAAATTTGTTTTCTTTTGGAATTCTCTACCATATGAATGTCTGTATTCTTGAAGCTGGTAGGTGTCAACAAAGAGCACAGGAAACAAGAACGAAGTGCTCGAATTAATTAAGATGCTTTATAAGGGCATTAACAGCTCCTTTCAAATCTGCCATAATCAAAGACGGAAGAGGATTCGTTTGGTGATATTACTTTATCGCAAGGTATGCTTGCCTTGTTTTCCAGTGTTTACATAAGGAGAATGAAAGGAGGACTCTCCAGTCTTCAGGACGCCCACCCCTGTCTTTACCGAAGTACGTCAAAAATAAAATACAATTTGGCAGTTCAAGAAAGTTTATTTTTTTAAAGATTTTGTTTTTATTTATTTGAGAGAGAGTGCCCACAGGGGTGGGGGGGAGGGGCCGGCATAGGGAGAAGCAGACTCCCCGCTAAGCAAGGCTCCCCATGGGGGAACATGATCCCAGCACCCTGAGATCAGGGCCCCAGTGGAGGGCAGAGGCCCAACTGAGCCACCCAGGCACCCCAAGAAATTTGATGTTTTCTGAGTATTTGAAAGAGATTTTTAGAATGTTCTAAATGACATGGGAGATGGAATGTGTATGGCAGACACTGGCTATTTTTGCCTGCCCAGAATCATTTCCCCTTCTTCAGGTAATGATGTCTGGATTTTCCTATGGGAAAAGCTTCCCAGTGCCATTCTTAGTAGGTGTGGTCTCTGACCACAGGAGACTAGCTCCCTGGTTCAAGACTTGATCCTGTGACACAGACCTAATTAATAAGAGTTGCTGTGACTGCTTCAGTGGTGAGTATGTGTGACTCTTTATAATGACAGCCAGCCTTGGTCTTTTCCTAGAGCAATGGAGAATAATATGTATTCTTAGCTTACTAAGTTGTTCAAATTAAGTTCCAAGTTTTTAGGGTCCACCTTTGCTAATATTCGGGAAGAAGCTGCCTGACCTCATTCTCTCAGAGAAAATCAGGGTCAAGAGATGGTGAGAAACCTATTTCTGATGATGTTGTTTAAACACCCAGGTTCAAATATACTTCTAAATCCTACTTTACCCATAGATTCTTTATTTATATTAGGCAAAATAATCTCTTTTTTGTTTAGCTAATTTGAATTGGGGTTCTGTCACTTGCAACCAAAATAATTATAACTAATGCAGAAAGTAAAGGTAGAGGGGATCTGGAGGAGTGCATGGTAGAGTTAACCTGTTCTCCAGAAAGTGAGAGTCTGCTTGGAAAGGAGTCACATCCAGCATATAAAAAAATAAAGCAAATAACAAAATGCCAAGTTATATGATGCAAATCCGAAAACTTTAACAAATGCAGAGGCCAACTTTCTCTGATGTATCTGGGAGAGAAGATAATAGAGAAGGTAGACTCTCAGCCTTAAAGGACAACTGGGAATTTAAATAAGATAAAATGTCAAGGAAGGGAATTCCAGCCAGGAAAAGCCCGAAAAACAAAACACTGAGATGCAAAGGTGCATGTTGAGAGTAGAGTATAAAGAAATCCGCTAGACTGGAGTACAAGTGTAGTGGTAGAGGTCACTGAAAGTCAAACTGCAGAGGTGAATGGGACCAGGTCTTGGAGACCTTGAATGTCAAACAGAAAATTTATAGTTTTTTTAGGGCAGGCATTAAAGAACACCCACATAAATTTGAAGCAGTGATTACATATTAAGGAGAGACATTTATCCGACAGTGTTGTGAATGAAGGGTAGTTTGGGAATATGAGAGAGACTGAGGTCAGTGTTCCTGGTGATGTAGCCCCTATCATAGTTAAATAATAGATTTATTATTTTATAAGGCTGTGTTTCACCTCCTTGATTAAATTCATTCCTAGGTATTTTACTCTTCTGTAAATGGAACTATTTTCTAATTTGTTTTTCCTGATAGCTCATTACTAATGTAGAGAAATGCCATAGACCTTTGTGTCCTGTAATTTTTTTTAAGATTTTATTTATTTATTGACAGAAGAGATCACAAGTAGGCAGACAGGCAGGCAGAGAGAGAGAGAGGCAAGAAGGCTCCCTGCTGAGCAGAGAGCTTGATGCGGGGCTTGATCCCAGGACTCTGAGATCATGACCTGAGCCGAAGGCAGAGGCTTAACCCACTGAGCAACCCAGGTCCCCCTGTGTCCTGCAACTTTAATGAATTTATTAGTTCTACAATTTTTGTATGGGTGTTTAGGGTTTTCTCTATATAGTATCACATCATCTACAAATAGTGACAGTTTTACTGCTTCCTTTCCAATTTGAATGCCTTTTCTTTTTCTTGCATAATTGCTCTAGCTAGGACTTCCAATACTATGTCTAATAAAACTGGCAAGAGTGGGCATCCTTGTCTTATTCCTGATCTTAGAAGAAGAGCTTTTAGCAGTTCACTACTGAGTATGATGTTAGCTGTGAGCTTGTCTCTTGTTTATGTTAAAATAACTTTGGTTCACAAGAATGATGAGATAATGAAAAATAAGGCATAACTGGGTTCTTTTTGAAGTCCGTAGTCACTGGCATATAGCAACTACACATTTAAAAAAACAACTGAAATGAAATATAATGTTAGAAAACATGAGCCCATCAGGCATTCATACCAAGATCAGGATGTTCTAAGGCTTATTAACTGGTTGGCTTTTGAAGAGTATATAAGCTACAAATCAACATGATCTACTTGGCTTCCATTTTCCCTATATCAGCCAGTTAAAGCCTCAGTGCCATGAAGAATTTCCAACAGAAGAAAAGCAAGAACAAATTAATAATTTTTTAAAAGTGGGTTTAACTGTTGTCTCTGAAGTATCTCCTATCCGTATCCAATTGCCTTTCAATTGTCACCAATTCTGTTGAAGTTCAGATCCTTATACCTCAACCCTGGGTTGTTGAATTGTGTTCCTCATTTCCTTGTCTTCTTTTTTTCTCTTTCCACTGTAACTCATGTACTGCTGCCAGATAATCTTCCTAAATTACAGCTTAGATCATATCAATTCCCTGCTCCAAAAACGTAACAATTTCCCATTGCCTTCCAAAAGCTTTAATGGGGTATTCAAGGTCATCCAGAGGTCTGTCCTCAATTTCCCTCCCCTACTTGATTTCTCAGCACATCCTGCTTGTCCTGAACACTCTGTCAAGTCAAACTGTATCTTCCTTCCTGGACAAAAGCACAGCTTTTCTGCTTATCTACTTTACTCACACAATCCCTTTACCTGGGATACCTGCCACACTAATCTCTACCTGCTAAAATCTCTCCACTGCCTTTCAGACCTAACATAAAACCTTTATGAAACTATCTTTAAGGTCTCTACCTTTGCCCTCCTTGGGGTTCCCATAGCTTTCTGTTTTAACCTCTCAGGGCACACTTCACATGATCTCATACATTATAGCTGAGGATCTGTCTTCCCCCAGATTGACAATAAGCATTTGAGGGACAAAATCTTACTCATTTTTTATCTTTGTAGCACCAGGATAAACTTTACTTTTTTTTTTTTTTAAGATTATTTATTTATTTATTTGACAGACAGAGATCACAAGTAGGCAGAGAGGCAGGCAGAGAGAGAGGAAGGAAGGGGAACAGGCTCCCTGCTGAGCAGAGAGCCCAATGTGGGGCTCAATCCCAGGATCCTGAGATCATGACCTGAGCCGAAGGCAGAGGCTTAACCCACTGAGCCACCCAGGTACCCCTATCCCTTTATTTTAATGAAGTATGTTCTCTCAGAATTTCTGGAGAAAGAATGTGTGGAAAGTAAATCTTTGAGAATTTGCTTGAGTGACAATGTCTTTATTGGATCTTCCCATTTGATTGATAGCTTCACCAAGTCTAAAATATCACTTGGAAACAATTTTCCTTCAAAAATTTGAAGGCATTTCCCCCATTGTCTTCCAGATTTCAGCATTACTATTGAGAAGTTTAAATCTGTTCTGGTTCGTGATCTTTTGTATAAATCTGGGTTTTTTCTCTCTAATAGCTTGTAGAATCCTCTCTTTATGACTAATTTTCAATGATATGTTTTGGGGTGAG
The DNA here is from genome assembly GCF_922984935.1 of Meles meles. NCBI lineage: Eukaryota > Metazoa > Chordata > Mammalia > Carnivora > Mustelidae > Meles > Meles meles. Next base: position 46,099,413 of record NC_060077.1, read on the forward strand.
AGAATTCTCACACTGTTGAGCTTTTCAGTTAAAAAATGTATATCTTTCATTTGTAGAAAATGTTCTTGAATTATTTTTTGATGACTTCTTTCCTTCCACATTCTCTGTTCTCTTTCTGGAACTCCTATTAGGTGCTTGTTGGATCTCTAAGATCAGTCCTTTAATTTTCCCAACAGAATCAAATTTTTCATTTCTGTCTTTCTGCTCTACTCTCTGGAAGAGTTTCTAAACTTTATTTTCCAGTTTTTCTATTTATATTTTATTTATACAGTCACAATTTCCATTTCCAAGGGCTCTTTTTACATCATCCCCTTCTTTTGTATATTCAATATCTTCTCTTATCTCTTTAGAAATATTAATTCTTTGTCATGTACAACTCCATGAATAGCTTTGTTTTCTCCAAGTTTCTTTTTTAGTTTATTTGCTTTGGTCTTCATATTTCATGTCAGTGACTTTTCTCCAATACCTGCTAGTTATGAGTTCATATTTAAGAGAACAGCCCTAAGAAGTCGATAGAGGAGTCTGTGAGCACACAGGTCGGGCTTCAATATAGGATGATCTGGCTAGGTCAGTTATTTGAGGAACATCTCCACCAATACTTTTAGGTCTTTCCTTCTGGAATGGTTTAGCTTTCCTTAGAGAAGCTCTTCCAGTCACCTTGCTAGCGGGTAATGTCTGGATGCTATTGTTCTATGAGCTTAACAGGAAAAGAGGGCTAATAAGATTCAACATACAGTTTACAAGTGTTCACTTAATACCCCCATCTTCAGAATAATACCCCATCTACAGTTGCGCTGCGTGTGTCCAAGGCCTGGAACTCTCTATTCTCTATATTCACCCTCTTCAAAAAATATACCTCCATTATTTTGCCTGGTGAAGGAAGACAGTCACCCAGCTATGTGGAGTTGAGGAAGAGACCTAGGAATTTAACTGCTTCACAAATTTTCAACTTAGCCTCCTATTTAGAGCCCCTGTTTCCAACCACACTTGATGCCACCAATTCCCAAGTCTTTTGGAAGGTCTTTATAGATTGAGTTCCTTCTAGGCTTTTCCCACTGCCAGCTTAGGAATTAGTTTTCTTAGATCTTCTAGAAAGATCTCTTTGCAGCTTCCAAAGATTTACTCTTGTTGTCTCCTTTCTGGATCCTTTCTGTCCCTATGGATTTCTGTCTTAAAAAAAAAAAAATCTAGGGGCACCTGGGTTGCTCAGTGGGTTAAAGCCTCTGTTTTCAGCTCAGGTTATGATCTCAGGGTCCTGGGATCGAGCCCCGCATCGGGCTCTCTGCTCTGCAGGAGGCTGCTTCTGTCCCTTTCTCTGCCTGCCTCTCTGCCTCCTTGTGTTCTCTGTCAAATAAATAAATAAATAAAATCTTAAAAAAATAAAATCCTTTGGGGCGCCTGTGTGGCTCAGTTGGTTAAATGTCTGCCTTCAGCTCAGGTCGTGGGATCAAGCCCAGAGTCAAGGCTCCCTGATCGGCAGGAAGTCAGCTTCTCCCTCTTTCTCTGCCACTCCTCCTGCTTGTGCTCACTCTCTCTCTGTGAAAAGAATAAATAAAAAAATCTTTAAAAAATTTTTTTTAAAGGGCACCTAGGTGGATCAGTCGTTAAGCGTCTGCCTTCGGCTCAGGTCATGATCCCAGGGTCCTGGGATAGAGCCTTGCATCAGGCTCCCTGCTCTGCGGGAAGCCTGCTTCTCCCTCTCTCATTCCCCTTGCTTATGTTCCTCTCTCGCTGTCTCTCTCTCTCTCTGTCAAATAAATAATAAATAAATAATCTTTAAAAAAATTTTTAAAATTCTTTTCTTTTTTAAGATATTTTATTTATTTATTTGAGAGATAGTGAATGAGAGGGAGAGATCATCTGAAACTGACTCTGCACTGAACACTGAGCCTGATGCTGGGTGACCAGAGCCTAAACCAAGAATAGGACGCTCAACCGACAGCTACTCAGGGGGTCACCCCCTTTATTATTTTCTTAATAGGGTTTTAATAAGATGCAAAAATAAATGAATGAGTTGAATTTGTCATTTTTGCCTATAAATTGACTTTAATTGAAATGTTCTATTCTAAATCTAAAACTATATTATTTTTGTTTTGTTTCTGTACATGACTAAATGTTGAATTTGGGATTATTTCCCAGCAGTGACCATACTTAAGTTTATATGATGGTATAAACCTTTATCTAACAATGCGTTTTAGTTTCGCTTTAGTTAGGTATTTGGGGAGAGAAAGACAATATAGAGGTGGGACACATATCTGGCCCTGGCCCTAAGCATATCTTTCTAGATTTCCTTAACCTCTAAACTCTAGGGTGCTTCTAAGAAAATAGGTAACAAATTCAGGAATTGCTCTAGCTATTGCAAATAAGAAGTTAGTTGTCTGGACATCATTGCTTTAGTGAAAATCTCATGGATCAGTCAGTATAGCTATAGAGTGGGATCAGGGAATGAGAAGACATTTACTTGGCATTTCCCATCCTTATGTGCTTTTTCTGGGAGGGTGAGGTTATGAACATATATTGCATTTATAAAAAGAAATTCCACTTCCTCCAGATCACTTATCCATTCACAAATATTTTTCAGAGCCATCTGTGTGCCAGGAATTTGGCAACAAAAAAGACAAAATCTCTATTACTCTATGTTTTAACTGTCTAAAAAACCACCAGACTGTTTTTCTCAAAGTGGCTGCACCATTTTACATTCCCACCAGCAGTGTATGAAGGTTTTAATTTCTCCACAGTCTCACTAACATTTATTATTATTTATCTTTTTTACTATAGCCATGTTAGTGGATGCGAAGAAATATCTTATTTGACTTGCATTTTACTGATGGCTAATGATGTCAAACTTCTTTTCATGTGTTTACTGGATATTTGTATCTCTTCTTTTTTTTTTAAGATTTTATTTATTTATTTGACACAGAGAGAGATCATAAGTAGGCAGAGAGGCAGGCAGAGAGAGAGGAGGAAGCAGGCTCCCTGCGGAGCAGAGAGCCCGATGCGGGGCTCGATCCCAGGACCCTGAGATCATGACCTGAGCCGAAGGCAGCGGCTTAATCCACTGAGCCACCCAGGTGCCCTATTTGTATCTCTTCTCTGGAGAAATTCGTGTTCAGATCATTAGCCCATTAGTGCCCCCCCCTGCCGCTTTTTTTGAAGATCTAGCTATTCACTTTAGACACACAGAGAGAAAAAACACACACACAGGGCAGTAGGGGAAGAGGGGTGCACAGAGGGAGGAGAGAGAGAGAGTCCCAAGCAGATTCCACCCTAAGAGCAAAGCCCAGCACAGGGCTCAGTCTCACAACCCCAAGATCACAACTCAAACCAAAGCCCAGAGTTGGACGCTTTAACTGACTGTGCTGTTCAAGCACCCTCAGCCCATTTTTCAATGGGTTATGTATCATTTTATTACTGACTTTTAAGAATTTTTTATATATTCTAATACAAGTCTCTTATCAGATATATGATTTATACATACTTTTTCCTACTATGTAGGTTGTCTTTTCACTTCCTTGATATTGTCTTTTATTTATTTTTTTCATTATCTTTTTTTTTTTTTTGGTGTTCCAAGATTCATTGTTTATGCACCACACCCAATGCTCCATCCAATATGTGCCCTCCTTAATACCCACCACCAGGCTCACCCAGCCCCCTACTCCCTTCCCCTCCAAAACCCTCAGTTTGTTTCTCAGTGTTCACAGTCTCTCATGGTTTGTCTCCCCCTCCAATTTCTTCCAACTCACTTCTCCTCTCCATTTCCCAATGTCTTCTGTGTTATTCCTTATGCTCCACAAGTAAGTGAAACCATATGATACTTGACTCTCTCTGCGTGATTTATTTCACTCAACATAATCTCTTCCAGTCCTGTCCATGTTGCTACAAAAGTTGGGTATTCATCCTTTCTGATGGAGGGATAATTCTCCATTGTATATATGGACCATATCTTCTTTATCCATTCTTCTGCTGAAGGGCATCTTGGTTCTTTCCACAGTTTGGTGACTGTGGCCGTTGTTGCTATGAACACTGGGGTACAGATGGCCTTTCTTTTCACTACATCTGTATCTTTGGGGTAAATACCTAGTAGTGCAATTACAGGGTCATAGGGTAGCTCTATTTTTAATTTCTTGAGGAATCTCCACACTGTTTTCCAAAGTGGCTGCACCAGCTTGCATTCCCACCAAGAGTGTAAGAGGGTTCCCCTTTCTCCACATCCTCCCAACACTTATTGTTTCCTGTCTTGCTAATTTTGGCCATTCTAACTGGTGTAAGGTGGTATCTCAATGTTATTTTGATTTGAATCTCCCTGATGGCTAATGATGATGAACATTTTTTCATGTGTCTGATAGCCATTTGTATGTCTTCTTTGGAGAAGTGTCTGTTCATGTCTTCTGACCATTTTCTGACACAATTATCTGTTTTGTGTGTGTTGAGTTTGAGGAGTTCTTTATAGATCTTGGATATCAGCCCTTTGTCTATACTGTCATTTGCGAATATCTTCTCCCATTCCTTGGGTTGCCTCTTTGCTTTGTTGACTGTTTCCTTTGCTGTGCAGAAGCTTTTGATCTTGATGAAGTCCGAAAAGTTCATTTTCACTTTTGTTATCTTTGCCTTTGGAGACGTGTCTTGAAAGAAGTTGCTGATGTTGAAGTGATTTTGTCTTTTAAAACATGAAAGTTTTTAATTTTGATAAATTTCAATATATCTGTTTCTTTTGTTACTTATGTTTTTGTTGTAATTCACTCCTACTTTATTTTTATTTTCTTTTTTTGAAGATTTTATTTATTTATTTGAGAGAGGGAGAGAGCGAGTGAGATGGCATGAGCAGATGGGTGGTGCTGAGGGAGAAGCAGACTCCCCAGTGAGCAAGGAGCCCACATGGGGCTCTATCCTAGTACCCTGTGATTATGACCTGAACTGAAGGCAGATATTAATTGACTGAACCACCCAGGCACCCCCTCCACCCCCATTTTAAAGATAGGAACACTGAGGTTCAATTTGCCTAATGTCATAGAATGAGTAAGTAGAAGAGCTGGGATTCAAACCCAAAAGTTTAGTTTCAATTTCATTCACCTAACTGCTTCATTATGTTGCTTTCTGGGGGTCTGATTTTTCTCAATCCATACTGTAATTTTAGAGGTAACCACTTTAACTAGAATTCTAAAGTTCTATTTGTATCTTGTAGAGAGCTACCAAATGGAAGGCAACATGGATGTAATAACAAGGCATTCTTGCTTTATGTTTATCTTTTCAAATTGTTTTTACCATAAGAGCAATTCAATTCTCATCAGAGTTTATAATAAGGGTAAAATTAAATGTCACACTACCGCATATTTCAACTTGCTGTAATTTATAAATTGTTTATAATACAAATAGGTAAACATGACCTAGCTCTACTTATTTGTCCAGCCTTATCTCTCTCGACCCTCTAACCACATTAATTGTTTCTCCATTACTAGACTACTTGGTTCCTATTACCCTTATTTCTAACTCCTACATACCTCAGATCTCACTTTAAATTATCAATTTTTCAAGAAATTTGCCACTGCTTCTCTAATCTAAATTAACTTCCTGATAAATGCTTTCAGAGCTCTCTATATTCTTTCTTTGATGACATATACTATAATTGTAATCATGTTGTTCTTTATATATGTCTGTCTTCACCAATACATTTAAACTTGGTAGCCATCTTGATTACTTATGCACCATCTTATTTCCAACACCCAAAAAGAGCCTAGCATCTAGTGATCACTTTGTTTTATTTTTTTAATAAACTATATGCATCTCATTGATAACTTTAGAAATAATAAACCAAATTATTGGCCTGATTCTGCTAATGGAGAAATGGAAAATTGAACAAACTTATTTATAGACCACTAAAATAATAGTATATTATTAAATTTTAATTTTTTTTAAAAAAGGTAATTTTTAGAAAAAGTAATAGCATAGTGATTGAAAGTGTGCTTGTTTTTTCATATTCTGGACAGCCTACCTTCGTTGCTTCCAGTTCTGTCTCTCCTGCAATGTTCACCTCTCTCCCATTTTCTTCATGAAGTCTTCTTTTATGTCAGAAATTCCCAGTGACTCTTACCCTTTCACCGAATTTTGAATTTCGGTGGCAATTAAAGTCCAAGGCCTCCAGGTCAGCTCTGGATCATATATATCACTTTGTATTGTTCACAGTTGTTTCCAATGTTTGTCTTATCTTACCTTATTAGACTGTAAATCCCTCAAGGGGAGGAACTGTATCTTTACACATCTTCTATAACCTTCAGAGTGCCTACAGCAGTGCTGAAAACATGGTACCTACACAATCCACATGCATCCATTTGTTTGTGGCAAAAACAACGAATTAATCTGATGGTGTTGGTCTGTATCAATCAAAGATGTATGTGTAACAAAAATTGGAATTCCTAGGAGGAGTGAAAGATCCCACTTTATGGGTACTGGTCTGTTTAAACCTTTTTAGTACGGGGCTTGTCCTCTAACCAAAGCTGGCCTGGATTGTCAGCGATAGGGAGGGATAGAAGTTTCCTTTCTTCCTTTTCAGCATCTCTCAGGTCTTGCCATTGAATCTGCTAAAACATAATTTAAACTATCCATACTCTGGGATCAGCTTTTCTTTGAGAAAGACAATTTTTTTAAAGATTTTTTTAAATTTATTTGACAGACAGATATCACAAGCAGGCAGAGAGGCAGGCAGAGAGAGAGAAAGGAGGAAGAAGGCTCCCCACCAAGCAGAGAGGCCGATGCGGGGCTTGATCCCAAGGCTCTGGGATCACGACCTGAGCCGAAGGCAGAGGCTTTAACCCACTGAGCCACCCAGGCACCCCGAGAAAGACAATTTAACTTGAGTGTTAAAAAGCAGCTGCTTTGTATTTTGGGGGCATGTACCTAATTAATCTGAGGCCAAACAAGTAGAATAAAACCAGGATTCCATTTTATTACTGAGTAAGCCCATCTGATCTCCGAACAGATTGGGAGCATGACATGTACTTGTCTTGCTGCTTTGATGAGCTTCTCAATGATCCACTGGAATGCTGACAGGTTCAAGCAGTATCCCTTGGGCAAAGGCAGCCCAGCTTACTGTGGACCCCTAGCCACGACTGCCAAAGGGTATTGCTAGCCATACAAGCTGAGAGAGGAATTCTTCACTAAAGGTAGAAGAAGGAAGGTGGGGCTGCTTTCCAAATCTCCCCTGTTGTATTCAACCGGTCATTTGTGAGGCATTCAAAAGTATTTCTTGAGACTCTAGGCTGTGTCCAAAGTGACTGGTAAAAAAAAGTAAGAATCGGTTTTAACAGTTTAGGAGCTTGCAATCTGTTTAGGGAGATAAGATATACACACAGGGCATGTAAGTAACAATGGAAGACAGAGTTTGATTACATATTGATTGGAGAAGGGCATCATCGCTGTGAAGGGGGGTTGTCAGGCAAGACTCTGGGGCAGTGGAGACCCTGCTGAACCTTGAAAGAGCTGTTTCCAGTGATATTTTCAGAGTCTAGTGCACTAACCACTACACAATCAAACAGTGAGATTTTTCATAGCTTGGTGATTAACAGGTAACTTACCCTCCCCAATAATTTAATTTACATCAGATGCCTAGTTACTTGATTTACATGAACTGGTTTAAGTCAGGTAAGACTGAGTGTGTAGTATTTTTGACTAAGAGTCTAGCTGCAGAAATGAAGGTAAGGCTAGATTGTTTTTGCCTATGATCACTGAGAGTTCAAAGCAAAGTTTCAATAGGAACAAATAATTGAAGTTGATTTAAAAAAACACCATGTAGGGGCACCTGGGTGGCTCAGTGGGTTAAGCCACTGCCTTCGGCTCAGGTCATGATCTCAGGGTCCTGGGATCGAGTCCCACATCGGGCTCTCTGCTCAGCGGCAAGCCTGCTTCCCCCCGCCCCCTGCCTGCCTCTCTATCTACTTGTGGTCTCTCTCTGTCAAATAAATAAATAAAATCTTTAAAAAAAAAAAAAACAAAACCATGTAGCTTACCTACCTGTAAGTGTCTCTAAGTAAATAAAGAACTGTTTCTGTAAGCAAATCACTTTATCTCTGGGCTCTCCCTTTCTATAAAAATGAGGGCATTGGTCTGGAGCAGTGTTTTAAAGAGGTTCAACAAAATGTTAATAAATATTATGCAAACAAACAAACAAATGAGGCTCCATGATCATTTAAATTTCAGAAATATTAGGTTAAACAAAGTTATACTGGATTCTTACCATAGAATTTCTTACAGCCTTTACTATGACTATTTGAATTTGAGTTTTCAAAATGAGGATAGAGCATATGCCATTTCCCAAACTTATTTTGCCATTGAATAGCTCCTTTATGAAACATCATATAAAACTGTATTCTGAAAATTAAATTCAGGAAGTAACAATGCCTTTTATGTTTTAAAAATGCTGTAATTCCACATTTGTACATTAAATGTATATTTAGATCTATAAAAAACCTAAGTATTTTGCTAGTACTAATTTCACTTTGAATTGATAAGAATTATATGATTTTTATGCATTTCAAACTTAAAAAACATGTTCAGTTTTTTCCTCAGGTAACCCAAACCAAATTGCCATTATGGGTAAATCTGTATTATATGAAAACACTGAAATGGTGCCAGGTACATAATTAAAGATCAATAATTGTTTTTGGTATTAATTTTAGAATCTCTTGATTCTCTACTGTTTTCTCTAAGGATAGACACTTATAGACTAGTTTTTGTGCTTAAGTTTTTCCATTAAATGGGCTCCATTTGATATATGTTGAGAATTACCTGATTAAAATAATAGTTAAGTCTAAGAAAAGTTACCTTTTTATTACATAAGACCTGGAGCTTTATTTATGATTTTACAATTTGATAACTGCTGGAAAGTTTTTTTAAGAGACCAAAAAAAAAAAAAAAGTCGTTGCCAAGTTACCTTTGTTTGTTTGTTTCAATTTACATTAGAAAAAACTTACCCTGCATTGAGGTGTCACAGCCTCTGAGCTTTTGTAAGACTCCTGCTGATTGACCCTACCCTTGACCTTAGCTCCAAAGCCCAGCTCCCTTCTGACATGCTGGTGTAGAGAATTTATTTATTTTAACACTAGGGAGCCAGAATTCCAGAAATATTCTTACAAAAAGCCCCAAGATGTATTTACCAAATCTTCAACTCCACATAACTGAGAGGCCTCCACTAACACACAAAGTGAATAATCGTGAATTGTTGCTAACCTGGGCTCCATGGATGTGGGTCAGCTTTGAGAAGTAGAATCTAGAAGGGTGTGAAAGAGCTCCAGTAGAAAATGGCCTTTTGATCATGAAGGAAAAATGAAAATAAGCATATTTTAATAGCAGAGACCTTGTAGTAAAAGGAGTCAGGGCTGCAGTCTCGCAAGTAATTTAGGTAGGTAATATTTACCAAAGCACGGAAGCAGTTTCAGGGCCAATTCTCTATTTGATCTTCCTGCCTCTACCTGTTGATTCACATTCTCTCCCACAAATCCTGCTAATTTTACCATAGGATTATAAAGTGCAACTTAGTATGCATTTTTTCCTAAAAAAAAAAAAACTTTTTAAAATCTGATTGGATAACATGCTCATTAAACATTTGTAAAATGTACAAAAAGTACAAAAAGGAAAAGTAAAAATTATCTAGATGATATTATCCAAATACTGATACTATTAATAATTTAATAAACTGGGGAGCTGGGGTGGCTCAGCCAGTTAGGCATCCAACTCTTGGTTTCAGCTTACATCCTGATCTTGGGGTTGTGAGATAGAGGGCCCACGTTGGGTTCCTCGCTCAGAAGGGAGTCTGCTTAAGATTCTCTCTCCCTCTGCCCCTCCCCCCTGCACGCTCTCATGCTCCTGCTCTCTCTAAAGTTAAAAAAATTAAAAAGTCGGGGCACCTGGGTGGCTCAGTGGATTAAGTCTCTGCCTTTGGCTGGGGTCATGATCTCAGGGTCCTGGGATCAACCCCACATCAGGCTTTCTGCTCAGCAGGGAGCCTGCTTCCCTCCCTCTCTCTGCCTGCCTCTCTGCCTACTTGTGATCTCTCTCTCTGTGTCAAATAAATAAATAAAATCTTAAAAAAAAAAATTAAAAAGTCATAACTTAGTAAATTTCTGTAAGCTTTTTTTTTGTAAGGGGCAGTCTCTTTTTATTCATATGTAAATTTATTTTTATTTTATTATTATTATTTTTGAAGATTTTATTTTTATTTATTTATTTGACAGAGAGAGATAGCACAAGGAGGGGAAACAGAGAGGAAGTGAGAAGCAGACTTCCTGCTGAGCAGGGAGCCCGATGTGGGACTCGATCCCAGGATTCTGGGATCATGACCTGAACCAAAGGCTCATCTGAGCCACCCAGGTGCCCCTGTAATTATTATTATTATTGTTATCATTTATTTATTTATTTATTTGACAAACAGAGATCACAAGTAGGCAGAGAGGCAGGCAGAGAGAGAGAGTGGGGGGGAGAAGCAGGCTTCCTGCTGAGCAGAGAGCCTGATGCAGGGCTTGATCCCAGGACCCTGAGATCATGACCTGAGCCAAAGGCAGGTGCTTAGCCAACTGAGCCACCCAGGTGCTCCATTTGTAATAATTTTTATATACAACTTCCCATGTTTTGAAATATATTACTTTATGATTAAAATTATTAAAATTATAAATTAAAATTATAAACGTTTCATTATTTTGTTATAAAAGTTTCTCCTAGTATTCCATACATTATCCTAAGATTTTATTATGAAAATTTCACAGCATGAAAAGAGTTGAAAACATTTTGCTATGAATGCCTTATTCTCATGGCTTAGATTTTTAGATATAGTTAACATTTTACTCTACATGCCTTGTCTCTATCTCTCTCCATTTATCAATCCATCTTAGTCTTTATGCATTTCAAGCTAAGCTTATAGATATTAATTTCATGGATAGTCCTTGGAGTGAAATATGAGTTTTTAAAAATTATTTTCCTTCTATTGACTTATTGGTCACTTTTCATCTTTCACTATTTTACACAAAGCTTCATAAGAAGGATACTCTTGTTAAGATTTAATTGTAGTTTCCACCATAATGGAGAAGCAATACTGAAAAAAATAGAGACTATACTCTGGAAGGCTTTGAATACCAGGGAAATTATAGCAAAATGTACCATGAATAGCCACATCCTTGGAATCAGGTAGATCAGACAATTAGTAAGTAATTGACCCTGGAAATAATATTAAACCTCTCTGAGGCTCTGTTTCCTCACCTGTCAAGTGAAGAGAGTATTACTTGTCTTATAGGATAATTGTGAGGATTAAGTAACTTGTATGTAATCTATCTGTCTTTTATAAATAAGATTTCCCAAAACAGGGCGCCTGGGTGGCTCAGTGGGTTAAAGCCTCTGCCTTCGGCTCAGGTCATGATCCCAGGGTCCTGGGATTGAGCCCCACATCAGGCTCGGCTCAGCAGGGAGTCTGCTTCCTTCTCTCTCTCTGCCTGCCTCTCTGCAGTGTTATGACCAGCACATAGGACAAGTAATTACTTAAGATTGGCATTATCAAGGAAAGTTGAAGAGCACTGAGGGGTGAAAAACCTTCAATTCAACAGGCACCTCTGGTGCAAAATTTAGACAGGCCCTCACTCTCAGGGTGGTAGAAATGCAGGGCTGGCACCTGGGAGGGAGTGTTTTCCTTATCTTTTGCACCCTCGGGGGCCTTGTTTGTCTCACCCTAGTCCCAGCTCTGGTACTCAAAGAAGAGGTAAGTGTTGGTTCAGGCTGGAGAAATGGCAGGAGCAAAGACAGGAAATATAAGAGGCTGGTGAAAAGATTGCTGCATTTCTCTGGACAAGAGAAGTTAAAAGCATTAGAATTCCAGAGAAGCTTCTAGGCTCTTAGGCCCAAGCAACTTCCTATACCTCCTTCCCCCTTTTTTGGCAGGCCCTAAGGGTAGCCTACTTGTCTGTCCTTTTTTATGTTGCTATTGCCTCTGCATCCTTTTGTCATTTTCTTTCACAAGACTGGCTGTAGAGATAAGTATGCCTTCCATAAATTCCTTCTTCCTCAGATATCCAGAGGCAAACAACCTGGTCCTTATGGGTTTTTTTGGAATTTATCATTAGTCACTAAAGAATCTTAATAAACATAGAGAAGCTTCAAAGTTAAGAAATTCTTAATATCTGGGGCTCCTGGGCAGCTCAGTCAGTTAACTGTCTGCCTTCAGCTCCAGTCATGATGATCCCAGGGTCCTGGGATGGAGCCCGCATGGATCTCCCTGCTTAGTGGGAAGCCTGCTTCTCCCTCTCTCACTGCCTGCCCCCTCCCCCTCCTTGTGCTCATTCTCTCTCTCTGTCAAATAAATAAAATCTTTTAAAAAAAGAAATTCTTAATATTCAAAATATATAAAGTGTTCATACAACTTCATAGCAAACAAAAACAAAACCCAAACAATTGATTAAAAAGTGGGTAGAGGATCTGAACGGACATTTTTCCAAAGAAGACATGCAGATGGCCAACAGGTACATAAAAAAATGGTCAACATCACTAATCATCAGAGAAGTGCAAATCAAAACCACAACAAGATATCACCTCACACCTGTCAGAATGGCTGTTATCAAAAAGACAAGAGATAACAAATGCTGGCATAGATGTAGAGAAAAGGGAGCCCTCTCACACTATTGGTGGGAATTTTATGTGGCCACCATGGAGAACAGTACGGAGGTTCTTCAAAAAATTAAAAATAGGAATACCATATTATCTAGCGATTCCACTTCTGGAAATTGGTCTAGTTTGTTTAAAAAAATGAAAACACTAACTCAAAAGGATATAAGCACTTTCATGTTTTTTTGTATCATTATTTACAATAGCCAAGGTATGGAAACAATTCAAGTGTCCACTGACAGATGAATGGATAAAGAAAAGGTGGTGTATATAAACCATGGAATATTATTTAGTTATAAGAAGTATGAAATCTTGCCATTTGTGACAGATGAATGGATCTTGAGGACATCATGCTAAGTAAGTAAGTCGGACATAAAACATAAATACTGTATGGCCTCACTTTTATGTGGAGTTTAACCTCTACCTCTCCTCCCCAAGAAAACAAGCTCTAGATGCAGAGAACAAATTGGTGGTTGCCAGACAGAGGTGGGGTCGGGGGCAAGGACAAAATAGGTGAAAGGAATCAAAAGCTATAATTTTCCAGTTATAAAATAAGTAAGTCATGAAGATGTAATGTACAGCATAGCAACTAGAGTTAATACTAATGTATTCCATATTTGAAAGTTGCTGGGATGCCTGGGTGGCTTAGTCAATTAAGCATCTCCCTTTGGCTCAGATCATAATCCCAGGGTGGTGGGATCGAGTCCTGCCTTGAGCTTCTTCCTCGGTGGAGAGCTGCTTCTCCCTCTGCGTGCTACTCCTTCTGCTTGTTCCTTTTCTCTCTCTCTCTCTCTGACAAATGAATAGATAAATAAATAAAAATAGCTTTATTTTAAAAAATTTTGATAAGAGGCTAGATTTTAAAAGTTCTCCTCTTAAGAAAAAAGTCTGTAATAATACATAGTGACAGATGTTAGCTAGACTTATTGTGGTGATCATTTTGCAATATATACAAATATTGAGTCATTGTGTTGTACATCTGAAACAAGTGTAAGGTATATCAATTATACCTCAATTAACCTCAATTTAAAAAGTTGTACTAGTAAAAGAGAAAGAGAATATTCTTAAAGTTTGTTAACAGTCTTAGTTATGACTCCATGCCAAAGATGGTCATGAAAACTCTGGGAAAATCTCTGTATTAATTTGCTCAGGCTACCATACCAAAGTACCATGAATTGGGTGGTGTAAACAACAGAAATTTACTGTCTTACACTTCTGCTGGAAATCCAAGATCAAAGTGTCAGCAAGGCTGATTCCTTCTAAAACTTGTTAAGAAAAGTCTGTTGCATGCCTTTTTTCCAGCTTCTGGTGGATGGCTGGCAATTTTGATGTTTTATTTGGTTTGTAGATGTATTACCCAATCTCTGTCTTTATCTTCATATAATGTTCTTCCTGTGTGCATGTCTGTATCCAAATTTGTCTTTTTTATAAGGACTTCAGTCATTGAATTAGAAGCCTACCCTACTCTAGTCTGAACTCATTCTAACTTAACTAATTACATCTGCAATGATCCTATTTCAAAATGAGGTCACATTCTGAGGTACTGGGGGTTAGGACTTCAACTTATGAATTTTGGGAGGGCATAATTGAACCCATAACAGCTTTCCTCCGTAATTTTTTAATCCCTGAAGATAGAGTATCAAATCACCTCTTCTTTAACATACAAGCCTTAAGATCCTATCAGGCTAGTTTTACACCCTTTCTTAAGGACAAAGAAAAGGCATTGAAACGTGCTTGGAGGGAGAGTAGACTCTGGAGGCACTGCCCATGTTCATGTATCTTGACTATACCACATACTAACAGTAGCATCAGGAAAAACAAAATCGTTTAGCTTGTGTCTTAATTTTCTTTAATGTAAAATGAGAATAATAATAGTACTTACCACATAAGGTTATAAGAATGAAACTAGTTAAAACATGTAGAGAGCTTAAAACTGCCTGGAATATCATGAGCACTATATAAAATTGCAATAAAAAGGGGGGGGTGTGATCAGAGTTCTATTTTTTAAAAGAGTTTATTTATTTGAGGGAGAGAGAGTGAGCAAGTGAAAGAGAGAGAGAGAAAGAGAGAGCACGAGCAGGGGAAGAGGGAGAAGCAGGCTCCATGCTGAAGAGGGAGCCCAAAATGGTCCTCAATCCCAGGACTCTGGGATCATGACCTGAGCTGAAGGCAGATACCTAACCCACTGAGCCACCACGGTGCCCCCAGAGTTCTTAGAGTGCTTAAAGACTCCCCCAGAGTGCTTAAAGACCACTCTGATTAATGTGGGGGAAGACAGGATTGCAGGCAGGCCTAGTCCATGCAAAACCAGCCAAATAACTAATAGAATGTTCCAGGAGAAGGATGCTGCTAGGACTACTAGATTGGAATGGGTACCTGTGGATAGAGAGCAATAAACTGATTCAAAACTTATTTCATAGTAAAACAGAAAAAGTTTCAAAAATCCTATCAGGGTAGAATATTAGGGTTCCAATTTCTCCACATCCTTGCCAACACTTGTTTTTTTCCTGTGTTTTTTACAGTAACCAGCCTAAATGTGTGTGAGGTGATTTCTCATTGAGGCACTGATGTGCTTTTCTCTGATTTTTAGTGATGTTGAGTGTGCTTGTTGCCCATTTGTTTATCTACTGTGAGGAATGTCTATTCAAGTTCTTTGTCTGCTTTTTAAATTGAGTTTAGGGTTTTGTTTTTGTTGAGTTGTAGGAGTTCTTTATATATTCTGTATATTAACCCCTTATCAGTTATATGATTTGCAGATACTTTCTCTCATCCCAGAGGCTGGCTTTTCACTTTGCTGTTTTTTGTGTCCTTTGATGCACAGAAGTTTTAAATTTTGAAGTATTTCACTGTATCTATTCTTACTTTTGTAGTCTGTGCTTTTGGTCATACCCAAGTTATGTCCAAATCAATATCATGAACTCCCGGGTTTTTAATAAGTGTATTCTTGTTGTTCATAATGTCTAGCTAATCCAGAATAACAAATTAAATTTATCTTTAGTCAGAAAGATTTTTAAAACATCAAGTAGATTTACGTTAGTTATCTTTTTATAATTAATTTATAGTTTTCTAAGTTAGGGTCAAAAATTATGGCTCAGGACTAAGATTTCCATTCTTCAGAATTTGTTAAGATTTTCTTTGTGGCTTAGAACATTTTAGTATTTTAAGTATTTTGGGACTTTAGAGAAGAATGCATACGCTATGGTTTTAGAGTTCAAAGTTATCTGTATGTATCACATCTGTGTTTTGTTGTGTTAGCAAATCCTCTCCTTTCTATTTATTTTTGGTCCATGAGATCTGTCAAATTCTTAGAGAAAGGGATTTAAATGTTTAAAATAAATTCTTTTGTTCCCATTAGTATTTTATTTAGAGATTTTGATATTACATATTTATACTTTGGAATTAGCAGATAGAGGTTTGAATTCCATACCCATCTACACTGTGTGACATTGAGGATACCTAATTTCTCTAAAGCCTTTGTTCAGCATCTGCAAAATATAAGTGTTAATTACAGTCACTCCATAGCTTGTAAGAATTCCTTGAGAAAATCCTTAGTTAAGTGCCTGGCATTTAGTGAGTGTTCAATAAATATTCACCATTCTTCTTATTGTTCCTTTTATCAAAGTAAACTAGTCTTATTGTCCTATTTGGTGCTTACTTTTTAATCATGCATTTCACTTTGATTTTATTTTACTGCTTTTGTTTCTTTTTGTCTGCACTTTCTTGTAACTTTATTTGCTATCCACTTATTTTCAATTTTTCGGTGTTATTTCTGGTATTATTCATAAGGAGAATAGAATTAGATTTTCTCTTGAACTTTCACTCTGATTTTTTGTCTTTCTATAGGAAGATTTAGCTTGTGTGATTTATTGTTATTAATGCTAAGAATATATGCAGACATCTTGTTTTCTGTTTATTATGCTTTATCGTTTTTTCCTCTTTTCCTGACTTTTGTCATTTTGGTTAAGTTTTCTTTATATGTTTTCCCTCCTCAAATAATTTGAAAGTTTCACAACCAAATATAGTCATTATCATTAAATTTTAAAAAATCGAACCAATATGTGCTTACGAATGTAAAGAAAAAAGGGTACATATTCTTGCCTTATTCTCCTCCCCAAACACATTGAGACAGTTAGAATTCTCCTTCCGGGGATCCATAACTCCCACATTTGTTCAAATAAACTGGAACTTTAAATCTAGACTATTTTTAATATTTAAATTTTTGCTTTCCTATGCTATGAACCCCGTGTTAATATGTACATTAGATTTTATGAAAATATTATCAATAATTATTTATTTAAAAAATTAAAAGAAATAAAATAAAATAATTTTTATACTTTACTGGGTTTTTACTCTCCTGTGTTTTTTGTATGTTCTAATTTCATTTTTATTGGATCTTTTATTTAATTGCAAGCAACATCAAATGCATTGCAAAGAAACTTAATAGCAAGCAGAATTTTTGTTCCTTTTTTTTTTTAAAGAAGATGTTATTTATTTTTTTGACAGACACAGATCACCAGTAGTCAGGGAGGCAGGCAGAGAGAAAGGAGGAAGCAGACTCCCTGCTGAGCAGAGAGCCCCACGTGGGGCTCTATCGCAGGATCCTGGGATCATGACCTGAGCTGAAGGCAGAGGCTTTAACCCACTGAACCACCCAGGTGCCCCAGAATTTTTGTTCTTTTAACAAAACTCTGAGGCAAGTTTGAAACACAGCTTGATGAAGGCTTTAACTCTAGTTTTGATTTTCTCAAATCTGCCTTTTTCCTTATGTTGTCTTCCTTTGTGGTATTGGGGTGGTAATAGCAATTTAGGCTTTGCAAAAACACATCACACAGTGAGAATGGTAGAATTATTTTTCCTGTACCTTTAAATGAAGCATCGCCCTTTACTTTAATTGGAGTAGTCCAAAAAAACTTCGTGACAAGAAAATGCCATGTGTACTCATTGGTTTAGACCTATATTATTGTCCATTCTTGATCCAATCACAAGGCCAAGGCAAAGGAAATTATAGTGTGCACCAAAGTGTTACCCAATGGGAAAAGTATGGTGTGGGAGGCAACTAACTGTACTACAGCTTAGTCTGTAATTCCGACTGATACGGTTTTCCTTCACAGTTCCTTCTTCACAGTCCTCTAAATATTTTTCTTATAATGTTGCAGATTAGATGTCAGAAGATGACCTAATTATTTTTAAGGAGAGGTCTGAAATATCACATAATTTTATTTTTATTTTTTTTTTAAGATTTTATTTATTTACTTGACAGGCAGAGATCACAAGTAGGTAGAGAGGCAGGCAGAGAGAGAGGGGGAAGCAGACTCCCTGCCTAGCAGAGAGCCCGATGCAGGGCTCGATCCTAGGACCCTGGGATCATGACTCGAGCCGAAGGCAGAGACTTTAACCCACTGAGCCACCCAGGCACCCCCACGTAATTTTATTTTTTAACCCAAAAGCAGAAATTTCACAAGGATATGTGTAAGTGTATCAAATAATCTTGCCCTTTCAAGCTGAATGCAGAAATTTATATTTATCTCCAGATAATTTTCTTCTATTATCTGTTCAAATACTGCCTCTCCATTTTAACTCACATACAGTAAAATTTAACCTTTTTAAAAAAGATTTTATTTATTTATTTGTCAGAGAGAGAGAAAGCGCAGGCACAAGTAGGGGGAGTGGCAGGCAGAGGGAGAAGCAGACTCCCTGCTGAGCTCAGAGCCCAATTTGGTTCTCTATCTCAGGACCTTGAGATCATGACCTGAACCGAAGTCAGACCCTCAACCAACTGAGCCACATAGGTGCCCCTGATACACAAAAGCATTTGATTTTATGAATCAATTTATCTAGGTTTCCCTTGTTGCTTGTGCTTTTGGTGTCATGTTAGGAAACTGTTGCTTAATGCAAAGTCAAAGAACTCTGTAAATAGAGTTTTAGACTTTCAACTTTTACATTATATTTAAGATCCATTTTGAATAAATTTTTATATCTGTTGGAAGGCAGATTATTTTGATACCTTTGTTGAAAGTCAATTAACCATAGATTCATGGGTTCATTTCTGGACTCTCAATTCTATTCCATTGATTTATATGTCTATCTTTATGTCAGTTCCACTGTCTTTTTTTTTCTTAAATTTTATTTATTTATTTGTTAGCATGAGAGAGAGAGAGAGCACAGTCAGGCAGAGTGGCAGGCAGAGGCATAGGGAGAAGCAGGCTCTCCATGGAGCAAGGAGTCTGATGCAGGACTCGATTCCAGGATACTGAGATCATGACCTGAGCCGAAGGCATATGCTCGACCGACTGAGCCACCCAGGCATCCCAGTTCCACTCTGTCTTATTGTAACTTTGTAATGAGGTTTAAAATTGGGAAGTTCATTCTTCCATCCTTCTTAATTTTTATTTTTTTATTTTATTTTTTCAAAGACTTTATTTATTTGAGGGAGTGGGTGTGCACATGAGAAGTGGGGAGAGGCAGAGGAAGAAGCAGACTCCCGGCTGAGTAGGGAGCACCACGTGGGGCTCCATCCCAGGACCCTGGGATCATGACCTGAGCCAACGGCAGATACTTACCTGACTGAGCCATCCAGGTGCCCCTGACCTTCTTAATTAAAAAAAAAATTATTTTGACTATTCTGAGTCTCTGGCATTTCACTATTAATTGTAGGGTCAGCCTGTCATTTTCTGCAAAAACAAAACAAGACAAAACAAAACCAGCTGCAATTTTTATAGAGGTTGTGTTGAATCTAGATTATTTTGGAGTTTATAGATAACCTTAAGAATATTAACTCCAACAACACATTATATGTTTCCATTTATTTAGGTCTTTAGTTTCTTTTAAGGATGTTTTGTTGTATACTACAAAATAGATATTGTATATCACAATTATACTAATATATAACATTTATTCCATTTTTTTAAAGATTTATTTATTTGACAGATAGAGATTACAAGTAGGCAGAGAGGCAGGCAGAGAGAGAGGAGGAAGCAGGCTCCCCGCTAAGCAGAGAGCCCGATGTGGGGCTCAATCCCAGGACCCTGGGATCATGACCTGAGCCGAAGGCAGAGGCTTTAACCCGCTGAGCCACCCAGGCACCCCATTCCCTCTTTTTAAAAAAAGATTTATTTATTTGAGTGAGAGAGAGAGAGAAGGGGGAGGGGCGGAAGGAGAGGGAGAGAGAGAATCTTCAAGCAGACTCCTTGCTGAGTGCGGAGTTCAAGACAGGACTGGATCTCAGGATGCCAAGATCATGACCTGAGCGGAAATCAAGAGTCCGATGCTTAACCAACTGAGCCCCTCAGGTGCCCCATATCATCTATTCCATCTTGCTTCTAAAACTTCCAACATATGAATTTGGATCTCCTGGATCTTTTAAAAATATTTATCTTCTCTTCCATATTTTCTACTTTTTTGTTGTTGTTGTTGTTCTGCATATTGGGAGGACTCTTTGAGATGGTCTTATAATTAATTAATTCAGTTTTCAGCATGATCTTTTCTTCTATTAACTGCTTCTGTAGTCTTTTCAGCTTAAAATATTCATATACTTTTTAATTTCTGAGGATATTCTGGTTCTCAGATTGCTCTATTTTCAATCTGTCCTTATCACTCTTTAAATTTCACTAAGAACATGAACAGGTTCTTTAAAAATGTTTTCTCCTATTTCCTGCATTAACTCCATTATAGTGAGTGATATCTGCTTTAATTTGACCTCTTCTTTCAAACAATAGATTTCCTCTTAATGATTAATGATATTTTTAATCTGCTCATATTTATAAAGGAAGATCTAGATCACTCATGGCTGGTAACTGGCATCCCATCTGAAATTAGAGAGACCACCTTTCAATTCCCCACAATGAGTCTTTTTTTTTTTTTCTTAAGATTTTATTTATTTATTTGACAGAGATCACAAGTAGGCAGAGAGGCAGCGGGGTCGGGGGAGCAGACTCCCTGCTGAGCAGAGAGTCTGATGCGGGACTCGATCCCAGGACCCTGGGATCATGACCTGAGCCAAAGGCAGAGGCTTAACCCACTGAGCTACCCAGGCACACCCCCACAATGAGTCTTATCCTCTGAGGATGGTGGTACTAGGTTGGAATTTGGTTTCCCTCAATGAACTGGTCCCCAGTAGGAAAGTAGTGCCCATCTTCCTCCTCAGAGATAATGGTTGATGGTACACAGGATGCTGAGTCACCAAGCTTCAAATCTTAAGTTGAGAGAAAAAGGTACACAGAGAGAGGAAGCAAGAGAATAAAGTATTGGAAACTACATCCAGGAAAGAACTTTGGGTGTGACTGTTGGCACATGGAACTCGATGGAAGCAAATAAATATGAAGTCTACTATGTGGCTGAGGGAACTGCATTGTCAGATAAGCCACAGGCTTGGCCTTAAAAACTTTTAATTGTAAAAGAACTCTCAGGACCCCAAACTTGTATTGGCAGGAAATGAGCTAGGAAAACTGTGAAGTCTCCAAGGAGGGAATACATCTCCATGCCCACTTCAGATGTGGCCATGAAGGATATTGAACAAGAAAGAATCTTCCAGAGTGTGGAACAAGGGCTACAGAAATTAATGCAGAAGGGTGTACATCCTTGAAAGCAGAACGAGGACATAATCATAGAACTTCTCCCATTGCCAAGGCATAGGATCATCACAATAACAACTTGGAAAGATTCTATTATTTATAAGGACCTTAACTGTTGTGAATCTCATATTTTTCACTGAATTTGAATTCTGATGCAGAATATCTATGGAGAAGCATTTGGGAATCATTGTCACAGAGAACAGTGGAGGGATTTGCAGCAGTTAACATTTTATAGTTTGCCAGGTACTGTGCATTGTCAAAATCCACATAGCTCCTCTCTGAGGTATGTACTATTGTGATGTTATTCTACAGATGGGGACACTAAGCTGGAGTCAAGTAACTTGGTCAAGGTTACATAATAGGTAGGTCTTGGAGCCACGATCCAGAGTGCTCACTCAGCCCTATCATATTTTATAATCACAGAAGTCTATTGGGCATGATGGGGGATATATAAACCCAGAAGAGACTTATATACAAACAAATAAATTCAGGGAAAGGGAATGTATTATCTAATAAAGCAGACATTAAAATGTTTTCAATCCAGAAATAGATTAGTATCACTAACTTTTAACCTTGTTAGAGGCTTGTTTTGTTTTTTGAAGAATCTTAGTTTCCACTATACCATCTGGCTCACAATACGGGTTCAATAAATATGTATCAAATGAATGAAGAATGAATACCAGAGCTCTATAATGTTAATCTAAGGTCCTTGAACAATTCTGCCAAATGTGCTTTTACATCTTCAGAGCCTAGCATGCTTGGCACTCCACAATGGTTCTTCAACTAAACTGAAAGAAAATTACACTGTGGTTTTGCTTTAAGGCTGCTCATTGTTGTGAGTTTCCTTATCTTTAAAGTGGATGGTGTCCCTCTCCCCAACTCTACAGAGCGTGAGGGATTGAGTTTTCCAAAAGTTTCTCTCACCTGCTTTAACCTCTTGTGAGCTTAGTTTGTATTCGCAAGGTTAACTTAAAATCTCAGGTTTCTACTAACTCATTTCCACATGTATGTCTAATTCTCATGGTGAGTGTGGATTCCTTTTTGATATGTTGAGCTATACTGTTAATCATCTGCATCATTCTATGCTGTAGTTGTTTAAAAACCGTATTGATTTCTTTTACTAAGCCTGTATTGTGTGCTAGATCCAGAACTGTGGGAATACAGCAGTGATTGAAAGCCCTGTTTCCTGCCCCTGTGGCACATTAAAAGTGTTTCTATGTGATTGTAAAGACCTGACAATAGGGATTCGATTGTAAAACAAACCAAAAAACCATTTCTGCTTCTTATCACCACAAGGAACAAAATGATTTTAAAGAAAATGGCAGTTGAGCATCTCTTCCCAGTGGAGGAGGGAGAGAACACAAATGAAACCACAAACAAATCGCTTGCTTTTGCTAGTCATAATTGAACTATGCCTTAAGTTATTTTCTAGTGATTCCACACTTCTGGTCAATTCCCTTTGGATCAACCAAAAGAGAAGGGCGTGGGGGGGGGGAGGTATTACATTTCGGTTCTTTAAAAAAAAAAAAAAAAACAAGCAAAGGAAAGGTACTGACTTAGAGATCATAGAGGTCATATGAGAACTACTTTAATTGAAGTTGTCTTTCAACTATAATTGACAATGATACGGTAACAATAGACTGATAAGCAACCCGCCCAAGACTGGGTGACGCTATAGCTTCCTTATTTCCACAAACGTGCTGAGCTACCCGGGGCTATACTTGCCCCCAAGACACTAAAAGCAGATCAACTTCTCTTTACCTAGACTCTTCTGCCACATCCAGCATGGAGCTGCTTCTTCCAGAGGGTTGGCAGTTCAGTAAAGGAGTCTAGTAGCCTATCTCTGGCAACAATGACAGTTTTTTAAATGAACTACATCTCTACTAACAGAAACCACCAGCTGTGAAAAGTAGAGCTCAATCTGTCACTATAGGCCGGCCGAGCATCTCTTGAAAACGTTTGTTCCCGGCGCACCCGTCATGGTCCAGGGCCTGCTGGAAGTGGCTGCGGGTGAGGCGGACGATCCCTCCTGATCCCGGAGGCTCGGGACAAGCCACCGCGAGCAGGCAGCCTCCCCCAGCGCCAGGCCGGGGTCCGCTGGCTGGGGGGCGTACTCATCCAGGAGGTGCAAAATTTGGCTCTGGCCCGGAGCTCCCGGGTTTGTTTAGTGTTGTCCGCCTCCTGCCCCCCCCCGCCCTACCCCCCTTCGTGCAAGAGGCCAAGGGTTTTTGACCCACCATTGCCCAGGCCGAGTTCACACTTAAGGCCCTTTAGCCGCCGTCCTGCGGACAGAGAAAGCAATCGCGCAATGAAGCGAGAGCACTCTGTGAATGAACGCGGAATCCGCGAGAAAATAATTTTTCTTCCTGGCTGAGCGCGTCAGCCGCACTCTGGGGGGCAATCCTCTTTCCCAGAACACCCCCTCCACACCACCACCCTCCACATCCCACAGTGGCCACACGCATCATTTGGGCCGTAGAGTTTGGAAATGGAGGAAAAGGGGACTGAGGAGGGAAGGAGGCGTTGTTGGAGAGGGTAGGGGGGGAAATGTCCTCAAGGAGGACCTCAAGGAGGTCCCCCATCGCGCCCACTGTCCTCAAGGAGGGCAAAGGAGCCCTACAGGCCACTCGCGGGCGCGAGGGTTGCGGGAGGCCGAGAGGCGGGGCGGGGGGAGGGGGCGCGGGGGTCCCCGCCGCGGAGATTCTGGGGAAGCGGGAGGGGCAGCACCTGAGGAATCCGCCTCCGGCCGAGGCGGCCGCCGCCTCGCTCCGCCCCGGGGAACTGAGCGCGCGGCGAGCGCGCCTGCCAGAGAGACGCCAGCCACCGGCGGCGCTAGCACCTCGAAGAGGGCGGCCGGAGCGAGCGCAGCGCAGCGCAGCGCTGGGACCCGGACTGGGGGTGGGGAGACGAGCCCCGGCCGAGGCGAGGGCCACCCCCTGGTCCTCTGCCCTAGCGCCCCGCCAGGGCCAGGTGAGTGGCTGCGGGGACTCCGGGGCGCGGGCGCGGGGAGGCGGGGAGGTGAGAGGTGGCGAGCCCGACGCGAGCGCACGCCTCTGCGGGCAGGAGCTGCCCTTTGGCGGGCTGTGGACACCCTGCCTGCGCGGGGAAGCGCTCCGGCTGACTTTTTCTGGAGGACTGGGAAGGCGGAGCGGGTGTGTGAGCGCCCCTGCGTTTGCGTGGCGAGGGCAGGCGCCAGTGGCAGCCTCGGATCCGAACCCCTTCTCCCCGCCGCCTTGCGTCAGCCCTCTGAGGGGACCGAGCCCGTGAGGTCCGCGCCCGGAGGCCAGAGGCCTGTCACAGAGGGCTCTTCTCGCCGCCTTTGTGGCGGGAGAGAGGAAGCCCGAGCGTGGGATGGGAGAGGCTACCGCGCGGCTGGGAGCGCCGAGGCGGAGGCGGCGGGGGGCGCGTCGCGGACGGGTCTCCCCGAGCCTAAGGGGCTTGTGAGGGGGTCGCCGGGCGGGTGGAGGGCAGGCAGGGAGGCGCGGAGGTGACGGGGGTTGGGAGGAAGGATGGAGAGAGCTCAGCCTGGGAAAGTTGAGAGTGTCCAGCGGTGGCTGGGCGGTCCATGGGTTTCTTTTCTCCACATCCAATGTCACTTCGTCACCAGCGCGCGCGCGTCTCCAGCCATCCTTTCCATTTTTCTGTGAGTGGTGGAGGACCACTCTTAATCTGAATGAGACACAAAGGGTTGTGTTGACAGCTGACCCTGACACAAGTAGACAGCGACGTGAGGTGTGTCCTCTGGCCTGGCAAGGGTGATGATGAGGCAGTTTGTTAAAGTAAATCAATTCCCTTAGTCCCTCTTCCGAGCTCTCCATTAAAGTAAATTATCTGTATAGATTCAGTTCATGGGGCTTCTCCGTTAAATCGAGCCCAAGTAAGGTCCAGAACGATTCATCTGCACGAGAACAGCTGCTGCCTCCAACTGAGGTGGACGGATCCTGGAGAAACTCATTCAGTCATACTCCTTTCCTGTACGAACGTGACTGTCACAAGGTCCTTATCCACCCTACCCTAAGTCCTCAGTCTCCAGTTCAAAAGACAGAAACCAACATTTCATTTCTATTTTTCACACCTTTAGAGCCTTAATCTTCACACTTAAATCTCATATTAAAACCTAGCTATTTGAATATGGGGAAGAGGTTTTCTGCAAAAATTTTTATGACCCCTTAAAAACCTCTCCTCCCTCCGAACATTTTCTTAAACTTTAGATCCTGGAATTCTGCTTTGAGTTTTGTGACTGTGTTCTTTTTCTTTCTGAAAATTTCTACGTGATTTTACAAGTTGCAATACAGGAAAGTTTTTAAAAGAGAAAAAACATTGAAATAGTTGTTTCATTGAAAATGTTTCTGATAGAATTATGTGAATATAGGCATGTGTTTAAAGGGACATTTCATTTGTTTGTTTGTTTTAAGAAATAAGTATTTATTTATTTATTTATGAGAGACAGAGAGAAAGAGAGAGAGGCAGAGGGAGAAGCAGGCTGCCTGAGGAGCAGGGAGCCGGATATGGGACTCCATCCCAGGACCCTGGGATCATGACCTGAGCTGAAGGTAGATGTTTAACCATTTAACTGACTGAGCCACCCAGGTGCCCTAAAGGACATTTTAAATTAATATTGAAAAGTAATGTGAATAGGTTAAGAGTTTCACAGTGTAAAGTAAGTTTTCCCTTTCCCACTCCATAGCCTCAATGCCCTCCTTCCCAGAGGCAATTCTTGTATATTCTTCCATACATCTTCTATTTAAATGGAATTAAATTATGAAAATAAAGGATGAAAGGAATGGAGTATAAGACTGAACTACATATCAATGGTGATGACTATGTGATACCCACTCATGATGACTTCAGAACCTCTCATCTGGCCTAAGGCACTTATTGCAGTGGAAGATCAGTTAGAATGCTAAAAATCTTGAAACAAATACACTGTGGAAAGTCGAACTGTTAAAGGATGATCTCTGCCTCTCCCTCCACCATCACTAGTTTCTCTACACTGTTTTTTTTTTTAAGATTTTATTTATTTATTTGACAGACAGAGATCACAAGTAGGCAGAGAGGCAGGCAGAGAGAAGGGGGGAGAAGCAGGCTCCCTGCTGAGCAGAGAGCCCCGATGGGATGGGATCATTGACCTGGGACCCTGGGACCCTGAGACCATGACCTGAGCTGAAGACAGAGGCTTTAACCCACTGAGCCACCCAGGTACCCCTCTACAACTGTTTTTAATAACCTTTTTTTAAAAAACATTTTTTTCCTCCATTGCAGAGCTCTTTATGAAGTAAAGGACGAGCACTGTAACTATGTCCAGGGAAGTATATTATCGGAAGACACTGAAAAGACATATGTATACACTCTCACTGACATAATACAGAAATTTAGTGGTAAGGGAGAAATATGAAAGCCAAGTTTAAGATATTTGAGCACATCTAGTTCCAGGTTTGCACTTATCATAAACTAGCTAAATGAAGTAACTTTCTTAGAAATGCTTTCCCCCCCCCCTCGGTTAAATAAACAAATTGAACTACCTGGTTTCTAAGGGTCCTTTTAAATCCAAAATTTTATTATTAAAATAGTACTTCTGTAGATGTTCTATGATTGACTAAGGATAACCAGTTGGATCTGTGTGTACTAGAGAGTAGAGTGACAAAAAATTTCCTGATTTGTAGATTCATAACAAGGAAATTAGAGGGGTTTAAACTACATTCCTGTTCTTATGAGATTGATATCATTAGAGAACAGCTACTTCACTTTCCCACAAAATGTCTGTTTATGTTACTGATAGAGACCAAACCCTAAGCTGAATGGGCCTCTCTCTCTGTATCACCTTGTATGGCTAAGGAGAGCGAATTTTCTTCATAGCTCATGGTGCCATTTTTAGGGAAATTACTCTTACCAAACTCTTACTTTTCTTTTTGGTACTCTTACTTTTTTCTTTTACTTGTGTACTTCAAAAGAAGTTGACATAATTTACTTAGTAATTCTCACAAGCATTTAGAATGTGAATATCCCTACAGCTGGTTTATTTACTTTATAAGTATTCACTTAGAGATCATGTTCTTAGTAGGAAACTTTTCTGATCTCTAAAACACCTGCAAACTCTGGGCTGATGATCCCTGGATGATTTCAGGGAGCTGAGGAGTGATTGCAAGGTTATGAAAGTAAAAAAGAATTAGTTGCTTTTGGTCACTGTATATGATCTTAATTAAGTTTTTTTGAAAGTACCCTGTAATAAGTCAGAGAAAGACAAATACCATGATTTCTCTCTTATGTGGAATTTAAGAAACAAAACAGATGAACATATGGGGGAGAATAGGGAAACAAACCATAATAGACTTAAAGATAAAGAACAAACTGAGGGTTGTTGAAAGAAGGCAGGTGGGGGATGGGCTAGATGGGTGATGGGTACTAAAGAAGATACTTGTTATGATGAGCATTGGGTGTTGTATGTAAGTAATGAATCGCTGAATTTTACTCCTGAAGCCAATATTGCACTCTTTGTTAACTAACTAGAATTTAAATAAAAATTTGAAAAGAAAAAATATATATATACCATAAATGGTGATTACAAAAATCATTGATGTTAAGAAGAAGTCACATACTTTAGAGCTCAGAATCACCAATAAAGAATATTGTGTAATTACTTTGAATAAGTCTTTAATGTGAATAAATTATAAGTGAAGTTTTAGGAATGTTTGACTGGGATGATAAGAATATAAACTAGGAGAATGAGTTTGTAAGGTAAGGTGCTTAGAGTAATCTTGATTGACAAGACTGACAAAAGTAAAAGAAAATTAAGTTCTAGCAGAAAGTTCTAAAATGGTAGTAGTTTTTACTTCTTCCAGCTCCATTCTCAGTCTTGCCATATGAATATATATTTTTATAAATGTCTTTTCATATTACAGATACATTTCTGTCCTGCTTTTTTATCAACATTTTTAATAATTTACTCCCTATTATTTGTAGTAATTTTATAATAGTTTATCCAATTAATGTACCATAATCTACTTAACCCTTCCTCTACTTGGGAATTTTCCAGTATTTAAAAATAATATGATGACTGTCCTCATGAATGTAACTTTCTTCTCCTTCCTTCCTTCTTTTGGACTATTTCTTCAGAGAGGCAGTATGGTGTAATTGTAAATGGGTGGACTCTAAAATTAAAGATTCAGAGTTCAGAACCTCACTCCATCACTTACTGGCAAAATTATTTATAAATTTTTTTCTCAGAACTTTTGCTTCTTGACTTATAAAATGGGTATACTAATAGTTCTCTACAAGGTTAAGATAGAAAACAATAGCATGATAAAAACACAAGTAAATGTTAGCTCTTATTTTTAATAGAACATTTCCAGATTGCTGGTAATTTCCAAATTACTTTCCAAAAGGATTATATAATTTATACTGCCATTAACAATCTATGTACATGCTTATGTTGTTTTAAAACATTTATGTTATTGTGACTAATTGATCAATGTAAAATTGTATCCCTTTGTTTTGATTTGTATTTCTTTGGTCTTGTGCAAAGTGAGAGGTGTTTTTTTCAGCAGTATTGCTACATTTTTCTGAATGGAGTGGTAGACATTTCACCGCCTCAGTCATTTTCAGCTGGACCATGATATGGGCATATAGGACAGGTCAGTTACACTGCTAATGAAGACTGAATCAAATGTTCCAATAGTTTCTTTCAAATTAATTGTAGTTTTTTTGTTTGTTTATTTTGTTTTTTCTATTTTCAGTCTACAGTAACTGTTATTAGTTATTATTATTTTAAATCTTAGGAAAGTAGCTGCTGAAGTTAATAATACATCAATTCTACCTAAGTGAAAATGTAGTCTTCTCTTTTTTCCCCTATAGGGGCTGATTTATAATTAGCATTATTGTGATCACAATTTGGTGAATCTTTACTAGGACTGCTTTTAAAAACTTGGGGGGAAAGCCAGAGAGCAAGTTTCATGAGCCCTAATCGTGGTATCTTTTGGCTACAAATGGATAATGAAGTTATTCCCTCTGACTTGAGTTCTTATAGAGTCAAGGTAATTTAGACTACACAAAAGCATGCCCTTGTAAGTTCTGGAGTTCCAGCAGCCCTGATATTTCTGGCAAACACACACCCAATGTGGATAACAGCAGCTCTTTGTGCTGCTGAGCCCCAGGAGGGCTCCCTATTGTGTACTCTTCCTTCCCTCCCATTCTTGACTGACTGGTGATAGCAACTCTTCCAAGTCCAGATGTGAAGCTCCCACAGGGGCTCCTCTTTTCTATCCAACTCTGTATTTACCCCTACTACCTACCCCTTTAGATATTTGCTTTCGCTCTATGATGTGGAGATTCAGTATCTTTTCAAGGTTGTGGTTTCAGATTTTATTTTTTAAATTTTCTATGCTTTATGAGTGTCTTCAGCAGTCCATAGGGTAGAGACTATAGGCTTGATTAACTTTGATTAACATATAATCAGCACTTGATATGTGTTTGTTGCTGTGAACCATATCTTATATGGTCTTTTCTCTTCCTGGGCATGGTTCTATTTTTATGGTGCCAGTTGTGTCCTGGATTGCTATGTTTGCCTATATTACCCAATTTGGGAGTTAGGAAACCTGCTTGTTCTAGCTCTTTTAATTTCTTATGTATTTGGGTAAATTCTTAACTCCTGCGCCT
The DNA here is from genome assembly GCF_922984935.1 of Meles meles. Lineage (NCBI taxonomy): Eukaryota > Metazoa > Chordata > Mammalia > Carnivora > Mustelidae > Meles > Meles meles. The sequence continues at coordinate 46,129,268 of NC_060077.1, forward strand.
TATTTTTCTTATATAAAATGGAATTATTAGTTACTGCTCTAATTATCAACTTTCTGCACAGGATTGTTATAAATATAAAAAGAAATAATAAATGTGGACATGTTTTGGGAAGAAAGGATAGAAACATTCATTAACAACAACAACAAAAAATGTTGTTAATATTACACATTATCACTATGCTTCAGGAGTGTCCGTACCTTTGAGAAAACTTCACCTCAATGTAGAGCGGCACTTGGAGCTTGAAGTTAGATGAAAATTCTTGGGGCCCAACCCAAACTATTTGATCAGAAATTCTGGGGACAGGGCCCACTGATCTGTATTTTAAGAACAATTCTGGTGCTGAACCACTGCTTTAGGGAGTAGGAAATGTCAACAATCACTAGAAAAGTATTTTTCTGTTAAATATTAGTTATAAAATAACCTAGAAATTTCATAACATCACTTTAGCATGCCAAGCATGAAATGAAATTTAGCCATTATTATTAGCTGCTGTTTGCCTTTTAATCTCTCAGAATTTAACTCAGAATAGTTGTAAACTCAGGTGCCTGTAGGGGTCAAGTAGGTAATCTGAGTGAGTGAAGCAAACACCTGTAAAATCATATGGGCTAACAGGTTCTGGTGGACAAGGAAGTCTAAAGGCAGTAGATTTCTAAGACTTCACTGATTTTTTGTCCCATGGGACTGTGTGCCACTGTTGCCAGATGATTTCATTTTTCAAATGGAGCTGAAAATTCATATTTTTAAAAGAATTTAAATGTTGCCAAGAAATTGTAAGAAAACAGAAGCCCAACAAAACAAATTTGGAAAGCAAGATAATTTCCAATCTCTCAGTTAATTAACATGGGTGAAAGTATTTGCATTTGAATGAGTATGATGACAGAAGAAACAGCTCTGTTCAACATTATTAGTAAAGAAATACTTGTGAAAACCACACACTTTTAAACTTTCAGATTATGAAGATTCAATAGATAAACAAAATCTATTTTGTTTATATGTTGGCATTGGGGTAAAGAATGGTCACTGTTACACAGTAAGAGTGAAAGCAAATGCTTACTGCTTTTCCGGAGAGCAATTTGGCATCATGGATAAGACCTAAATGTCTCTTCTTACCCTGTTCAATATGGTTGTGCCTTGCCACATGCGGCTATTTAAGTTTAAATTAATATTATATAAGACTAAGGATTCAGTTTCTCAATTGTGCCAATCATATTTCAAGTGCTTAATAGCTGCATGTGGCTAGTGGTTACCACATTGGACGGTGAAGATATAGATTTCCATTGCTGGAGGAAGTTCTGTTGGACAGCTTTGGTTCAAACTTTTTGTCTCAAATTTCCCTCCTGGGAATTTGCTAGAAAGAAATAATGAGACAAATGAGCAAAGGAATATGACAAAAATATCACCAGAATCATTATTTATAGAGCAAAAAAATTAGAAATAAACTAAACCTCATGTTTTTATTAAAAATTAAGTTGCAATAAATACCCATGATATATAGATAAATAAAAAATATTCTTATTGTAGAATCATTTCATTTATTTGGGTAGATAGCTTAAGCACACAGAGAATAGAGGAACGATTTTTCTCTTTTGACATGCATGAGTAGAATGAAGCTTCCTCTCTTCTAGCCTGCAGCTCTTCTTATACATAGAACAACAGGCTGGCTTTCACTAAACCGAGGGCAGAGGCACTTGGTAACCCTCCAGGCTCTATCAGTATCACGTGGTTTCCTCTTAGAAATTCAGAATCTCAGGACCCCCTCCAAGCCCATTGAATCACCAGAATCTCTGGCAGGGCCCAGGAATCTGTATTAACAAGCTGTCCACCTTCTGTCTGTATTTGCCTCCTATGGCTGAATGTTTCAGGCTTCATTTGTTTTGTCTTGGGCAAGTGAAACCTCTTTGAACTCTGTTCAGGTGCCATTCTAGATAATGAGGATACCACAGTGAAGAAAACTAACAAATTCTCCTGCTCTTATGGGAATCAAACAATAAGCGAGAGAAAATGAGCAAACCGTTGTATTTTAGATTGCAAGAAGTGCTAGAGAGGAAGATGAAGCAGCAAAGGGAATAAGAAGGTGAGATAGGAGCTGTGATTCTCTATAAGGTGTAACTGAGATGTGACACCTGAGTGAGTCCTGAAGTCTGTGTGAATCATTGGAAAGTTGAGAGGAAGAGCATTCTCACCTGTTGTGGGAGGGGCAGCAAGGAGGCCACGGCCACTGAAGGCGAGAGGCAAGCGAGGGAGGGAGTGGGGGATTAGGTCAGAGAGGTAGTCTGGATCTTCTGACTTCAAAATTCTTTGTTCTCTCTAGTGTACCACACTTCTCAAATTCTTTGGTTAATCGGTTTGTAAAGAGATCAGACATTGTTAAATTTGCTGTTCTTCAGTGCGATCTGTCAACACCTGCCTTACTCGTCTGGGGTGCTTGTTAAATGAGGATTATTGGTCTCTTAACCTATTGAATAAGAGTTTCTGGGGTGGGACCCTGGATTGTGCATTTTAACAATCTTCCCACGTGGTTTTACGAACATAAAAATCTTAGAACCACTTCTCACAATTATCATCCTGTGCATTCAGTTTTCATAAAGGAGGAATGTCTAAAATTGTCACCACTGTAGAGGTCATGAAGAGAAGATGTAATTGCTGTAATGTTTCATTTATTTCTTATTTTTAAACCAATTAAACCAATACCACTTACAGTAAGTTTATGTCTATATCTCTGCTGGAGTATTCAGGGAACTCGGAGACCATTACTCTCATTCTTACCCACCATAGAGGTGGGTGAATCTTCTCACTTCAGAATTGTATCTCCCCCTCATCCCATCTGTTCTGCTTTTTTTCAAAAGGGTCAATTCAAATGTATTTGATTTTTTCATCATGTCTGCTCTCTATCTCTCTTTTTCCCTCTCTCTCTTTCTTACCTCTTGTTTTTCTTCCCTTCTTAAAATCTAGCCACCCTAAATTAAATACCATTAACATTGTGGTGGTAATTCTTTTATGCACATATTCAGTATATTTATATATATTCACCAAAACAAATGATTTTACATCATGGGGTCATATTCTGTTTTTCAAAAAACTATAGTCACATCTTTTAAAAAAATTCAGGGAGCCTAAATTCCCTCTTTTCCCTTCCCTTTAGCTCAACGGTATGGCAAATCTGCTGTTTCTTTTGTTATAACTTTTTCCATGATCATGTAACCTTATATTGTGTGTTTTCAGCATCTTATATATACTGTCCTACTTTATATATGTAATCTATCATTACATACATATTAAAAATTATGTTTCTTTTTTTACTTAATAAAACACAGGGATATATTTCTAAGTCAACTGGCATAGTTTTTATTTATTCTTTTAATGACTACATGATATTCTGTGGTATATGTATTTTTTCTACAGTTAAACACCTATTACTTTATTGAAGTACATTTATTTTAACTAAACAGAAGACTCAGGTTCTTTAGGTCATTCTCTGCCATGCTCAGCTTGATGGCATTTGTCTTCCATCTTGTCTCTTCATTACCCCAAGGTGTCAGTGGCACACCCAAACCTCACACAGTTTTAACTAGAGTCTGTATAATGTTCTTTTACTTCAGGCTAAACTCTTTTTGAAAGAGTTTATCCACATACATAGATGTCCCAAATTGCATTGGCCAGAATTTACCACATGCTCATGTGTAAACCAGTCACTGATAAGGAAAAGGGAAATACCATGACTGGTACAGAATAACCAAGATTCACCCCAGAGCTTGGGGAAAGGTCCACTCTCTTAAGTAAGCATGTGAAACCTCTGGGGTTATTCATATTGAAGATTAGGAATGGCTCAATTAGGCAACTAGCAATGTATACCATGAAATCCAATTTCCTTCAAGGTTCTTCATAATCTGACCTCATGATAATATAATATAAAACCTCTGTTTTAGACAAGCCAATCGGTTGTTTCTCCTGCTTATATATCCTATCCTACTCATGTACATTCCTACCTATCGCTTGGCTCATGTTTCTCTTAAAAATCTCTTCTAGGGCGCCTGGATGGCTCAGATGGTTAAGCCTCTGTCTTCGGCTCAGGTCATGATCCCAGGGTCCTGGGATCTAGTTCTGTGTTGGGTTTCCTGCTCAGTGGGGAGCCTGCTTCTCCCTCTCCCTCTGCTGGTCCCCCTGCTTGTGCTCTCTCTCTCACTGTCAAATAAATAAATAAATAAAATCTTTTCTTTTTTTTTTAAAGATTTTATTTATTTATTTGACAGAGAGAGAGAGATCACAAGTAGGCAGAGAGACAGGCAGAGAGAGGGGGGAAGCAGGCTCCCTGCTGAGCAGAGAGCCTGATGTAGGGCTCGATCCCAGGACCCTGGGATCATGACCTGAGCCGAAGGCAGAGGCTTAACCCACTGAGCCACCCCGGTGCCCCTAAATAAATAAAATCTTTTAAAAAAAATCTCTTTTAGTTCTCCAGAGCTGGCTGTGGCTATTTCAATTAAAATTAATTAAAGTTAAATAAAATAAAAAGTTTAGTTTCTCAGACACACTAATCACATTTCAAGAGCCACATGTGGATAGTAGCTATTATTTGGGACAACACAGATGTTGAATACTTCTGTTGTTGCCAAAAGTTCTATTGGACAGCACTGCTTTAGAGATTCTTGCAAATCATACCTATCATTTAACACAGTGTTTGCCAAACTATGGCCACCTATATGAGAATCAAGTGGAGATGCTGTTTAAATGCAGATTTTAAGCCTTAGGGGTAGGTCCTAGGCCACTTTCATGCCCAAGAATGCTGAAGAACCACAGCCTTGAAGTCTAAACTTTATTTTATTTCTTTTATGGAGATATAATAAATATGGGAATTTTCATTTTCTCCTACTCTAAACTTCAATAACATTCATAAATTATATATCACAGTTTTGGAATTACTATAGATATTTATATTCTATATATGATATATATGGAATATAGTATATACATACATATATAATTACTATAGATATTTATATTCTCTAATTATTTCAGAAAGCATTTTTTTCTGATAATTAGAGGATAGGTCCCTTTAGAGAAGGTACTATGGCATTTTATAGTCTGTATTTTCCAAAATGACTAATATAGTATTGGATACATGGTAAACACAAAGTATTCACTGATTAATTACACTTTACAGAACTGACAGTCTACATTCTATATGTAACTGGTAATTCTTTGAAAGAGCATAACAGTGTCTGGCATATTGGAGATGAAAGATAAATGATGGTAAGAATGTTTCCATAATATTCTTCCTCAATTTCACTTGTTGGGAATACACCTGAAAATTCAACATAGATTTCTGACATATGTTATATGAAGATATTCCTTATAAAGTTTAGATCTGCAGCATTTTTTTAAATAGTTACTTTGAAAAGTGCTCTGATCCCTTGGTTCTCTGGTGGAACATAAATTAATCAAACCTCTGGAGCCATGGTTGGCTCCAACAACAGGTAGTTGTTCTACTCTGATGATGTAGTAATCACTTCAAAATTATTGGAACAGGAGGTTAAGGTCTCAGCATATTAAAGAATGACTAGACCTGTATCTTCACAAGTTGGGGCACAGCGAAAGATCAAGGTAGACCAGTAATATTATTACTAGTAATAACAAGAGAGCAGCAGCATTTCACTTTTAAGACTAATATAAGGAATGTTTCTTTTACATTCTCTTGTACATAATTTTACCGGTTGTATTATTCCATGGGTTGATACCAAAACAAACAACTACATTTTCTGATAGGCTTATCACCTTAAAATGTAAAACTAATCTAATTTCTAATTTAAGAAATAAAATTTCAGGGTGTGTGGGTGGCTCAGTCAGTTAAGCTCTGACTTTGGCTCAGGTCATGATCTCAGGGTCCTAGGATTGAGCCCCATGTCTTTTGGGCTCCTTGCATAGCAGGGAGCCTGCTTCTCCCACTCCTTTTCCCTCTGCCCCTTCCCCTGTTTGTGTTCTCTCTCTTAAATAAATAAATAATCTTTAAACAAAAATAAAATCTCTACTGACAAATAACAATTTTCCTCTTAAACTCTTTTTTTTTTTTTAAAGATTTTATTTATTTATTTGACAGACAGAGATCACAAGTAGGCAGAGAGGCAGGCAGGGGGGGTGGGGGGTGGGAAGCAGGATCCCCGCTGAGCAGAGAGCCCAATGTGGGGCTCGATCCCAGGACCCTGGGATCATGACTTGAGCTGAAGGCAGAGACCTCAACCCACTGAGCCATCCAGGAGCCCCTCCTCTTAAACTCTTGATATATTTTGACTCTAAGACAGTTGATTGATAATTTGATTCCAAAAGTCACATTTCCGAGATAATTGATCAACTCACTAAGCATGATTCCTGATATAAAATGGACCCTCAGAAAATGTTAGGTTTTTTTTCCTCCTCAGACTTGCTGAATTGCAGTCCTCTGACTTCATCAGAGAGTACCAATTTGTATTAAATGTTTTGCCTCTCGACTAATATTCCCAAGTTCTTTATTTTCTAGAAAAGTTGGACCCTATAAATACCAACCTTTCTCCCCCATATTCATATAAATGGAATGATTACTATGAGGTGTGATATTTTCGTCATATTCTTGGTCAAAAGATGTAAGAAGTCGTTTGATATGGATAGGTATTAAAGGGACCAAGTTGGAGTCTGGAAGCATAGTGTCTGGGTCATGGTATTTCAGATATTCTAACTGTTTGAGGTTTTTCTGCCATCATAAAGCCTCATGAGTCAGTGGTATGCCTTATCTCAGCCTCTCCCTCCAGAGCAGTAACTGCGACTGAACAGGGTAATACATGGTGTGGTTGCATAGCTGGCATTTCAGAGAGTGTGTATATATGTCAGAGAATGTCTGCATGTACAAAACATAACCTTTAATGAAAAACAACCATAAAGGTCTTTAAGACCCATATATTATTCTCTTCTTAGTCCTTCCCTACTATTTAATCACTGAATTTATAGCAGAAATGAAAAATTTAACCCAAAAATTTAACAAAAATTAATGTATACTACTTCGGGCACTGTGCACATATCATTTCTAATCCTCACAACAGCCTTGTAAAGTAGGCATCATGATTCTTATTTTTATAGCTAAGAAAACTCAGCCTTTCTCACCTAAGAAGGCTCAGAAAGGTTTAAGTAAATTTCACAAGAGCCTATAGGTAGTAGGTGGAAAAGTCGTAATTCAAACCTAGGGCTGGCTGGTTTCCTAGCCTTTGTTCTTTCCTTGAAAATCATATTCTTAGTTATATGTCTCATTACTCAACTAGACAGTTGTAAGATCTAGATGTCAGGAATTGTATCTCATGTTTTGTATTATCCAGAAAGGTAGCTTTTGGCAAATGTTGCTCCTCTTGCTGAAGATAGTGTAAATAGGTGCTAGTGAACATATTAACTCTTTCAGAACACGAGAGGACCAGCTAGCACCTTATTTTGGAGAAACAGACTGTACCAAGGCTATAGCTTGGTTAGTAAGGAATGTAGTTGGGGTCAGATCTTGGATGTACTCATCAAATGTGAATGAACACTCCATGAGTACAAGCACTTTGTCCCTTTTGCTCACTACTCTGTCTCTATACCTAAAATCAGCAGGTAATTGTTCCTTAATGACTATTTGGTAATGAATGACTAAAGGGTTTCTGGAGGGCCATGTTCCCCTTTTTCCATGGCTGTGGAAACCAATACCTGGGCCAAACTTCTTTCATTAAGGCACAGACTCCAAGGGAGCTGGGAGGAGGGGTGGTAGATGAAACAACATAAGCTTACTACCTCTACCAGAAATACTGAAATGAGGCCCATGCCCCATGGAAGCTAGGTCAGTAGCATTATCTTTTGAATAAAGGATGCTAACAAGGAAAGATAAATCCAAAACAGTTCTGTGGCAGAGATGAATAGAGATGCATTTCATTTTCTCTTCTTTATGAATTTTACAAAATGATGATGTCTTTGTATTCCTCCATATGTGATCAGTTTATCGTCAGATTTATTCCCAAGTTAACTTGCATATTTTAGGTGATACAGGCTTCACATTTGTCAATAAATATTCTAGTTAATAAAAAGTAATTGGAAGTCAGGACTCCTGGGTGGTGCAATCTCTAGAATATCCGGCTCTCGATTTTGGCTCTGGGCGTGAGATGAAAGGGCTCAGCTCAGAGTCTGCTTGAGACTCTCTCTCTCCCTCTCCTTCTGTGCATAACCCCTGCCCCCACACTCTTTCTTACTCTCTAAAATAAATAAATAGATCTTTAAAAAATAATTGAAAGTCATTTATTTTCAGGATAATAATGCATGATGGAAGAGAGCCATGCAATGGAAATTCTGGAAAAAATGTTTTCAAACATGTGACAAATCTCTTGTACTGTATAAATGTTACAATTCCTTTTGCTCATTAGATTTCAAATTGATAAGACTTCCAAAATCAAACAGCGTGGGCTTACTTTAGGTACTGTTACATGGGAGATTACCAGATATCTGTATGGTGTTTACACTTGGGAAGCTAAAGTTCATGAATTGCAAACAGGCACCATAATTCTATCTTAAAGTTTGTGTTTAACCTCTACTGATTTTTTTCAAGACTTTGAAGTAATAATTGGCAATAGCAGTTATAATATCAAACTTCCTCTCATTTCATTTGCATCAAAAGTACTGCCTCAAATACATTTGTCAGTTCCTTAAAAATAATTTTTCTCTTCATAATTTTCCTACTGAGCAAGATATTTTTATCCAGTGGGATAATAGAATTCTCTATTGGGCAGGAAATTAACAATGAAAGTCAACTTAATAAGCCTTTATCAAGTACCTGTAATTGGAGCTGTGCTGTAGAGAAAGAGAAAGGAGAATAAAGAACTGTCTCTGACCTTAGAGAAGCCTATGATCTAGTTAAAATGCATTTATGAAGCTTTTGGTTTTGTAGATTCAGATCTAGTTTTGTTTTAATCATGTTCTTGAAATTGTTACTAATGTAGTAGATTTATATAACATAATATGATAGGGTGTATCATTTGTTCTGTTACCAAAATTATAAACGAATTCAAATGCACTGACATCTAATGGGGATTTAATGCTCACTCATTTTTTTAAACTAGAAGACATTTTTAACTTTGTTCATGAAGCCTTGAATGTACAATGTGAAGCAATGCTGGTAATGTTAAAGAAATCATGGTAAGAGTCTTAAGCTTGGTAATGGCACTTCATGGACATTAAGGTATCTATAAATAAAACAAAAACTGTGACATATATTTTGTATATATGAGTTTGGTGACTATTCAACTCATACTTTTTTTGTTGCTTATATAGCAGAAACCAATTTCAGTAAATAAGCTCATTTTGAGATGTTATTTTGTGGTAAATTTAAGTTATAAGAAATTATCATTTAGAGAAACAATGAGTAAAAGCTTACTTTGACCTCAGTCTATGTTTAAAGCACATTTACAGTTCTATGAGATTACCTACTTAATTGATTTATTACTATTCACTAAAGCATATAGATTATATTCAGAAATAAACATTAAGAGCACAGATCAAAAACATTTTCTTAAAAATGCAATTCACTCTTTAGAAATTTGGATTCTCATCCATTTTTCATCGGTGAAAGTACGCACACTCTAATTTGACTCTTGATATATGTTTCTCATTATGTACAGTAATAAAAAATAATAAGATTAATCAGCACCATATTTACCACAAATATGTTGCCTTTTTACAAATTTTCTTTGACTTGAATGGAACTAAATTTTCTGCCTGATGTTGTGGACCACCAGAGAAAGGAAGATAAATGTTAAGGAAGAAAAAAATGAATAAAATAAAAGACTTAAATGTTAATTAGAACTCCGTGCTATTTACAATAATATTTTGGTTTCAAACTCTGTTATTTTATGTTAGGGCTTATTAAAGAACAAGACCATAATTTAGTCTGCTAAATTCTAACTCATTACATTAATTAAGTCACTTATTATTGTTACTATAGTGTTTGTTTTTCTCTTATTTAAAAGCTAGTTTTCCAGAAACTTACATGCATGAGAACTCTGTCCTGAGTTGGCTTTTTTGTTAGTAGAATTCTATTTTGATCTGGTCAGAGATACTTTTCCCTTAACTCTTACATTAAGTTAAAGTGTTAACATATAAATCCTATTGCAATGATATGTAAATAAAGCAGACTAAAAATAGTTGTGTAGTCACAATTTTCTCTCCCTAAGAATTAGAGATTTAAATCTCTGAAAACACTAATGTGTGTGGGATGGTTATGATAGTCCAGCTGCCTTTGTGTGTGTTTCATTTAAATGTAAATTTATCTTAGAGACTCTAAAGATGAGCTCAGAAAGTAGAGAATTTTAATTTGAATAGTCATTTTCTTCCTTTTTTCACAAGTAGTGAAGTAAAACCTTATTTTACACTAAAGAAAAAAACTTGTTAAACAAGCCAAAACTCAACTACCTTATTTTAAAGGTTCTTAATGGATTATTAATTTTTTCTCATTAGTAGTTTTTCCAAGATGATAAATTATATTAAAAGAAAATTAATTTATATGCTGTTATAACACATATAATAGCAATTCAACAATTTCCAGTATGATCCTGAATATTACTTTGTAGTACTACGTAAAGGAAAATAGTAGTATTTTAAAAAGAAATTAGCTTTCTAAAATATATTTTAAATAACTAAATCTAATATATTAAAACAAAAAAACTACTGAACCACAGTGACATGTATCACACATACACATATCTATATACGATATTTATATTTAGATTATATTTTTAGCCACTACTTAAAATTTAGTCTGATACCATAATTATAAATCAACTTTCAGGAACGATTTCTGAGGGCCAGTTTTTAAAGGAGTTTACACTTTTCACTATTCCCTTTAAGACAGAAGGTCAAGATTCAAAGCTCTAACTTGGCTTCATTTTATAAAATTGTTGTTGTTGTTGACATTGTGTAAGCTAGAATGTTGGCTTAAGGGGGGTTACCTTGTATTGACTTTAGCAGCTTTTTCTACTTCCCTGCAATAAAACAGACCATTTGTGTGAGTTGCCGTTGATTGCATATTTTGAAGTCATTTTTGTCTTTAGCCATTGCATTACCAGCCTGTGATTATCTTGTGTAAAAAAAACAAACAGACAAAAAACTCTTTGATCTACCCTAACCTTTCTATATGTAAATTTTGGAAAAGTGGCTCTGTAGCATGACCATAAAATGTACTCCTGCATTGACATTTCCAAAGTAATTATAAAAAGGATTATAAAGTTTACTAAAGGAATTGCTGTTTGTTGGTTGATAAAATTTACTTAGGTCACATAAATGTAAATATTTTCCAAGCAACTGTTACAGAGTCAAGGGTTCTCTTCAAAGAAAAGACCTTTGTGTATAACCTAAATATCTTTCTTTTATACAGTTAGGAAAAAGTAAAGGAGAGTTTTCTGAATATTTTTCTTGCAAGATCTTGAATTTTTATTTAGGCCATTCTTTAATACATATCTTTCTGTAGCATGTTTGCAGAGTCTAAGACACAATTCTGCATATTTAACTTTAATTAATAGCTGCTGTTTGAGAATTTAAAACTGAATTTTATAGTAGGAGTGTGAAATGCGTATTTACAGTAGTATGATTTACAGATTCTGTGATACGAGGTCAGACACATTGGTTTATAATCAAAATCAGTAAATCTTTTTGTTGGTGGCTTGTTATTGGAAGAATCATTTCTGGGTTATAAACCACAAAACTCTTTTTCAAGGTTGTCAGTGGTCAGTTGGTAGTAAATGAATGTGATACATTAGTTTTCTCTAGGTTCATTCCTATTTGGTCTTGTGGTTTGAGAAAAAAACAGTAGATGAGGACAAATTAGTGTGAATATTTTTAACCACTCCACTTGGTAAAACTGCATGCCGTGTCTAAGAAACAAATATTGGGCTTCAGAGGTATTTTCCTTTCAGTAACTGTTGCATAGCAGTTTTCTCATTTAGCTTTTTTAGGACGTTATGTTTCACTAAATTAGATGATGTTAAGATGGGAAGTGGTATAGATAATTGTTAAAAGTTTATACCTTCCATGAAGGGTTATTACCTGGTAACCAAAAATGCTGTCTGAATCTATTTTTGTAGTGCCAGGGAGAGTGGGGGATGGGGAGAATGAAACTTGAATCAGTGACCATCTGGCCCAGATTTGGCTGATTTCCTGTGCATTGCCCTTTGTTTCAGCCAGACAATGGATTTGTTCCTTTTACAGATAAGAACTCTGTTGACGACTTTGTGCTGAATCAGCAGGTTTGGTTTGGGATTTCAAACATAGACTCCTATTGAGGGGTTTTCTGCTCTTCTGGCATCACTATGATTGTCTTCACATAATATAAAAATTAACTTAAGGTTCTTTTCTATAGTTTAATAGAGTGGTAGGATTGCAGACAAGTCAAATAAAATAATTAGGAATGTAGCTTTCTGGTTTGATATTGCCTTTCTCAAACATTGACATTTTCCTTGTCTATAGTTTCCAAAATTAATATCTCCCTGATTGTGACTTTTGATAAATCTTTATTTGAATGCTTCTTTATGTCTGAACTTGAATTTTCCACTTGAATCTTTGATGATTTAAATTTACTGTTGTTCTAATCTGGGCTGGGCTTTTATGGTGTGGTTATGCAAACGTTAAATTTTCTGTGACATCTGTTGACATACATCAGCAAATTACGTCTTAGGGTGTTAGAGCTATTTTCCTTACTTTAAACACTACACAATCATCAGGAGACTATTTTAAAAAATGGTTACTGACTAGAAGCAGGGACCTTTGCAGCCCAGTGTTCTAAGTAAGGCAACTACCAGTTTCTGTAGGTTATCTCTGAAGCAATAGAGATCAGAGTGTGCTTAAGTGTCACTTTTCCAGAAGAAAGAGGACATTTCAATGGTACCATCTTGCTGTGTGGCCAAGAAGTATAAAAATAATCATTTTTACTTCTGAAATTTTAAGAGGATTATTGGCAAAGTTTAAGTCAATCTTTTAGTTCAACTCATCTGTTTACAGCTGAACTGCCAACTAGCCCTCCAATATAGAAATTTCTCCAGACAACTTTTTCTGAAACCTCTTATAACTTTAAAATTAAGCATTGATCAAAACTGCTTTGAGATCAATCTGTAATTCTTTTGTGTTGTGTTGTGTTGTGTTGATAAAGGAATGTTCGTTAGGTAAAATCAAGGGGACTGATCATAAGAAAAAATCTTCTTAATAGTTCCACCAGGATCTAATTATGTAGCAGATGGGACCACACAGCACACTGCACTGTCATTTGATGCAATTAATTTTAGGTCTGCATGCACTAAAGGTGAATGACAACAAATGGCACAAAATGCTAGTTTGCATTCACACAGGGCAGTGTCTATTCATATATGTTGCTTCCCTTCTCTTTTAGATGTTTTTAATCGACTGCTTGCTCTATTTGATACGAATAGGGCCTCCGAATTGTTTGTTTGGATTAAATGCATGGGTGGTTTGGGATACGAAGATGTTACAGATGTTAACTGGAATAGCATATTCAGATTTGGAGAACAGTTAAATCTAGAATAGGCAGACTTAACAAGTGACAATGGCAACAACACCGAGACAAGTTCTACTCTATTTTCTCTCCTGCTTTTATCAGACTAGTTCAGGGAACTAGTTCGAGGTAGAGGGGAAGGTCTTATCCTTTCCCCCCCTCCCCCTTCCTGGTCACTCTTTACCCCCCAACCTCTGACTCTCCTTCAAATCTCACTGAGGAATTATAGTCTCTACAGAGGCTTGGTTGCAGATGCCTGGAAAGTTTACACTGCAGAGAGTTGTTTTGTTTGGCATAGCTAATCAGGAGCCAGGCTGGAATTGCTCATAGCTGTCATTCAGGTTTTGTTTCAAAGTCCAAGGACCTGCTGGGAAAAACAAAAAGCTAATGAAAGCTGACTGTATTTAGGCCTCAAATCTGTGGAATCTGAAATGATGTCCTGACAGTGTATTCTTATTCTTCCACATTCTTGCCGTTACTAAGGAAACAGATTTTTAGAGGCTTTCCATCTTCATTGTCAAGTATTTGCTACACTTATTGTTGTTTTTCAGATTAGAGCAATTCAGATTATCCCCTTTTGAGATGAAGGAAAAGAGAAAATAATGGAAATAAAATGTTCTGAATCAATTACCCTGAATGCTAGTAAGATCAGGGTTTTTGTTTTGTTTTTTTTTTTGATAACTTTAAATTTTTTAGATTCATACCACATATTAAAATTTAGGACAAGATCTCCATTTCCCAAGGTTTTTGAGGGCTGCATGTGTGAAAATCAGATTCCTGTAATATGAAATAGTAAATATTCATGTAATCAATAATGAATACATTTTAGGGAAGGAGCGATATATCCTATCTTTACAATCTTCCTTCTTGAATAACAAAAACCAAATTATATGAACCACTGATGTGCTTCAACTCTTATCTGTAAATGGGAAAATTAAGTAACATGAGAAGATGGACTTTGATGAACCCCAAAATTGGTCTTTTGATATTTGTTTTCACAAAAAGATGTTTTGCCTTGGTGGGTTAGCACTCATATATGAAAATGCTGTTGTTTTTACAGTCAGGAGCCTATTTGGGGCACATATTCCCAATGGTTTGATAAGTGACAAAGCAAAAGATAATTTTTTAGAGACAAGGTGTTCTTTGGGTTGACTTTAGATTTGAGAATCCCCAGGGATCCTCCTCAATAGTGCTATAGCCTTTATGAATTTTCTTATCAAGATGCTGACTCATTGAAAGATGACACACTTTTTTCAGACTTAACAAACATCTTTGTCAGGTACTTTCTCTCCTGGAGCATTAACTGCAATATTGAAATGATCTAGTTTTGGTACTGCCCAGATCGTATTCCTCATTTGGTATCAACACAGCAGAAGCCTACTTTCACAGAGATAAGATCTGGCTTAATTTTCTTCCGAGAAATATAAGAGAGCGGGCAGCTGGCTGAATGGAAAAGAACCAGTTAAGAGTCTGGAGAAGTATTCAAAGTGTGTCAGGAGGCCCTCATTTTAATTTCTGTATCTTTGTTCATGCTGACTTCTCAGTTGGAATTTTATCTTCTCTCCTCTCTACCTAAATCCTACATTTCTCAAGGTCCAGTTCAGGTCCTTCTTCATTCACTAAGCCTTCTTTAACTTCTGTTGCTGCCCTAAGAGCAGTATCCTTAGCTGGTCACAGTATCTAAAGAATTATGTTTAGATACAGTTTCTACATTTTCAGGGAAAGAGTGACCAGGATGGGGGAGATATGGAAGAAAATTACATAAAGGGAGTAGACAATTTGAAAGGGGCAAGTTTAATCCAAGAAGATTTAGAGAGACAAGATAGCTGTCTTCAGGGGCTGATATGTGCAGCTGGAATTAGGTTTACTCTGATTACCTCTAAAGTAGTGGCTTTCAAATTTTGCTCTGCAGAGTTACAGGCATTCTTAATATGCCTTGGGTTGCAGTGGGGTAGAGCAGTGGGCACTAGAGGACATTGCAGCTCCCAACAGAAGAATTCTTTTAACTACTTTATACATTGGGTTTTTGCTTGATGTTTCTTTTATTATTTTTTCTAAAGAATTTATTTATTTATTTGACACAGAGAGAGAGAGCAGAACAGGCAGAGAGGCAGGCAGAGGGAGAGGAAGAAGCAGGTTCCCTGCTGAGCAGGGAGCCCGGTGTGGGGCTTGATCCTAGGACCCTGAGATCATGACCTGAGCTGAAGGCAACCACTTAACTGGCTGAGCCACCCAGTTGCCCCTTAATATTTCTTTTAAAGGCAAATTGCACTCCTTTAAGGTTTTTTTTTTTAAATATTTTTTTTATTTCTTATTTTTTCTATAAACATATAATGTATTTTTATCCCCAGGGGTACAGGTCTGTGAATCGCCAGGTTTACACCCTTCACAGCACTCACCATAACACATACCCTCCCCAATGTCCATAACCCCCACCCCCAACCCCACTCACTGATGTATAGAATAATAAGTAGAGGAGAGTTTGTGTTCAACATAGGATAAAATGCTTTAGCTATAAGAGACTTCAAAAAATTAAATGAGTATTATGTGAAATGTGAGTTCCACATTGATCAGAAGCTTAATGTCCCCTGCCAAGGATTTTGGATGATTTATGCTTATGGAGAGAGGTTGAGTTGGGTACCGTCTTCCCTAGATTTCCTTCAGTTCTAAGATTGTGTGGTTGATTTCTTCTTTTATTGTTAATGTCAGATGATTTTGATACTTAGCTGAACTCAGTTGGGTTTTTGGGTAAATCTTACCTCCCCATTAAATCATAAGTCTCCAGAGTAGGAACAATGTCTTCACTGGTTTTGGATTCTTCAGATCCCAGCACAGATGTAGGGGCTCAGTAAATACCTGTTGATACAAGAAATAACTGCAAGAAGCACATGCTTGATTGCCTTATGACCTCTTCCAATCATAAAGTGTGATAAGGGAAGGTATTTGCAAGAATTTTTTTTTCCACTATTGCTTTCTGCCCTCCAGGAATAGTAGAAATGACAAAGGAGATTTAAGATAAGCTCCCCCCACCTCCTTTGGTGACCAGGAGGCCAGAATAAGACTGTGTCTAAAAAAGTGGACATGACCTCCCCCTACTCCTTCCCCAGCACCCTGAAGCCTAACAGGTGAAACCTTGAATGTGGAAATCATAACTCTCCAAATTGAGAAACTGAGACATAATAGAAGGGTAAAATGAGAGTTCCAGGTATCCCAAGTGCAGATAGGGAAATGCGTTATAAGAAGATCACATCATTAGTCTGGACTTTTGGGGCTTTTTGCTTTATGTTTCATTTGTTCCGATGTTGTTGAGAACTAGAATTAAAGAGTATGAATTACAGGAAAACTTTCCAGGATCAGAATCTAGTAATCGTGGTAGAATTGATAGGGGAGACAGGTGTTGAAATAGCCCTTTCACTCATAGGAGATATTTTCTATTTCTTCTCTTTGTATTGGGTGGAAAAGGGCAAAGTGTTTCAGCTCCTGGTGTATTGCCGTATGCCTAGAGAACACTTAAGTGCTTATTTAACTGAGTTGAATTTTATTAATGGAACTTTTAGAGCCAATTACCAGTTCCATTGTGGGTGAAAATATTCATCATTGCTTTAAGTCTCCACCATACCTCTCCAAACTCAGGACATGAATTTAGGGGCAAGTTTTATGATGTCAGTATCTTACAGTTCAAATGGGGAAATTGGTCATATCTAAAAGCAAACAGCCTTGTGAAAGATCTCTGTCCAAGTTGTTCGTTCTTGATAAATGAGGGGAAGGCCTGGAGCCAGTAATGATTCCAGCATTAAGGAAGTCTTACTATACCCTCAGGGAGAGGGATACTTTCATTGGGTGAGTAGTTGGAATTCCCAAGTATGTGTGCTATAATAATATCTGAGTACCTGAGTAATGTCCCCTATAGGCAGATGTAAAAATGAGTATACTTTTGGGGCACCTGAGTGGTTCAGATAATTGGGCATCTGCCTTCAGCTCAGGTCATGGTCTTGGGGTCCTGGGATCGAAACCTGCATCAGGCTTTCTGCTCAGCGGGAAGCCTGCTTCTCTCTCTCCCTGTACTACTCCCTCTTCGTGTGCTCTCTTGTTCTCTGTGTCAAATAAATAAATAAAATCTTAAAAAAAAAATGAGTATACTGGGGTGCCTGGGTGGCTCAGTGGGTTAAGCCTCTGCCTTCGGCTCAGGTCATGGTCTCAGGGTCCTGGGATCGAGCCCCGCATCGGGCTCCCCACTCAGCGGGGAGCCTTCTTCCCCATCTCTCTCTGCCTGCCTCTCTGCCTACTTGTGATCTCTGTCAAATAAATAAATAAAGTCTTAAAAAAATGAGTATACTGTTATCATTTGCCTCAAACATTACATTCATCTCTATGGTTTGTGCACAGTGACCAACACTCATTTAAATGCTAATGTCCTGTTTCTGCTTGTTGAATTCTGAAAAAGCAATCTAGGATGGTGTTCTGGTGAGTTACCCTTTAAGATAGCATTATTGTCTTTATTGTTATTAGCAAAATGTATTGCTTATGTTTAAGGAGTTTGAAATTTAGTGAACTAGTTTGTATCCTATTATACATGCCTCTCTGTTTTAGCAGTTTTGACATTGAAATGTAACTATTTGAAACCTTTGTAACAATCCAAGGGAGGAAGTATATAATACTTCAGGGTGAAGGGTAAGTTTTGTTTGCTTTGAGGAACTAGTATGCATCTTCTTCTCTGTTGATAAAAGGATGTTATAATAAAAGATCATTGTGTTTCCTTTTTTATTTAGTCTGGTTTCCTAGGTGCTATGTTGGATGCTAAACTATATTTACTGGTTAGCATATTTGATTCCTTCTCTCTGGTGGACC
Organism: Meles meles; assembly: GCF_922984935.1. Lineage (NCBI taxonomy): Eukaryota > Metazoa > Chordata > Mammalia > Carnivora > Mustelidae > Meles > Meles meles. The sequence continues at coordinate 46,147,647 of NC_060077.1, forward strand.
TGAACTTTCTTTTACTTTCTGTTACACAGTATATATCTCTTCTTATAGCCAGTACACATCCATTTGGGGAAGAGAAAAGGTACAAATAAATTCAATTTATTATAACCATTAAACTATTCCTAAAGAGTCAAGATCATGCTGCTCAGCACAATGAGATAGTGCCATGGTCATAATACATTCCTGAAAAATGTTTTTTGAATGAATGAAACTCAACAAGGTTTTAAAAATGTCAGGGAGACTATTTGAGAGGGAAAATTAGAGATGCTATCTTGAAAGAGGAGACATTTATGTTAGACTGAGAAATGAATAGAGTTCTGACAGGCAGAGATGGGCTGGTGAATTTTTTAGGGAAGTAAATTGCATGAGCAGAGATGTGGAAACAAAAAGACGTGGCCCATGTTCTCATAATGGTGAATGATCCATTTTGGAGAGGCAAAGGGAAGGTGAAAGGAATATTAGGAGAGATCCCAACCCACTACAGCTGCTGAAATGGCCATCTTGGCCATTGATAGCTCTTGTTTCTTTATCATCTTGTCTGGAGTGAAGCTCCAGAGTCCACAAGCCCAACAGTTCCCAGGGCAGGAAAGGGCACACAGGCCATACCCCTCTAGTGTCCTCTCATATCCCGCCCTTGACTCTTAGTCGTTTACTCTAATCCTTTACTTAAAACAACTTAGCTGTGATGTTATTTTAACCCTGCTTAAAACCCAAGCAGTCCAAAGGCTGTCGTGCAACTTTAATTATCTTTAGTTTACTCACCAGGAGGCCCTGAACATAAAGCACATTTGCACCCATAGGAAGCAGACATCCTCTCACAGATAATGGATTATTTCATTACTTGAAGTTGTATGGCTGAAATTTCATTATTGATTTGATTATTTCATTACTCGAAGTTGTATGGCACAGATAATGGATTATTTCATTACTTGAAGTTGTATGGCTGAAATTTGGATATAGTTAAAACAAAAGCTTATATTTATTAAGCAGTATGTGCCAAGCACTCTACTAAGTACTTAAACTCATGATGTCATTTAATGAGAAAAAAATGGACAGAATTTAGTATTATTTAAGTTCACAGTAGGTGCCAGAGCTGGGATCTCAGTGTAGGAAGTCTGACTGCAAAGCCTGAGCTCTCAGCCAATACACTGTACTGATTTAAAGAAACACATTCAGGGTACCTGGGTGGTGCGGTCGGCTCAGCATCTGATTCTTGGCTTCAACTCAGGTGGTGATCTCAGAAACATGAGATTGAGCCATCCATCAGGCTCTGTGATCAATAGAGTCTGCTTAAGACTCTTTCTTCCTCTCCCAGTGCCTTACCCCTGCTCGCGCTCTCTTTCTCAAATTTATCAAACAATCTTTAAAAAGATAAAGAAGCACATTAAGAAGGTATGAGAGATGAAATGTTGTTCCATGTTCAACAGACGATGACCAAAAAGGGATAGTGTTAATAGGCTTTTATATTTAAGATATCATGAACTGAGTGGCCAGGGACTCCTTAAGGCCCTTGTCGTTTCAATATATCAATTAAAAATTATCTCTGAATGCCTTTAGATAGGACATGCACCCTTCTTTTTATGCATATCCCATATCAGCCCACAAATTTATAGCATTGGTGAATATGTTATGTTAGTTCAGAATGCATTGACTGTATTGGCTTAGAATGCAACTCCAGTCATGCTGTTCTCTGTTTGAGTCAAGGAAAAAGAGGTATGATACCAACCATGCAGGTCCTTTTTTATTACGGAAGGAAGACCTTTCCTAGAAATCCCTGCAGGACACTCCCCCTATGTCTGCTGAGCTAGAACTAGGCAGCTTGGCCTTCCTTCACTGAAGAAAAGGCTAGAAAGCTAAGGAACATGACCTTCATGGTGAGCTTAGATCAGTCAAAATCCTCTGCCTAGAGCTGCATGCATTGGCTCCCCAATCAAAATTGGGGTCCTATTAGCAAAGAAGAAGGGGGGGTGAGTATTTGAAAAGTGACTAAAAGAGAGTGTTTGTCATCCTCATATTCTTTAAAACTCTGATTGACTGCATACTACCCTCAACCTTCACTACCTCACAGAAGAATGATTCATTAGGATAAGCTGACTGCTGCAACAAAATCCTCAAAATTTCAGTGGCTTAATTAGTTACTTTTTCACATTGCAGTCCAACATGGTGAGTTGTTTCTCCTCGCAGTTGCTCAGGGATCTCGATCCTTTCATCTTCTATTGCCATCTTCGAATTCCAGCCCCAGGATCCCCCTGGAAGGAGGAGAGTGTAGGGAAGACACACAACGCTTAACTGTCTGGCCACCACATTGGACGCATTCCATTGCGAGAACTAGGAAATGCTGTTTGGCTGTGTCTCTAGGGAGAGGAAGTGGTAAGCATCTTGTCAGCTTCTGTCATACTCTGGCTGATTGAAATTTAGTTGTCTTGAAGACAGTTGACAGATGGATAAAGGGATTCTTTACAAATGTGAAAAGCGAGTTTCACAAGAAGTTATAAATAAATGAAACTTCCTATCTCTTGTTATTTCTCAAAGATATTTCATGTTATAATTCTTTTTATAGACGGTTAAAATATGGATAGTAAAGTTTCAAGTATATTTCCAAAAAGCCTTCCCTGACCTCTCCAGATAACAAGCAACCTGCTGTATTTACTTCTGTGTGTGCTGCTCCTTGGCTTTAATTGGTTGGCATGAATCTCACTTGGCTGTTAAACTCTCAGGGGGCAAAGACCACGTACAATGCATCTTTCAATCACCAGGGCTTAATGCCTACAAGATAACTAATGATCTTGTGGGATTGAATGACCGATTAAATGGATAAATGCATGAATGAATGTATTGACAGTAGTACAACTTTAATTCAGACTAAAAGGAGAAAGGCTAGTTCTGAATTCATAAAAATTTTGATTTATAGAATTTTCATGAAAATATTTTTTCAATTCATAAAAATTTTGATTTATAGAATTTTCATGAAAATATTTTTTATCTGCAGCATAAATGATCATTTGACTAGCTTCTCACAAGTAATTAACATTATAGTAATGGTATCTAGTTGTATACAAATGATTATGAGGCAAAAATCCTAAAATTTTTTCAAATATAATACTATATGTTAACTAACTGGAATTAAAATAAAAACTTAAATTTTTTAATAGATTAAGCATACAGTTAAATCTGAGTGGTCCTGAATTTCACTTATGTGGAAAATAGGTTAGTGAGATTTTTACTTCACTAGTAATATTTGTATATTTACTATTTTAATTTTTTATTCATTAACAACCAATATTCAATAAGTTCCCACTCAAAGAGAAGGTACTTATACACATACTAGTATATAATTATATAATTGTATGATTTTTATAATTGGGATGAGGGCTACAAAGGCAAAGAGTAACAAGAGTGCATGTAAGAAGTTTTTGAGTACCTACTGTCTTTATTGAGATGAAAAGGAGAAACGACACAAAGGTAGGGAGGAGTTGCAGTAAGAGCACTTCACAGTGTGAAAGGGGTTCAGGAAGGATGCTTGACACATGGGAGGAACTGAGAAAGAAGGTCAGGGCTGCCTGGACTGGGGAGAGGCACAAAGGTAGGAAAGAGTCAGACTCTGGACCTCACCGGCCATGTTAAGGCTTTGGACCTTGCTTTAATCCATTAGCTCTTGTGATTCAAAAAAGAAAAAGGGAAAGTACTATTTAAGATGGCATTATACAATAAACTTTTCAACAAGAAAACATTTTGGAATAAAATATAAAAATACAGTAAGTACAATTTTTATTTCTAAATTAAAAAAATACCACCCTTACGGGGTGCCTGGGTGGTGTAATTGGTTAAGCTCCATCTCTTGGTTTCAGCTCACTTCGTGATCTCCAGGTTGTGAGATTGAGCCCTGCCTGGGGCTCTCTGCTCAACATGAATCTTCTTGGATTTCTCTCTTCTTCATCCTCTGCCCCTCCCCACCTCAAAAAAATAAATCATTTTTTAAAATACCACACTTGGAACAATGGTGAAAATTTTTTTGGAACTGTAGATTATGTCTCATGAAGGAAGGAAAAGAAACTAAAATTGATAGAAAGGTGATGGGAGATGGATTTAAATAAGTGGGGGGCAGGGAATGGAGTTCTAGCTCAATCTCACTTTTAAAAAATTATTTTATTTTATTTATGTGTGTGTATCTGTGTGTGAGGGGTTGGGGGAGGGACAATCAGACTCCACACTGAACGCAGAGCCTAACAGAGGGCTTGATCCCATGACCCTGAGATCATGACCCGAAGTGAAATCAAGAGTCACAGGTTAACCAACTGACCCATCCAGGTGCCCTCAATCTCACTTTTTAAATCAGAATAATTTCCAGATGACTTAAAGCTATCAAAATGACAATAACTAATGTTAATTTAGCTTATACTATGTGTCAAGCTGTGATTTAAGCATTTTTTATTATATTGTACATATTTTACTCATTCCATCCTTAGAGCAGCCCTATAAATTAGGAGTTATTTCCCCCCCAATTTTAAGACAATGGACACTTTGCTACAGACACTAAAAACCTCAGCATTCTGGCTCCAGAGTTTGTGTCTTTTTTTTATTTATTTATTCGAGAGAGAGATTGAAAGCATGAGTGGGGGGAGGGTCAGAGGGAGAGGAAGAGGCAGATTCCTTGCTGAGCAGGGATCCCAAGGAGGAGCTCAGTCCCAGGACCCTGGGATCATGACCTGAGCTGAAGGCAGACTTAACTGACTGAGCCACCCAGGCATCCCCAGAGTTTGTGTTCTTATCCATCACACACATATTCTCTTTAAAACTTATAGGAAAAAGCAAAGGTAAATATTTACATGATATTAATATAGGGAAGATCATTCTAAACACGATTATAAAGCCAAAAGCAAAGAAAAAAATTGACAGATTTGACTACGTGAACATATTTATTTAAACTTTTACATTTCCCCTAAATATCCAAACAAAAAAAAAATATATATATATATAAGCAAGAAGAAAAAATATCGTCAGTGTATATAAAAGAGTGTTAATATTCTTTGTATATAAAGCATTCTTGAGTCAGTGAAAAAGAACAAATCCACTAAAAGAAAATGGTATAGAGGTCAACAAACTGGTCCTGGACTAAAACCAATCCACCATGTGTATTGAAAGTACAGTTTTGTTGGAGTATAGCGTGTACATTTGCTTGCATATTATCTATGTTTGCTTTTGAGCTACAACTCAGAATTGAATAATTGTGTCAACAAAGCTTGCACTGTTTACTATCTGATCCTTGACAGAAAAAGTTTCCTGACCTCTGATGTGGAGAAATAGCCACCTTTGGTGGTCTTGAAAACAATGTAGAGTCTTTTTCCTTTGGAAGGCTTTGGATGGCCAAAGAATGGAGTATTTGGTCTCTTAAGATCACTCCCTCACCTCCATCTAGTGTCATCTTGAACTCATCTTGGGTTGAATTATTTCACGGGAATGCCTGTGGACATCTGTTTTTTCTTATTTATTTTGATTGGATGTGTGCTCCTACCTTTCTACTTTTTTCTCTACAGCACCAGCTCTTCCACGGTAAACAAACCATAGAGTTCTCAGTGTTTTCAAGACATATTCTTTGGGTTTCCTAACTACTTGACTCTCCAACCATCCACTTTTCTCTGCTCTTACATCCAGGCTGTTGACTTTTACTGAAGAAATTCACACAGCTAGGGCAATTATAACAACTACATTTATGGTCTCTCATCTCTGCTAGGAATTCTGTCCTGAAATCCCACCTGATCCCAAATCAGCTCCTCCCCAGTTACATCTAACAGCTGGCCTGCCTAAACTTCCTCTCTTATTTCAACACTCTTGTTCCCCTGCCAGCTCTCTGAAAATGAACTTGCCTTCTACATCACAGATGAAAACGACATCTTTCTGCAATAAATACTAGGTCCCAACCTCTTCTGATTCCCTGGAGTGAAGAGGCCATCTATGATACCTTCCTCCCACTTTATCTTCAACATTTTGCCTCTAAACTCTTTTCTTTCCTATAGCTTGTAAATTAATCTGTGCTTTCTACAAAAAAAGTGAAAGAAGGAAGGAAGAGAAGATGACAGGAAGGAAGAGAAAAAGAAGAGATTAAGAGAAAGAGAAAGATGAGATAAAGACAAAGCAAGGGAAGCTGGAAGGAGGAGGGAAGGAGGAAAAAAGGAAAAGGCAGAAAGGAAGATTTTGGATCTTCCTTTATGTCTCACACAATTGGCCTTGCACATCTCTCTTTCCCCTCACAGCCCAGCTTCTGAACACATGCTCTGTATTTGTTACTGTTTCCTCACACAGGATGTTATATGATTTAGTCTCCTGTGAAGCCCATGAAGGTGCCCCGGCCAAGTTTTTCCCTTCTATTCCTGTCCTGTTGGGCTCATTTGAATTTATGATACAGTTGACTGACTGTTAATTAATTAATTCATTCTTCATTTTTTTAGAAACTAGGGTGGAGTAGAGGGGCAGAGGGAGTGAGAGAATCTCAAAGAGACTCACAAGTGAGGCTTGATCTCACAACCCTGCGATCATGACCTGAACCGAAATCAAGAGTTGGACACTTAACTAGTTGAGCCACCCAGGTGTCCCTTAACTCATTCTTAAAACCTGCTTTACTTTCTTTGTTGACACTACTCTCTTTTGGCTTCTCTCTTTTTTTTTTCCTCAAGTGCTCTGCATGCTGCTGCTCATTTTCCCACCTCTTAAATAGCATTCCATTCTTAGTCTTCCATTACATAGTCTTCCTAGGCAATCTCATCTCTATGCTAATGACTCACAGATATCTATCCCCAGCCTAGATCTTTTTGCAGAGTATTCCATCAAGTGCCTACTGGAGTATCTACCTGCCTAGATGTCCTAATGTCATTTCAAACTGAACATAGCAAAATTCAGCTCCCCATGACCCCTGTCATGCCATGCCATACCATGCCGTACTGTACCCTGTCATAATTACATGAACCACTGTACCATAATATGCTGTGTTGTCTAACTGCCCAAGTCCATTTGGAGCTTCTTAAGAGCAAGGACCACATGTTTCATCTCTATATCTTCAATGTTCAGTACATTGAGATTGTTGAGTAAATGTGTGAGAGAATGGAAGTAATGGAGATAAGTGAAAACAAGAAAGGATGGAACTTATTTCGGATTGAAGTGTTCCCAGCAGAAATCATAAATAATCCATCAGTAGATTGTCTTCTGAAATGAACTGAGTCTGGGAAGTTGGCTGATGATGAAGTATTGAAAATATTCTCCTTATTCTAGAGCCTGTCAATAAAACACAACAAAAACTCATGAGCTTGTTGAAACTGACAAAGTAGCTATGACAGATGATTTCTTATTTAGTACTTAAGCTGTTTAGGCTTGTAGATTGTAGGATAGTAAGGCTACAACAGCATTCTCCTCACAATATGAAGTTTAGCATAAACATCAAAAATTTTACATTTAGCACTGAGCAATTTTACCTGGTACCTGAATTCTTGGTTCTTGGTGGCGCTGAGAACACTTAGTATAAAATGTTCCAGGTGTAAAATGTTCTGATATCAAGTGTTCTTTGAGTGTTTAAGTCAGAATAGTAATCCTTGAACAGTTTGTTACACCAGTTACAAAAATATACAAGAGAGAAAACACCAGTCACATTGTATTACAAAGTAGAGAAATTATGTCCTCAGAGTCCAGATTTTAATTAATAAAGAGGCAATCAGATGTCATAAAGAAAAGATATGTATGCCATGCTTAGGCCAGAAACTCAGTTTCTGAGTTTAAAACTCAGATTGTCTTAATGCTAATAGTAATGTTTTACTAGTCAAGACTTTTAGAAATTTAAAATTAATGAACATGAATTTTAGTCACATCAGAATAGTAATACTTCCTGTACAACTGAACACATGTCCTATAAAGTAATTATATGTATCTAAATATTTGTCAGAAAGAATTTTCTGACAAAATTTTTTTTTAAAATCATTCACAGTGTAAATCTTCCATTGGTGAAAAAGTATCAATATATTATCAAATCCAGTGTTTAAGGTAATACTAACAAGGCAGTTTACCTCATCACTTCAAACCCTTCCTTGTTTAAATAAAATATAACATCATAGAAAATTTGGGAAGTAGAGAAAAAGGAAATCTATAATTCTATTGATTTCACGCAGCTTTTTGCAGAAATATTTTTCATAATTGTAATTATGTATGTAAATTTGTATTCTTTTAAAATTAGTATTTCCTTCATGAATATTTTTCTGTGATGCTACTAAATAATTATGATTAGCATTTTTTAAGGCAGCCTGATACTATTGCTATACTGTAATTTATTTAACCATTTACTTATTGGGTAATTTAGATGAGATAAAATTTTTTACTTGGTGCTTATAGACCCTCTCCACCATACTTTGTACTTTTTTCTTATGGTAGATTTCTAAAAGTAAAATTGCTTGGTTGAAAGTTGAACTTTTAGAGACAGAATAGCATAAAAATAGCATAAAGATCTCCCAACAGATTTTTTGAATTTATAGTAACCCCTGTAATATAAGAACAGCAATTTTATTGCTAATTTTGCAGTATTTTAAGGAATCTTTATTGTTTTTTTTTGTTTTGTTTTAGATAATAGACTGTTTTTTAGAGTAGTTTTAGGTTTAAAGGAAAATGGAGCAGAAAGTACAAAGTGGGGCGGGCATCTGGGTGGCTCAGTCATTTAAGCACTGCCTGCTTTTGGCTCAGGTCATGATCCCAGAGTACTGGGATCAAGCCCCACATCAAGCTCTCTCTCTGTGAAATAAATAAATAAAATCTTTAGAAAAAAAAGTACAGAGGGTTCACAGATACCCCTCTGTACTCTTTCCCATAGTTTCCCCTATTATCAACATCTTTCATTAGTGTAGTACATGTGTTACAATTGATGAATAAATATTGATATTTTTATGATGTTTTTCTGAAATATATTTTTTAATTTTTATTTTTATCATTTTTGTTTTTAATTTTTAATTTTAATTTTTAAATTTTTAGCTTTTAAACTTTTATTTTAAATAAATATTTATATTTTCTTATTAACTAAAGTTCATAGTTTATGTTACAATTATTGGCTTTTACAGTTCTACAGATTTTAACAAATATGTAATGTCATGTATCAACCATTACCATATTGTACAGAATGTTTGCCCTAAAAATCTACACTTATCCATCCTTCCACAAGCCACTGGCAATTACTATCTCTGTAGTTTTGCCTTTTCCTGAATGTTGGACAGTTGGCATCATATGTTAGGTAGTCTCCTCAAATTGCCTTTTTTTCATTTAGTAGTAAGCATTTATGTTTCCTCCATGTCTTGATACCTTGTTTCTTTTTGTCACTGAAAAATATTCTGTTGTATGGATGTACCACAGCTTATCCATTCAGCTTTTGAAGAACATCTTGGCTGCTTCTAGTTTAGGCAATGATGAATAAGCTGTTATAAACATTTGTGTGCAGGATTTTTTTGTGGACATAATTTTTCAACTCACTTGGATAAAGTAAATGTTTTTACATCTACCTGTTATGGTTTTATGCATGTATTCTCTTCTATCTCTGAAGGTATTTATAAAATAAATGTTTAATCACTTTTTTCTCCCTGTGGAGTCTATTTCCCCAAGTTGCTTTTGTTTATTTTGACCCCTGTATTCTATGTTTGAGGTTTTCTGCAGTTGTTTGGTGTTCCTGGCTGTGTGCTCTTATTTCAGAGCCGTGCCTGCTGACGCTGATAAGAAGCTTGATCCCAGGTTGCGTCTTGCTACCTATGGCTATTTCACTAAGAAAAACTCACTGTTATATGTTAAGTCTTTCCTCTTGGTCTGGTTAGATTCTCCAGAGTGAAATCTTCTGACCTCCTGCCTTGATAGTATAGGACTGGTTGCCATCTTTCTGGAAGCTGAGTTGCAGAAGTCTGGAGGTGGGTAGACTCTGGTTTCGGTATATAACAGGTTCACCTAATCTCTCTGTTTGCAGAATGGTACCCCCCACTTTCAACTGTGCTTGTCTAGCTTTCTATAGAATCAGGGAGATATAGTTGCCTACTTGGACTTGGGGAAAGGATCTGGGGATTTATCTGATTCTTAAGAGAAAATTCCAGTTAATCCTCCTGTTTCTAGCCTCACCTTTATCCTCATACCTGAAAACTAACGTGGCAGTGCCTTGGGGAGAGATATGTGGCTTACTGTGTAAACTGGTTGTTTCTTAGCTTAACTTGGGATTCAACTTTCTTAATGCTGTGAGGTCATCAGCTTATCCATCTGCTTAAAAATTTTGTTGCTGATCCTTTGCTTCTGTTCTCTCTTGTCCTTACAAATTCATGCCTTAAAAAAAAACCTGCACTATACTTTTAGTTGGGTTTTGGTAGGAAGTGAAAGTAAATGCATTTGCACAATCTGCCATAGTTATGTGAAGTTCTTATACATCCTTTTAAAAACAGAAATCAAAACCAAAACCTTTCTCTATAGGTGGTAGATGCTTATTGGTTAAAATTTTCAGAAAACAAATATTTTTTAAAAATTTAATTAATATTTTCTGTAAAGGGACCACTGTGTAAAATTTTGATGCATGTCCATTCTGACTTTTTGGTGTAAATACATAAACATCTGATTTATTTTTAGTATTTTTTTCATTTGTGTAAAAAATACGATTGTGTCTATAAAGCTAGCAGATCAGTGGTGAAGGGAGGGGAGTTGGGAGTGGGGATTGGCTGCAAACAGATAGGAGGGAACTTTGGGGGTAATGGACATGTCCCAAACCTGAATTGTGGTGATGGTTGCTTAGCTCTATAAATTTACTAGAAACTATTGGTAGGTATATTTTATAGTATATAAATTATGACAGTAGATTTGCCTTAAAAATTCCACACTGACCAGCAAAAACAAAAACATGATTTTATCACACCATACATCTTTTTTGACTTAAAAATATATATGGACAACTTCCATGTCAACAAATTTATACCTATAAAACAAAATCATAAGTGTATAATTAACAAAATGTATTTCTCCCAGCTCTTTTCCCATCACCTTGCAAAATATCATAGAAGATCCCACTTTCATAATACATTTTATGTGTGCTTTTTTTACATTCTTGTTCATAGATTTATATATTGATGCATAGTTGTAACTATTACATACAGTTTAGCACTGTAATTATAAGAGTATTCTAATCACTTTTCCATATGCTACATAATACTTCATAGGGTACATGTGTCATGCACTAATAACTATATCCCTGTGTTTGAGCACTCAGATTGTTTCAGGATTTCTGTTGTTAAAAATAATGATGTAATAATGATAACTTTATGCATATGGTTTTTTCTTTTCCTTTTTTTTAAATTCTTTCTTTAGGAAAGGGCTCTAGGAAGGCTCTATTGCTCTTGAATTAAAACATAATTAACTTAAGATTTAAATAAAAAAATTGGCTTGTATATATTCCCTTTAGATGTATTTCAAAAGATTCTTTGTATGAGAACCTATCATTTGTTATTATTACCTTCTAAGTTGTTCTTTATTATGATGGCCTCTGATAGTTTGCTGAATGTATTTTATTTTATTTTTAATCAGATATACTTATTTGAATTGAAGACAGGCAGGAATTTTGTGGAAAAAACCCAATATTGTTTTCTCTCATGGAAAGGCATCAGCAACCCCAGTGTTTTCATCCTATTTAAACTTTACAAATGGAGAAGTTTACAGTACAAACTTAATAGAACCTACCTTGAGTTTGGTGACCTCAGATTTCTAATGCCTATTCGTCTTAACTAATTGTCTGTATGGAGATATCACATCACTGATTTGCAGCTGTGTTTTACTGGATATGCAGAGAAGCCTTCTTTTAAGTTGAAATGTTAGTTTAAAAATTTTAAGTTAACTTTAATGGATTAATTATGAATGGCTCCCACAGGGCCAAGTGGGAAGGTGACTAGGTGTTCTGGGGAAGGCTGCAGGAGTTCTCAGAATCTGGGAAGTACAGTTTACCCATACTCAGGTCACTGGAGGCAGGCCATCTAGGGATTTTGTTCTTCTGAAATGACCAATCACCCACAGACTGAATTACTGGCTTTAGGACACGGTGCTCAATGGATGACTTAGATGGTAGGATTTTAGGAAGCCCAAGGTCAAGTTAGGAACAATGCATGTTTTTTATAACCTTCCCTGCACTTCCCTCTGTGCTATAACCAGGGCATGACAGCTGAGACCTTGTCACCAACACTTTCAAATATAATTTAAAAAGATTATCCTAATGTTAAAGCTGGCCCCCTCCTTGGCAAATACGCCCCCTTCTCTCCCCTCTTCAGTCCTTGGGTGGCCTCAAAACCCAACATCAAGGGCAGAGGGCATTCCATTTTCTACCCCTTTATGTGTGTGGTACCTGTCAGTCCTTTACCACCCCCACTCCATTTTACCCCCGAAATTGATTCAAAGGCCTGTTTTTGTTTTTGTTTTTTAAAAACAGCTTTATTGAGGTATAATTTACATACCACGAAATTCACTCATTCAAAATGTACAGTCCCATGGTTTCTGGTATTTGCACAGTTGTGCGACTATCACAATGATCTATTTTAGAACATTTTTATCACCCCAAAAAAGAAACCCATATTTGTTATCAGTTAGCTGCATCCCAATCCCCCCAAATCTCCTAGCCCCTAAGTAATCACTAATGTATTTTCTATCACTATCACCATAGTCTAGACATTTCAGATAAATGGAATTATATATGTGACCTTCTGTGACTGGCTTCTTTCACTGAACTTAATGTTTTCAAGGTTCAGCCATGTTGTAGCCTGCATTGATACTTCATTTTTTTCATTGCCAAATACTATTATTTTGTATGGATATACCACATTTTCTTTATCCATTATCCTTTATCCATATCCAGTTGATGGGAATTTTGAGTTGTTTCTTCGTTTTAGCTATTATAAAAAATGTTTAATGCTGCTGCATACATTTATGTACAAATTTTGTGTGAATGTGTTTCATTTTTCTTGGTGTATACCTAGGACCGGATTTGCTGGGTCATATGGTAACTCTATGTTTAACATTTTAAGGAACTGGCAAACTATTTTCCACAGTTGCTGTACCATTTTAAGTTTCCACCAACAGTGTATGAAGGTTGCAATTTTCCAACATTTTTATTGTCTGCCTTTTTAATTTTAGTTACACTAATGGATATGAAGTATCTTGTTGTGGTTTTGATTTCCATTGTCCTACTAGCTAATGATGCTGAGCATTTTGTATGTCTTTCTTGGAGAAGTATCTGTTCAAGTCTTTGCCCATTTTTTGATTGGATTACTTGTCTTTTTTTGTCGAATTGTAAGAATTCATTACATATTTTGACTATAAGGGTTTTAACACATACATGATTTACAAATGTCTTCTCCGGGGGCGCCTGGGTGACTCAGTAGGTTAAAGCCTCTGCTTTCGGCTCAGGTCATGATCCTAGGGTCCTGGGATTGACCCCCATATTGGGCTCTCTGCTCAGCAGGGAGCCTGCTTCCTCCTCTCTCTCTCTGCCTGCCTCTCTGCCTAGTTGTGATCTGTCTGTCAAATAAATAAATAAAATCTTAAAAAAAAAAAAAAAAGGCAACAAATGTCTTCTCCCAGTCTCCCATTCTATAGGCTGTCTTTTCATTTTCTTGATAGTGTCCTTTGAAACGTAAAGGTTTTTAATTTGATGATTTCAAGTTTATCTATTCATTATTTTGTTGCTTGTGCTTTTAGTATCATGGCTTAGAAAGCATTGCCTAATCCAGGTCACAGAGATTTACACCTATGTTTGCTTCTAAGAGTTTCATAGTTTTGGCTTTTACATTTAGGTCTTTGATCCATTTTGAGTCAATTTTTATGTATAGTATAATATAGGGGTTCAATTTCATTCTTTGTATGTGGATATGTAGTTGTTTTGGCACCATTGTTGAAAGATTCTTCTTTCTCAATTGAATTACCTAGATTTCATTATCAAAAATCAATTGACCATAAAGGTTAAGTTTTTTTTTCCCTGAACCCTCAGTTGTATAAATTGATCTATATGACTGCATTTATGCCACTAGCACATAGTCATGATTACTGTAGCTTTGGGTTACGTTTTGAAATTGGAAGTACAAGTCTTCTAATTTTGTTCTTTTTAAAGATTGTTTTAGCTATTTCTGGTCCCTTGAATATCTATATTAATTTTAGGATCCGTGTGTCACTTTCTCCTAAAAAGCTGTGGTTTTCATAGGAATTGCATTGAATTTGGAGATCTCAAGGTCTATTTTGTGTGGTTGCTTGGAGCACCCAAATGGTATTTTATGACTCTGCCTTCCTTATTCTTCTCCTAGAAGACAGAGTTATTATTGCCCTTAGTCCTGAAGAAAAGCCTCCTTAAGCCATCCATTCATTATGAATGAATATATCCATTCATATAAATATTAGTGATTGTGTTTTTTCCTGCCCGTTTATTGTTATGTGAAATGAGTTTAATAAGTGTACTTATGTCCTAAGAATGTTGTAAACATTAAAAGGGAGAATCCATCTGAAGCACTCAGCAAGCACTCAATAAATGTAATCCACAGTAGTAACAATTGTGCTCCTAGGCATCTTTGTATCCATATCGATTCTTGACATCCTTCATGCATTGATCTCATCTCCCACTACTCTCTCATGTATGATCTATGCTTCAGGAAAACCCACATCCATCTGATTCTCAAAAAGCCAGTGTTCTTCCAATTACATTGAGAGATGTTTGGTAGATTAAAACATAGAAAAGTAAGAGGAATGTTTGCAATATGTAGGAAAAAAAGGATTTTCTATTTAAAAAACTTTATCGAAAAAACATAATTTCTGGGCTCTAAGATGAAGAAATAGCTGATAGATTTTTTTTTTTAATTTTTAAGAAATTCAGTAGATATTCATTCTTGGTAGACCAGGATGCCCATGACTTGGAACCTGTTTGGAGCTAACAGATACAGGAGGGCTTGGGAAGTCTGCTGAGATGAAGTATCAGGAAAAGGAGATTATATGTTTGGTTTATTTTTCTGTATCCTGTTATGTCCACATGTTCTCCTCCTTGCAGGGAGAGTTTCTTCCCTTTAATATCCAATTAAGTCTTTGGCCCAGTCTGGGCACTCCCCAAGAATCTGATAATCCTAGGTGATACTTATATACTGACATATTCTCTTCTGGCTTGTAACCTCTCACTCTATATAATCTATGTAATCCATAGCTCTTGGATTCCCTACCTCTGATCGACCTGAAGAAGTTGATGTTAATATTTTATAACTAAAAGAACCTTGTTAATATTACAGTTATAAACCCAAAATTGCTTTGAGTGCACCCTCCTTTTCCTAACATTGGAAATCTGATTTCTCACATTCACTTTTTGCGTAAACAGCCACAAAATACAATATAATCCAGTGGTGAGTGAATGCATTTCCTTAGCAGTTAAGAACTTTTATGAATGATGTAATAGTTTTTAGTACTATTGCCAGAGATTTTGACAAGGATATTCATAGACGGAAAACTAATGAGTTGTGTTGGTGTATGTGTGTGTGTTTAACTAAGCTCATGCTCATTTTTTCATTCTCTGCTTAATCCTACTAGTTGTTGTCTTATCCATCCTCTTAAGCTTCTCTCAATGCACTTTATTCCATAAAACCTATCCAGATCCTTCTAGCTAGATATGAGACTATCTCTTTTGAATTTCTGTGTAAACAGAGATTTATAAATCTCTTACAGCATCTACTAGAAGTTCACTTTGTGTGATAGTTACTTGTGAACCTATCTTATTGCCCTGCTAGGTTGTACATTCCTAGAGTCCAGGCTTAAGTGTGTGTTACTAATCTTGGTATAACTTCACCTCCTAATACAATTCTTTGAATATAGTAGGTGCTTAAATATGTTTGTTAAATTCCATTTCTAGATCGAGATGGAAGGAACTTGGCCAGCCACCAAATTAAATAGGCAACCATTTTTGTGCACTTGACTGGGGGATCTCATCAAGAATTTCCAACAGCTTACTGTCCTTGGGCACCTAACCTGGACATTGGCTCAGTACCTGGGCACTGGGGTTTATAATTCATGTAAAGCATACTGGTCACAGTCCTCTTACAGATAAGGAGATAATGTTGATGGATCTACATTGCTGATGAATCTGTACTACATGTTAGGTGTAAAAGAACAGACTAACCAGAACTTCTCAAAATGTTGTCCTCAGGGCTCATACAGTTAGAGCACTTATTTAAATATTTTTCTTTTGATACTTTAAGCACACCTGCCTGAAGTTAATTAATAGCTACAACATCTCATTCAAAGAGTGACTGAAAACTTAGAGAATGGTTGAGAGGGACCCCAGATAGACTAACCCTATATTAATTTCCATGCTATACTAACAATGTCATCTAGTAGAATTCCAGTAGGCAGAATTACAGCTAACACATGTATGTAATAGATCACTATGTTTGTCTAGAGTAGGTTCTCTGTGGCTGAGTGTTGCCTTCAATGTTCAGATTCCCTAGAATTCATCATATTGAGTAGGGGAGACTGTGCCCTAGGAGCCTAGAAAGACAGCACTTAATAGATCAGTGCTTCTCAAACTATCTGTGGTAAAGCACTGGTTTCTTTTCTTTTCAATTCGGGTAGACTAATAATTTTGTAAAATACAGTAAGCATAAATAACTAGAAAATGAAAACGTTTAAAAAAGATTTTATTTATTTATTTGACACACAGAGATCACAAGTAGGCAGAGAAGTAGGCAGAGAGAGAGGGGTAAGCAGGCTCCCTGCCAAGAAGAGAGCCCAATGTGGAGCTCAATCCTAGGACCCTGGGATCATGACCTGCGCTGAAGGCAGAGGCTTTAACCCACTGAGCCACCCAGTTGCCCCTAGAAAATGAAAAATTTTAAAAAGACATGTAAAACACAACCCCCAATTTTTAAATATTGGATTCAACGGACGTAAAATTACTCTTTCAAATTGTGGTTCTGTACTTAGCTGATCAGTCCACAGACCATACTTTGGGGAGCATTGGTTTAGAGAACGGACTGTCCTTAAATGGCCACAGAGGGTTTTGGATTGCCTGTGCATGGAGTTCGTTTAGAGGTCTGTTTGATTACATTGAATGCTCTGGGGAATGCCTGGTTGGATTAGTCTATGGAATATGCAACTCCTGCTTTCAGAGTTGTCAGTCTGATCCCCATGTTAGGTGTAGAGACTACTTAAAAATAAAATCTAAGGGCACCTGACTGGCTTAGTAGGAGGAGCATGCAACTCTTGATCTCAGGGTTGTAAGTTTGAGTCTCATGTTGGGCATAGAGATTACTTAAAACTTTTTAAAAAAATCTTAAAAAAATAAAATAAGCTGACCTTCTAAAAGATCAATTATATGAAACCTTTTTGGGTGTGAGTTTTTCGTTTGTCTGAGAAATAGACTAGAATAATAAATAGTCATGCATACAATTTTTTCCCACACCAGAATGTAGAACAAGAACTTGTACACATTGTTCGAAAGAACTGTATACTCCGCGCACGATTGGCACTCTCTAAATGTTAAATAGTAACTCCTTGGGGAAGGGGGAAGTCTTTCATTGCCAGTTGAAACACACATTCCCTAATAAATGAGCCAAATATTTGCAGTTGTCTGTTACCATACATTCATATTCAACCCTATCATCCATTCTTCACTGAAATTATCTTTCCTACATGTTACTAAAAATGAATTTTATTTTTTTTAAAGATTTTATTTATTTATTTGACAGGCAGAGATCACAAGTAGGCAGAGAGGCAGGCAGAGAGAGAGGAGCAAGCAGGCTCCCCGCTGAGCAGAGAGCCCGATGCGGGGCTCAATCCCAGGACCCTGAGATCATGACCTGAGCCAAAGGAAGAGGCTTTAACTCTCTGAGCCACCCAGACACCCCTAAAAATGAATTTTAATGTAAAATATAGACTCACTATTTTTTGTTCTCTATAGCAGCCAAATAACTTTTGATCCATTCTTATCCTTAACAAGAGAATCCTGCCCTTGAATATGTTTCTACACCAAGCATGAGATTTAAAAGTTACTGTCTTTTCATGTGGGTACAATTGTTAGTCCAGGGAAATGGAAGAAGAGTCCATAAGAGGCTTTGACAGTCTTGTGATAAGAAGAAAAGGATATTAAAATCAACTTAAATCTAACCATATGAAATAAGTAAAATTATTTTAACCTACTGAAAGCCAGTTTAATATTGTTGCTTTTTTTAAAAATAGACATTTTGTGTCATGTTAGTTTGAAAATAACCCAAAAGAATTTTTTTTTCCCAGGTGAGCAAGAAGACTATTCAGAAGAAAAAAAAAGTTTCGGTCTTTCTTCCATTTGGGAGAAATGGGTATGTGTTTGTCTGTGGAAGGAAGTTCTAGAGGTTTCTCATTTCTCCAGTGAACATGTTTGTGCTGCTGCTGGACTGTGGCCAGATTGCTGCTTTTGGACCAAGTATCACTCCCCTCAGCTAACCAGTCAGCATTGCATATCAATGAGGGGTAGTAAGCACAGTTTTGAAAAATGCCTGTGGGATTATTTCTTCCTTTGCAACAACAAATGAAAATGAAAAGGCTGGGGGCATGTGGGTGACTCAGTTGGTGACTCTTGGTTTTGGCTTATGTCATGATCTCAGGTTCAAGCTCAAACCCGACGTGGTCTGGGCTCCATGCTGAGTGTGGAGTCTGCTTGGGATTCTCCCTCTCCCTTTGCCTGTCCTGCTGCTTACACTCTTTCTCTCAAATAAATAAATAAATGAAATCTTTTAAAGAAATGAAAAGGCCGCATTTCGTATTAATTGGAATGATTGTTGTTTTCACAGTTTGTCTCTGAGCATACATTAGGAGATTTTTGAGAACTGAACTAAAAATATCCCTTTTATATAAGCCTAAGAACTTTAGTATAGGTTCAATTTTTAGATAAACTCTGAGGATACTTGGGAAGTTACATTTAAGAAAATCAGCATTCCTGTACTGAGGAGAAGATGAAGAGTGTGCATCACACCCTTGGATCAGAGATTGAGGTACCCATCTGTACATTAACTGAAATGAAACTGCCATTTCTTTGTCCTTCACTTACCCTTTCCCTATAATGGTAAAAATTCACCAGAGGGAGCTTCAGCAAGATATGCTTTTTAGTCTTGGCCTTAATGCATATACCAATTTTAAAAAATACAGGTACCTATTTGAATACTGTGTAAATTACCATTTTGCTGATACTGATTTACATAATTTTGTGCAGGTTGACTGTGTTTACTTTGCATCTTCATTTGCATCTACTTGTACTTCGTTTACTTTGCTTCCAGCCTTTTGCTTGATTTAACATAGGAAGGGGAGCAATCTGTGTTTATCTGGATGAAAACAGTACAGTCACAGTGATACCTGGATTATTTTCTGCTTTATCTTGGAAATCAAATCAAAACTGTATATATTTGTCCACAGGTGATAGTTGGTGCTGGTATGCCATTACCATAGCAACAGACTACGTTCTTGGTTCCTACCAATTGCCACTGGTATTATGTGGGAATGGAGGTTTTCCTGCTGAGAATGCATAGGGTTTGTAGAAAATATAAAAAGGGCTCTATTGGAGCTATTCTGTACAGAACCATCAGCTCACTGGCTACAATGACTGACAGGTTGTCAGTGTATACTAGTGTCTAACTGCCTTGTCTGCTACCTCGCTCCTGAGAAATGCAAAGGTAAAATGGGCTTTGGCCTTGAGTATATCTGTGGAAAATATAGTAGCATGAACACTTGGTTTCCTGTCCTACTTCTTCATTCGGTTACCAAATGGATCATTTTAATTACCTTCCAGATATAGCCAAAAAAGAAGGCGACTTCCATGAATGTTAATGGTAGCACTATACTCATTTTAAGGATAAAGTAAGTTTTTAGCCTTTATTTTTCAGATAAGTTGTTTTATTTAATATGAAATGTCTAAGTTGTCTTTTCATAATTAAGCCACTCAGTTTGTTTTACCCTTTTTATTGCAACACTTTATCTAATGTAAATGTTGTTACTTTAAAAAATTATAGTTTATATAAATGCTTATCTAATACTTAACTACTAGACAGATGGCTCTATTTCTTTCTAAATTGTAATATGGATTTTTTTTTTTTTTTTTTTTGGCCAAAGAAAAGTTCATTTGAAACAGAACATCTCAAGTTTATGGTAAAGCTTTACTTAGGCTCAAGACATGTAATGCTTAGCAAACCTGTTTAAGCCAACATTTTTAGCTGCCATTCATATAAAGAGATTTTTTTCCCTTTCGAAAGTGCTTTATAATGAGCAACATTTGTCCTGCTGTAGGATTTTCTTCCAGCCAAACAGCTTATTCTTTTTAAAAAAAAAATTTTTTTAAAGATTTTACTTATTTATTTGACAGAGAGAGTTCACAAGTAGGCAGAAAGGCAGGCAGAGAGAGAGGGGGAAGCAGTCTCCCCGCTGAGCGGAGAGCCCGATGCAGACCTGGATCGCAGGACCCTGGGATCGTGACCTGCGTGGAAGGCGGAGGTTTTAACCCACTGACCCACCCAGATGCCCCAAACAAACAGTTTATTCTTTAAACAAGTTCTCGCTATCATTCCATTATCATCGACTAAAAATGATCTTTAGGTTAATATTCTATCCTATTCAGCCAGGTGATAACATACCATAATCTGTCTCTGTTTCATCTCTTCTCTCACCACCCCCCAGGCTGTGCCCTAGCTACACTGAGGACTTGTTCCCATTGTTCCTGAAACCCAAGCATTCTCACAACTCAGTGACTTTGCACACACTGTCCCCTCCGCTGGCCTGGAATGAGCTCTCTGCTCCCACTCTCACAGATCTGTTTGCCCGAGAAAAGTCTGACTTGGTTCAGCTGTAGTGTTACCTCTTGTGGTGAAGCCTTCTCTGACTCACTGTTACCCCTATGGTAGGGACATCTGAGGCATTTCTCTGTTGGGCACATATCTGTTTCGCCATTACAGAGTAAGTGCTTTTCTCTCTTGTGTTCCCAACAGCTGGTGCAGTACCAAATACTCAGGGCGTATTGGGTGAATGAATATAGATGAGAGCTTATAACAATTTATTGTTTATTTCTTTATATTGCTGAAGAAGGGAAGAAGGGAGGAGCCATATTGTTACTTAAAGATACTGTGAACATGTTGGCTTTGTATTAAACAATCTGCTGTAATCATGAGTCCAAGAACCTCCGACAAAACTGTGAAGCAGGGGAAGTAGTAGCTGGTACACTAGGCTTCCCTTGTAAAACTGAATTTATGATTTTCAGTGGGAACTAAAACTCTGCCTCTGCCTGCAACTCTGTCTGCCTGTGCTCGCTCGCTCTCTCTCTCTAATAAATAAATAAAATCTTAAAAAAAAAAAAAGAAAGAAAGAGAACAAATTAAGTATAGACTATTTTGGGGTTCAGGGATGGATTATGGAATTTTGGTGGGTCCTGAAATTGCAACCTCTCCTCAGTGGGCAGATATCTCTATGTAATGACACCAAAATTTTGAAAGATCTATTAAAAATAACAGAACCCTTGGGGCTCCTTCCTGGCTTAGTTAATAGAGCATGTGACTCATGATTTCAGGGTTGTGGGTTCGAATCCCATGTTGGGTGTAGAGATTAGTTAAAAATAAAATCTTTGAAAAAATATAACAGAACCCATGCTGTGAAATGAGAATCACTGGTCTACATAGTTTATTCTGAATATTTCTGTAATATGAACCACAAAGTACTAGGATAGATTTTGATGTTATTTTCAGTTTCTCTTCTCTGAAGCTGGTGATAGCCTTACTGAGTAGCCAGGCAACATTGTTATGATCTGGGTTGAACCCTCTTTGCATTCCACACCACGGACTCTCAAGCCTTCTGTGCGGGGTTATTTGTTGCTAGCCAGCCTTAATTACAAATCATGGAAAAGTAGAATAGGCCTTGTTTTTTTACTGATTCCCTTGCTCATAGCAAAACTCACATCAGATTTCCATAGAAGACTCTTTTTCCCATATTATCCCATAAAAATGCTTTTGCCTACATTATCAGTTAAAGGTGTTGCCATCCTGTGCCTTTTTTTTTTTCAGTGATCTCATGGTCTCATCACTTTTTCTCTCTGTGAGATGAAATGTACTTGTGCACTGTGGTAATAAGAGGGGTGTTTTAAGCCATTTTTGAGAGAAATGCCATTTCTTCTTTATAATTCCAGTTGAAAGTGAATCCCCTATTGCATAGAATCATATGTCCTGTTTGACACCATTAGCTCTGCTCCAATACCAGTGGCTTCTGGGTATCCCTGTTTAACTTTTCTATACCTAACATCATCTTGGGATGTGTGTCTTTTGGTATAGTGGAGACAAGTGGACCAGAGAAGCTATATCTGTACATGGGTTTTAACTATAGGGCCACATTTGAAAAGTTAAATTATCTGCCAGGGCAGTTTTTTAAAAAATTATTATTTTTTTAATTTTAATTTAATTTTAATATAGTTAACATACAGTGTCATATTAGTTTCAGGTATACAATATGGTAGCTCACTCAGGGCTCATCATGGTAAGTGTCCTCTTTAATCCCCATCGTCTATTTCACCAATCCCCACACCCACCTCCCCTCAGGTAAATTTCAGTATGTTCTCTATAGTTAAGAGTCTGTTTCTTGGTTTGCCACTCTCTTTCTCTCTCTTTTTTTTCTCCTTTGCTCATTTGTTTTGTTTCTTAAATTCCACGTATGAGTGAAATCAAATGGTATTTCTCTTTCTCTGACTTACTGCACTTAGCATTATACTCTCTAGCTCCATCCATGTCATTGTAAATGGCAGGATTTCATTCTGTTTATGGTTGAAAGATATTCTGTTGTATACATATACCACATCTTCTTTACCCATTCATCTATCAGTGGATACTTGGGCTGCTTCCATAATTTGGCTATGATAAATAATGCTGCTGTAAACACAGGGGTACATATAACCCTTTGAATTAGAGTTTTTGTATTCTTTGGGTAAATACCCAGTAGTGCAATTAGTGAATTGTAGGGTAGTTCTATTTTTTGACTTTCTGAGAAACCTCCGTACTGTTTTCCACAGTAGCTGCACCAGTTTGCATCCCCACCAACAGTGCACAAGTGTTACTTTCTCTCCGCACCATCACCAACACTTGTTATTTCTTGTGGTTTTGATTTTAGCTATTCTGACAGATATGAGCTGATATCTCATTATAGTTTTGATTTGCATTTCTGCTAGGGCAGTTTTATGGCAAAATTTCAAAAGACACAGAACTGATGGATTTTACCCAAAAAAGGTGGAAACAACAGAATGAGAAGGAAACAAACTCTAAGGATGAATATGAATAAAGACAAAGTAGAATGATTTATTTGGGAAACCTTGTTTGGTTCTACTGGGATCAATTATAGTAACTCTCTCCAAAGTAGTTTATTGAGCTTCCTTTAAGAAGTTTTCCCTTGGTGGCTCTGAAATTTCTACAAAAAACTGTATTCCCAGTCAAAGCAAAAATGTAGTTCTTTTAAAAATTGAGATATAGGGGAGCCTGGGTGGCTCAGTGAGTTAAAGCCTCTGCCTTCAGCTCAGGTCATGATCCCAGAGTCCTGGGATCCAGGTCTGCATCGGGCTTTCTGCTCCGCGGGAAGCCTGCTTCCTCCTCTCTCTCTGCCTGCCTCTCTGCCTACTTGTGGTCTCTGTCTATCAAATAAATAAATAAAATCTTTAAAAAATTAAGATATAATTTACATGCTCCTTTTATTTTTAAAATTTTATTTAACTTAAAGTCACTTAACTAACATATAATATATCATGGTTTCAGAGGTACAGGTCTGTAAAATTCACTCTTTAACAGTGTGTAAGTCAGTGGTATTTCATATATGCACAAAGTTGTACAACCATTACCACTGTGTAACTCCAGAATGTTTTCATCAGCCCCAAAGGAAATCCCACACCCATTAGCAGTCACTCTCTATTCCTTCCTCCTACTAGCCCCTCTCCAAAGATCATCTACCTCTATGGATTTGCCTATTCTGGACACTTTATATAAATGGAATTACATGGTCTCTAACCTTTTGTATCTGGCTTCTTTCACCAAGCATAATGTTTTCAAAGTTCATCTATTTGGAGCATGTTATCAGTATTTCATTCCTTTTTATGTCTGAGTTGAGAAACATGGTTCTTTATCAAAAATCAGATGAGCCAAAGACATTCTGTTTCTTTCTGTTGTGGAAATTTTCATGGAATGAAATGAATATTGTTACAGGATGGGTCCTAAAGTTTGGCAATAGGGAAAGACCACGGGAATGCTACTGTAATCATGGATTCTGTAACTTGATGCAGCAAAAGAGAGAGCACAGCCGCTGGACTATGGGCATCTAGGAAGATAAAAGTCTGTTTATAGGGTTTGGACTTAGGATGAATGATTCTAGAAGGGACTAGAGAAGAGGTGACCAACACTGAATTAGGTAGCATCATGAAGTAGGGGCAGTCTAGTAATTGTGTATCTCAGAAATCTTTGCTCAGGATGGGGAAGGAATAAAAAGAGAGACTAGGGAAGTCATTGGGAAGAAGACAGGATCCATAGAAGGAGTGGTTTTGCAACTCTGGTTTGGCATTGGGAAATAATATTGCTTTTTGTTGGCCTTGTCTTTGGCTTTGACTGAGTCTAATGAAGATATGCAGAGCTGATTTTCATGCTCTCGCATGGGAAGGATATGCTCTGATTCTGAGATTATGGGGAAAAATAGGCTTGGTAAGACCAAGCAAGTAAGATGCAACCACACTACCAAATAGGACTGACCATTTCCTCATTGTAGTGATATTCCTTAGATTAAAATCTTTTTAATGGTCTTCTGGCAGAATAACTCTGAATTATCAGAAGGACTTCTCAACCAAGTTACTCATATGATTAAGCACCTTTTTTTCATGTCCTGCCTTGTGTTGACCTTTATGTTAGGTATTTTGTATGTTATTTTCTCTTGTAGGTTTAAACACTAATGAATAATTCATCCTTCCTCATTCAGCCAACAGAGTATGTATAAACATGTGCCAACTTGTCGATATCATCATTCATTTATAAACACTTTAGTAAGTGCTAGGCTTTAGGACTTGGTCCCTACCCAAGAGATTGAACAGTGCTGTTCAATAGAATATTCTGTGATGATGGTAGTATTTTGTGTGGTCCAATATGATAGTTGTAGCCACATGTGCCTCTTAAACACTTGAAATGTGGCTCAAGAGACCAAGGAACTAAATTTTTATTTTTATTTATTTTTAATTAATTTAAACAGTAATAGTGGCCTATGAGACTGTTGGCTATCACATTGGACAGCCCTGCTCTAAAAGTTAATGAATGAGATAAGGAAACCCAAGTGCTCACAACCCATGGTGTGCTGTGTACTCCAATACAGATCCCTATAAAGTGCTCTAGACGTTCAAAAGACAGCCTCTGGTGGTAGAGGTGCCAGAGAAAACACCCAGAGGAGGGGAGGTACCATGAAAACTAGACTTAACAAAATAAAAATAATAGTAATAATTATTATTGTTGTTATTTTGCCAGAGGAGGAGGGGAGGAAGGTGAGAAGTTTCATTCTAGGCAAAAGGCATAGTTTGCAGAACCACTGAGGCATTAATAAAATGCATACAATTTCAAGAAAACGATGTGGCTTGATAGGGTCTAAGTGTAGGTTACTGTAATATTACCACTATATGACATGGTTTTTATGGCAAAGGTGTAATTGAAGAGATTAAAAACAAATTTAACGTTTTTGGCATTTATTGTGTTGTATACATTGTTTGAGAAGCTACATCATTTAAAATAGATACATAAATTGTCATCATGATCATCATTTCACAGTCAAAAAACTGAGCCCTAGAAAGGTAAAGGAATTTGCCTGGGGACACAGAGTGAAAGGAGAGAGCTAAGATTTGAATCCAGGCTTATTTGATTTCAGAGATCAGTCTCTCCATCAGTGATTCCACATCTTCCACTTTAAACTTTTCTCATTTGAAATTGTGATGGATTTTCTCAGGTATGCCTTCTATGATTCATTCAGACCATATAAGTCTTCCACAAGGTGGTTTTTTTTTTTTTTAATATTCTGATTTCGTATTTAAAATGTTTTCTGGCTAAGAGACTGATGTTATAATGTATCTATTCTGTTAACTAAGCATTTCCTGAACTCAGGTTTTGGAAACAGCTTTATTGACAATTTCCCTTCTTTTTCTGTATATTTATAGCACTAGGAACCTTTTATATCCTAAAATGGGGTGGTTGTGGAATTAGCTAAATTGGAGGACCCAGTCCATTCATTCCCAAATTTGAATGGGCTCCTATGACCATCATGCCCAGAGAATTCTTGCTTCCGCATGCTGGGAATGACTTGTTATTTGAGCCTCTCCACATCTTATCCTAAAGGTCATGACCCTGGGCTCTGACTTCTTTCTTACCAATCTCTTGCAAATCTTAGTGGCTGGGTAGAGGCTTTGCTTTTCTTAACCAAGATCTCTGCACCTGTTTGGCAGGCATGGTCAAGTCCTGAAAATATCACTTCCTGGCTGAGAAAGTACTTGTGTTTTATGAGGACGTTTTCGTTTTGTTTTGTTCTTTCCTTTTAGACTCGAAAGAACTCACTTGGTGTTATTTGCTCTGTTTCCTTAAAAGCCTGTCTCAAAGTCATGGCAAGGTACATCTAACATTCGTACTCGCCAGGTCTGGAACATACGAAGTGTAACAAACAGCGCCTGCTTCAAGGCTCACACACTCTGCTGCTAACACAGGACAGAGAGTAAAGAATAAAACAAGCAGTACCAAGAGGGACTCAAAGGATGGAGCCAATATTCAGGGTTGGAGACATCTTCATAGGGGAAGGACTGGCATCAGGTCTTACAAGAAGGGCTGGGAGAAGGGGCAATCTGTGTGTGGAATGCTGCCTGGGGAAAGGTACAGGGTAGAGGGAATTGTGGGAGAATTGTTTGGGTGAAATAGAAAATGCAACCTTGGTTGCACATTAAAATCACGTGGAGAAGGAGTGTCTGGCTGCTCCAGTTGGAAGAGCATGTGACCCTTGATCTTGGGGTTGTGAGTTCAAGACCCATGTTGGCTGTAGAGATTACTAAAACAAACAAACTTGGAGAAAAAATCACTTGGAGAGCTCTAAAAACTCCCGTAAAGATTCTGATTGAGCTGAAGGGCAGCCTAGGCATCCAGATTTTTAGTTTCACAGGTGATTTTAATGCACGGCCATAGCTGTGGTTGAAGGCCATTGCAATAGTCTCCTTGCTCAGTTGTGGTCATTGAACCAACAGAGAACCAGCCCCACCTGGAAGCTAGTTAGAAATGCTGAGTGAGTCTCAGGGAATCAGAATTCACATTATTACATGAGCCCAGGTGGCCCAGGAGCACAGTGAAGTTTGAGAAGCACTGCCATGTAGAAAATTTGAGAAATACAGTTGAATAGGGCAGATGGCTTAACCAGATTTTCGCAGCCCCTGTGCTGGGCTAGGAATGAATTACAAGTGGGCAGTGGTGTGGCTTTCCCCTCAAGCCATTAAGGATGTTTATACTTCTGATTGGCAGGAAGTCAGTCTTCTCTGGTTATCTATAATGTGTTCCATGAATATTCTTGAATTTTCTCTGAATGCCTTGAGGGAAAAAAAGGCAGGGAATCACCAGTTAGTGCTGGGCTGCACTCTGTCAGTTGTGGTAGATCCCCTGAAGACTTTTTTTTTTTTTTTTAAGATTTTATTTATTTATTTGACAGACACAGATCACAAGTAGGCAGAGAGGCAGGCAGAGAGAGAGAGGGAAGCAGGCTCCCTGCTGAGCAGAGAGCCCGATGCGGGACTTGATCCCCCTGAAGACTTTTGATCAAAGGATGTTTTGTGTACCTCGCTGTGTTCTAGGAAGATTATCCTGACAGAAGCATATAGATTGGACTGAGAGGGGTGCTCTAGGGTAAGAGGACAGAGGACAGTTGCAGTAATTCACATGCAAGTTGACAGAGGAGTAAGGAGCATGGTTATGCTTAAGAACTTGAACAATATTTCAGGACCCATGCCCAAATCTTCATGGTGAAGCTTGGAAAGAACGACAAAAGATTCTTTTGTACTTTTTTGGAGATACCTTGTAACTTCATTTTGTTACGAAGCTTTGTCAAAGCTTCAGGAAAGTTTCTGATGATTAAAATCTACTTGGCATAAATAAGGTCATAAACATTCAGCCCTCGCTCTGCAGGATCCCCTAGTTCTTGGTGGGTGGGATCGTCTGACTTGAGGGTTATCAGTGATTTCAAAGGAGAAAGGAAAACAATGATGGTCATCATTTGGTGAATAGGCAGCGAGGGAGAATGTCAGGAAATGGAGAGGTTAAAAGTCCAAGTATGAAAGGCTTGCTGTTGTTGAGGGACTCAGAACCATACATTTGAGTTTGGACAGTACTTTAGGGGAACCTGGATATTCCAGGAGATTATTTTGTTTGGGGGAAAAAATGTTGAAATAATTGGTGCATTAAGCTGCTTATTCTTCAAGGCCAAGCTTACGTCGCTCCCTTCCATGAATTCTTCCCTTATCACCCCAGTACATGGTTTGTTCTCTCTCCTGTTTCCTAAAATTCTTTTTAGTGAGTCAACAAGGATATTTTTTAGTCCTGATACTTGAAAAGTACTCTGGTACGCACTTATTTCCTAGTAACTCACTTACAGTTGATTTTATTTTTCTTATTTATGGATGTATATTTATGAATGTATCCTGTCCCTCTAAATAGAATATAAGCTCCTTGAGGACATGAGCCATGTCTAATTCTACTTTATCTTTCCTGGGAATTTGTGACTTTGTGAAACACCTTTTATCTGGGGTGCTCATAATTAAATATTAATAATTTAAAACAATTTACCATAGACTTCTTCATTTTCCAAATTTTTGATGTTTCCTTGGGGTGGGGGGAGGCTGAAGAGTCCTCAAAATACGTAAATGTACACTGTGCATTTTAAACTGTATTCTGTAGTTTAAAATTAAGCTAAAATAGTACAATCAGATAAATGTTGGAATCTTTTTGTACTTTCAGGGATTCATTTCAGAGGAGGAGGTTTCAAAAAAATTATGGAGTAAATACCCTGTTTTCATAATCTTTTTTATGTGGTACCTATTTTTCCTTAGTTGCTTTCTCATCTTGCCATTTGGGTTTCCTTTTCTTTTTTCTTTGTGTTTGGCAGTGATACCATTTGTTGTAGGAAGGTAACTCCTGGCTATGTTTGAAGTTAAAAGTGTCAGTAATCATCTGGATGTGACCCACTAACATGCTTAAACAGAGTGTATTTTATAGGAATTATATTGGCTAAGTGCTTTAACAATTTTATTTAGCTTCACAGCATGACATGCCATTTTCATGCCTTTTCTTGGAATTTTCTTGCCCAAATTCAAAGGGCATAATTATATTTTGAAATTTGGAACACTGCAAAGTTGTGTCATCTAAATTTTGGGGGAAGGAGGAAATTATTCTAATTCTAGGCAGTCATGACATTTGACATTATGGGAAAAGAAGTGTGTATTACATATAGAAAACCAGCTAGAGCTTGACCAAAAAGAGTGAAACTATACTAAGATTAAATTTAAAAGAAAAAAGAAAAAAACAAGATAGGGACAACCTTTTAAAATAATTCCTTAATGAATTAATCAGTAGTTTATATTCTTAAAGAATTTTTTATGGTATAATAATGAACATTTATAACAGAACAAAAATAACCCATTTCCTAACATTAGCCTCTCTGCCTACGGAGGTCATAAAACTTGTTAATGCAGATGAGGCTGCCTTCTGTTGTGTGATGCTAATAGGAAATGGATCATTGCAGTTTATGGGGCACTTAGCCATTTTGGTTCATGATAAATGACTGACTTCAAGTGACATTCCTTCACTGATTTCCCACTATTCATCACCTGAAAGAATGGAACCCAAACATGAAGTTGATTTTGAAGTTGTCAAGAGTTTCACTGTGGTATAAATCCATCATAAGCCAATGTTTTAATTGATTTAGGAAGAAATATTGTGAATGAAGATGCTCATAAGTGTTTTATGCTCCTATTTTCTTTTGTTCAAAAGCCAGATTTGTAAATCTATTTTATCCTGCTCTAACTTCTGTTGCCTCTTTCTCTTCCCTTCCCCATCTCCAAACGTTCTCCAGTTTTGAAAACTCCCTAGATTTTATCTTTACAGATGCTTTGATGTAATTATGTTGTTTTGTTCTATAAAATCAGTCCAAAATAAGCTGAAAGAGTGGAACATTTTTTCAACTGGTTTGTTCACCTACATGCCAGGCATTATACAAGACTGGTATGGAAATTTTCTTATATTGCTTGCTATTTTCACTGTGTTCTTGCTGTTATCCTATTTCCTTCTTTTTCTCCTCTTCTTTTTTCTTGAACTACTACTCCCCACCCCCAACGCACGCCCTCCCTGAGTTGGGAGGAAGAAGACTGCTTATTTGAATAAAGTCACATTATCCTACAATTAGGCTCTTGTTCTTAGAAAATTATTCTCCATCTTATTTTAGAGAGGCCCTGCTGGCACTGTAAGGGTTACAATATCTAGTCAGGTTAAATGTATGCCTAAGGATGTTTGAGTCTTTCCTGTTTCATCTCCATGTTTGGAATGGAGAGCCTGTGTTTAATTCAGTACGGATGATGCCCTCCGTGTTGCTGGCCTTTGGAGGGTGTTTGATATCTGACGGAATGCTATTTGGAAAGGAACATGTAAATGTTCTTACAGATTGTCCAGGAGTCACTTAGCGTAATTGAGATAATTTGCCATTTATTTCATTCATTCGTAAAGGAATTTTGACCTCCCTTATCTATGTGCATTGTTGAGTGAGGGTGACCACAGGTTATTTTGTTTGCTTTGTAGAAGTTAACAAGAGGAAGCACATCCGTGGTAGCTTTACTTGAGGTGCTGGTATCCTGGAAGAGAAGCCTGCAAAACTCCCTCCAAGAGGCTGTCTTTTGACACAGACATTTTAGTTCCTAGCAGATTTCCCCCTAGAGCCCAACTACCCCTTTTAGCAAATGGCTTCTGTGTATATATTATTCACAAAGAACTTCAGGCTAATAAATTGAAAATGTTGGAGGTGTCTGAACCCTTTCATGTTCTAGAACTCCAGACACTGATGAAATTTTAGGAGAGAGCCTAGAAGTGGTAGAACTGAAATATTAATTAGGTCTCCTATGATCAGTTTTCCAACTGAAAGCCTAGGAATGGCTCATGGGGCATAGTTTGCCTACATGGTCTTAGTTAAATCCTCTCAGTCTTTTTTATAGTTGGTTGTGATATCTGATTAGAAAAACCAATACATCTTCTTTTCAAGTTTGTTGAATGAGCAATCACTAATTTTGAATACTTATTCAGATTGGCTCAAACCAACTACCAAATTTTTTTTGTTTTGTTTTGGTTTTTTGTTTTTAAGATTTTATTTTTTGAGGACACCTGGGTGACTCAATTAAGCATCTGCCTCCGGCTCAGGTCATGATCTCATGTGTCTGGGATTGAACCCCATGATGGGCTCCCTGCTCAGTGAGGAGCCTGCTTCTCCTTCTCCCTCTGCCACGTCCCCTGCTTGTGTTCTTTCTCTCTCAAATAAATAAAATCTTTTAAAAATATTTTTTGAGAGAGAGAGCATGAGCAGGGGGAGGGGGAGAGAGATAAGCAGGCATCCTGCTGAGCAGGGAAGCCAACATAGGGCTCCATTCCAGGACCTGAAATCATGACCTGAGTCAAAGGCAGATGCCTAACTGACTGAGCCACCAGACACCTCCTACCAAATCTTTAAAATAGCCAGTTAACATATGCTGCACTAATCTATTAAGACTGTTGAAACATATCTATAATTTAATTTTCGCCTGCTTTTGCATGTTATGTTCATTGGTGGCATAGAGGCTGGGGCTGGAAGGAAGCTGCTAAAGGGAGGAGAACAGAAAGAAGCTGCAAGAAGAGGCCTATGTTGACCAGACACTTCTGTCAGCATTAACCACTTCATAACCCTGGTGTGCTAAAGTGAGCACTGATAGCCTTTTACTTTCTTCCTTCTCTTTTCTTTTTCTGCTTTTAACCTTCTTTCCTCCATCTGTGGGTATAAATCTGTTGAAACTAAGGAAAAGCAGACTAAGATCTAAGTTGTACAAATTTTTCTGGGGCAGGAGGGTAGTAGATTGGAAGAAACACACCTGATCACTGAAAGAATGTCTTAGGAATGAATTGGAGTGTTAGGCTTCTTGCAAAGAGGTTTGAGTTTTGTATTCACAGGGCTTTAATGATCACTTTCTTCTATCTATGTTTTGAAGCCTTTTGAATGCAATGTGTTCTTAAAGTCCAGGTCCTCACATGGACACCTTGAAGCTAAAACTGGAAGTGTTTACACATTGTGTTCTCTCCACCTGCCCAGTACAGATATTGTCATGTATTAGACTTGCACAGAAAGCACTAAATAATCCCTCAGATTAAATTAAAAGTAGAAGAAAGGTTTCCAGTGGAGTAGTTCCATGGGAGTTTTTTAATCCTGAAATTTATTGGAAATAAAAGGACTAAACTATTAAGCATAAATATGATATTTTCAGGGGCTCTTTAATTGATTTTGAAATTCCCACTGAAGAATAGGTGAGCTGTTAATGATTTTCTCTCTTCACTTACTGATTTGAAGGTGTGATGTTAGTTTTATCCTGTAGGCTGTAACTTTGCTTCTTTGCACTTCAAAAAGATCTAAGGTCACTGATTATGACTTTGCTACTTCCTGCCCTATTGTCTTTACAAAGGAGTTTTGTGGGTTTAGAACTTACTATAAAGAAACCAGCCCAAGTAAAAATTCTTGATATTTGCATGTCTATTAAATTCAACATCTTTGCTTTTCATTTCAACTTGTTTGTACAGTTTATAAGGTGATACTGGGACTTAAGGGTTCCTCTTTTGAGAGCTGAAATGCCTTTCACCTCACTTTGTTTTCATGATGGATAGATGAATTATGAAGCAGTGTAAGAGCCAGTCAACGAAGAAACTGTGGGGAAACAAGATGTTTATATGTCTATGAAATTCTGTTGATCTATAACACTCCCCCCCCCAAAAAAAAACTGGGGCAGGGGGCATTACTAACACCTTTTATTCAGTTGCCCTCATGGAATTTGGTCTTCTTTTGATGTAGCAGTACTGATAGACCTTTCCTGCAGTTGTCATGCCACTTCATAGATATCATCTGTGAGTGACTATTGTGTTCAGGCCTGAGCTAGCAAACCAGTGCATCTGGTTCTGAATCAGTCAAGTATTTCAAATCTTCACTAGCTAAGCCTGTATTATTGTTTTCCTCATTTTTAGTAATTCTCTGCAACAAGTAATTATCAGGCATGTGGTTTTTGGTGGAGGAACACCTAAGCTAAGTTGGTAGGAACATCAAGCAAACAAGTTGAAAAATGTTTTGGTTTTTGGTTTCGTGATTACTACTTCATATCACCTTATGTTTTTTCAGTACCTCAGTATATGACGCACAATAGCCTATAGAGTAAATTTGAACACACAGTCCCCACCTCTCTTGAGTGTATGTTTTTAATAAAAATTTTTAGATTAAAAGAAAGTGTGTTCGACTTTTCTCCATAACTCCAGATACATATATATATTTGGATATCTAATAAGTATCTCAGATATTATATATACAAAATACAACTCTTGATTTTTTTTTTTTTTAGATAACCACTCTACCTACCTTGTGCCTGCTTTCTTCCATTTTTTTCCCCCTTCAGTTAATAACAATGCCTAGTTTTTCAAGTCAAAAACCTAGGAGTTATTTTTTTTCTTTCCTTGAATATATTCTCCCCTTCAATCTGCTGGCAGACATGTCTCCAGAATAGGTCTCCCGTCTGTACACTTCTTCCCACATGCATTTCCCCACCATAGTTCCAGTGACCATCTTCTCCTACTTGAAGGACTATGATGGCCTTTTCCCTCCTACAGTCTCTATTCAGAGACAGTGATCTTTTTTTTTTTTTTTTTAATTTATTTATTTGAGAGAGAGATGGGGGAGGGGCATGGAGAGAGAGAGAGAGAGAGAATCCTCAAGCAGACTCCCCACTGATCATGGAGCCTGACTCATGGTTCCATCTGAAGACCCTGAGATCACAACCTGAGCCAAAATCAAGAGTCAGTTGCCCAACCGACTGAGCTACCCAGGCACTCCCAAAGTGATCTTTTAAAGCAGAGATCAGGGGTGCCTGGGTGGCTCAATATGTTAAGCATCTGCCTTTAGCTCAGGTCAGCGTTCCAGGATCAAGCCCTGCATGGGGCTCCCTGCTGGGTGGGGCATCTTCTTCTCCCTCTGCCCCTCACCCTGCTCATGCTCTGGCTCTTGGTCTCTTTTTCAAATAAATAAATAAAATCTTTTTTTGAAAAAAATTAAGCAGAGATCAGATCCTCTCCATCTGAAAACCCCATGGCAGCTTCTCATCACTCTAAAAAAAAAAAAAAAAAGAATCCAAATTCCTTACCTTGCAAGGCCCAGCATGGTCTGGCATCTGGTTACCTCTGCTGTCTTATCTCCTATCATTTTTCCTCTCACTTACTGACCTTCTTACTACTCCTCAAACATCCCCCAGCTTATTCCCACCTCAGGGCTTTTACCTCAGTTCTTCTCTGTCCTGGAATGCTCTTTCCCCAGACCTTCACATGACTGACTTCTTCCTACTGTTTGAGCTTTACCTAAAATGTCAGCTCCTCAGAGAGGCCTTCCTGAACATCTCATTTAAATTATGTACCTCTCTCCCCTGTTACTCTTCATCCCACTACCTATTTTATTTTATTCCTAGCAAAGATTACTATCTAAAGTTCTTATTTATTTACCTATTTATTATAGTTCACCGTCTCCCCTAGAATGTAAGCTCCAGGAGGACAAGAACCTTGTCTGTCTTGTTTCTTGATGTATCTCTAGTGCTTGTAACATTGTCTGATAGGTGCAGTAGGTGCTCAATAAATACTTATGGTTGAGTTAGTGAATAAGAATATTTAGGCCCATAAAGAATATAAGCTACTAAATCATTTTAGATTATATTTTAGTGAGAATATTCCTGTCAGATTTTCATGGTATTAAGTGGCGCAAAGGCAAGGGAATGACTTTCTCTTCCAGTTGTTCTATTAATCTGGGATAAAGCAAAGGAGGTACGCCTGGGTGTCTCAGTCCTTAGGCGTCTGCCTTAGGCTCGGGTCATGATCCCAGGGTCCTGGGACTGAGCCCTGTGTGGGGGTTCCCTGCTTGGCAGGAAGCCTGCTTCTCCCTCTCCCAGTCCCTCTGCTTATGTTCCCTCTCTCATTGTCTCTCTCTGTGTCAAATAAATAAATAAAATCTTAAAAAAAAAAAAAAGCAGAAAAGATTGACGATCACAGTCAGTTGGCTTTCTCTTGCAGTATCTGTGCATTTAAACTGGACATCATTTATCAGTTCTGCCTATCTTTCATTTGCAACTTGAGTGTTATATGCTTGAACAACAGTACGAAGTGTACTCCTTGTAGATAAGAGTCTGAAATTGTGGTAAGTTCTCATTATATGAGAACAGCTTGCATTGAACAAGCAGAAGCCGTGCATATGTCTTTCTCAAGAAAGAAAATATCAAATTCTAGATTGAGCATGGTAAACAACAATTAATTGTACATGTTCTTAATATATGGTGATTTTTCAGGAACTGATGAATATATAAATAACAGATACATATTTATTTAGCAAACGTAAATCTCTGCAAGTCAAGTAGACGATGTTGGACGTATGCCTATGATTAAGATGAGAGGAGAAAACAGGGAGATCTTTTTCTTTGCATTGCTGTATTTTGATAGCAAGTGTCAACAGGCCACAGGCCAGAGACTCACCAAAATTAAAATATGGTAAAGATGTTTTGTTTCTGTTTCTTTTCTGAAGCCCCATCAGAGTTCTTCTCAGCCTCTTCTTTCTAGTATTCCACTGCATTATTTTCTGTCCTTTCATAGATAATGTTTTCCTTTCCACTTTCTTAGGGAAAGTAGCAACCTTCACAGTTAAAAAGTTTTCTCGCTGATTTCCCTTTTAAATTTCCTGATTCTCAACTGTTTGTGTTCTGCATGGAGTAATTTTTCCTTTAGGAGTTTCAGATACATTTTCTTCCCTCCATCCCTCCAATAGAGTTGTGCTCTATTCTCTAACAAGAGGTGCTTTTCTTGTGTGGGGCAGTACAGTAATCTTTGATCAATTCCCTCATTGGAAGAACTACAATTTTCCCCCCGAGCCAAGAGTCCAGAGTTGGTATATTTGTGGCTCAACTTCAGGTCTGGCAGAATTAAGGTTCACAAGATCTCTGTAACTTTAGCTTAAAATTTCCTTTTAACTGGGATTTGATTTTGACCCGGATGAAATCTCATTTTTAAATTAGTGTGGTAATCCTAACATCCAGATTTTTAACCATCACTAAAGAATACGAATTTAAAAGTGATTCTTTCTCATTGGATCATAAATTGATCATGAATTGGCATCTTAATGATTTCCAAACACTACCAGTGCAGAGATAGCAATCTCCTATTGTTAAGGATATCTTCCTTTTGCCTCTTCTGATCTGCTCTCCACCCTTCTCCACCCTCCCTCTTTCTACCCAGGAGGCTGCCTGTAAGGGCTACACAAGGGTTCCTGTGCCCTCTGACTTCCGCCAATGGCAGGGTCCCAGCAGGAGATTCAAGGGAGCGGCGCGAGTGAGGTCAGGCTAATTATTCTCCTGGCTCCCTCCTTGTGGGGTTGCCTTGGGCTGCCTGTGCCCCTCGACCTAAGGTCACAGTTTTTCACTCTAAGACTTTTCTCCTTTTGGGTTCCTGTAATCAATCCATCCTCTCATCTCTTTTTCTCTAGGAGTGGTAATAGTTCTGCTGCTACCAATCCCAAATTACAGCAGGATCCCTTGTCATTTCTTTACATGCATCCATAGCTTTGCAAATTGTCCCTTTCAAATAAGGAAATGGTCCGAATTGGAATGCATCATTGGTTTCTTGTTGGAACCCTGTCTGATGCAGATGTTATCATTTCCTAGATTTTGGATGTTATCCACTATTTTTAACAATGTACATACTACATGGGGATCACCTGAGTAATCAATTGAGCAGACACAAAACAGAAGGTCCCTGCCTTTTGGGGATCTATCTATCATGTGAGATAGACAAGCTTCTCCTTTACTTTGTTCAGTATTCAGTCAACATTTATCGAACAGCTGCTGTAAACCAAACA
The DNA here is from genome assembly GCF_922984935.1 of Meles meles. Taxonomy (NCBI): domain Eukaryota; kingdom Metazoa; phylum Chordata; class Mammalia; order Carnivora; family Mustelidae; genus Meles; species Meles meles. The sequence continues at coordinate 46,184,868 of NC_060077.1, forward strand.
TGGTGTATGAATATGAGGCAAATATAAAGCACTATTTGGTCCTTGCCATTGTTATATCTCCGTTTTAACTGCGTATTTGTAGTTAAATACTTGATAAGAAAGTAGAAAATCACCAGCCTGTCTGGTTGTGCCTGATGCCTGGTCCTGACCTGTTCTCAGTTCCCAATGCTTAGTTCTATAGTGACCTCTTGGATTTTCAAGCATGACTATTTCCTGAGCCCATAACAGGACCCCTTTTGTACTTTTGTTTCTCTGCATGGGATCTTACAAAGTGTCAAGGAATTGCTTCTGGACTGACAGAAGATTTCAGTTGAGTACAGGTCTTTTCTTTAAGTTAAATTGGATAAAACATATTCAGTTGGGAGTATTTCAGAAGAAGGGACATATAAATAAATAGACTTGGGCAATTGTCTTTAAAAAGCCTCTGACTGTAGGACATATTTTAAGGTTGGTGACTATATTTTGGGAAAACCTGCTTTGCATAGTTGAGTTGTCTCCACTAGAACCTTGGGCTATATTAACTTTTCCTTCCATGGCTCTCAGTGCCTGATAACCCAGAAGAACTGTGAGGGTCAGAAAACACAGAATTTGGCAGGTCAACAAGGATGTGGCACTCCTATCCTGTGCTGAGGAAGAATGCATGTGAGCGACCTTGTCCGGTAAGGCCTCACAGTCATCTTTGACATCATCACAAGATGATGTTCTGACAGCCCCACACTTCATGGTCCTAACAGGAGACATCGGCAATTTACATGACAGCCACAATTCTAACTTTTATTTCCAGGGATGGGGCAGGGAGTTTGTACCTTGTGATGACGTAGTTCGAGAGTTCCAAGTGCCATGGGACAGCCAGAAGGAAACTCACTACCTTACAAAGGACTGGGACTTGCTAGGAAAAAGTTGTAATACACTGTGCAACGGTTTTGTGGAACTCTTTTATTCTCTGTCCTCCTTTCCTTATTCTGTCTTCTGTTCCAAGTGTATCTCAACTTTTTTTTTTCTTGACTTCTCTCGCTCCTTATCTGTGGGTGAGCAAAACACAATCGTAGTTTGAATGGTCTCATCTAAACCAGAGTCTGGGAACGTCTAGAGACCTTTTTGGCTGTCACATCTGGAAGAGTGCTAATGGCGTCAGTAGGTAGAGGTCAGGGATGCTGCTAAACAGCCTACTATGTATAGGACAGCTCCCATATTGAAGACTTAGCTGGCCTAAAACATTCATGGTTCTAACCATTCATGGTTGAGAAATGCTAATCTAGATGCTGATATGTTCAGTAGAACTTTCTGTGATGATGGAAATGCTCTATACAGTATTCATTACTTTTTTGTGGCTACTGAGCACTTGATATGTGACTAGTATAACTGAGGAACTGAATTTTTCATTTAATTTAAATAACAACACAAGACCTAGAGGTTAGCATAGACAGTGCAAATCTAGAAAAAGGGTCCCTTGTCTGAATATGCTGGCTTACAAATGATGGGCAGAAAAGTGTGGTACCTGAGAGTAGGAGGGTCAGTGAAGGAATTTAGGGGAAGCTGCAAGGAGAGTGTCTTCCAAGAAGCCCTGAAACTGAAGGCAGTGTTGATCTCCTGCAGATAAGACAGAAGGTATGGAGGGACCCCATCATCAGGAAGTTTATTTGAGCCCAGAAAGCCATGTGGTGCCTTGTTTTGAAAGATTAAGTCCCATATATTTTTTTAAGATTTTAAAAATTTATTTGACAGGGAGAGAGAGATCACAAGTAGGCAGAGAGGCAGGCAGAGAGAGGGGGGAGAAGTAGACTCCCTGCTGAGAAGAGAGCCTGATGTGGGGCTTGATCCCAGGACCCTGAGATCATGACCTGAACTGAAGGCAGAGGCTTAACCCACTGAGCCACCCAGGTGCCCCTTAAGCCCCATATTTATTTCAGAATGGACAGAGAGTTGGATAAACTGTCCAGGAGGAAGAAGAAGCTTAATGCATTAAAAGGAATGATATAGAGAGAAGAGAAGATGGTGGGTAAAGTAAAATAATGAAGAAAGAGGATAAAGAGACATGGAAGAAAAGGTAACCCATGCTTGGAGTGGTCCAGGTAGGTGAGAGGAAAAAATGTGGCCCAGGTAGGCAAAGGGCAGCTTCGTGGAGGAAAATTAGTTAACATCTTTTCTTTCCCTCTTCCTCTCCTCCATTTAGCTTCACTAAGTTTTTCATTTTCTCCTTCTCCTCCTCCTCCTTGTTCTCCTTCTCCTCCTTCTTGCCATGTAGCCAGGTGTATCACTCAGGGTCCAACAGAAAACACATGCCATACTCAAACTGGGGTGGTGTGAGTTCATAAAGTAACTAGTTGTGCAGATGTAGACAGGATGTAGAGCAGCACAGGGGTAGAACAGGACCTCGGGCTGGTTACCAAGGTGTGTTCCTACCACTCTAGACCCCGGGTGCTAGCGGAGGGGCCACAATTATGACTAGGCACTGTGGAGGACTGAGGATAGGCCTATCTGGCAAGAGCTGCAGCCTTCGATGGAAGTTTTAGGCAGTGGCAGGAGATCAGCTAGTCGGAAAATACTCTGACTTCACTATTTCCCTTCCTTATAATCTCCCTCCCTCCAGGGCTCTCTTAGGTGAACCCTACCAGAAATCAGAGCACAGATAACCTCAGTGGATGTGGTACATATGGGTCTGCCACCCAGCCTAGAGCAGGACAGAGATGTGTATAGATGGGGTGAAAGGAACGAAAAGGAGATTTCCAGCACACTTTGCCTGCTCCCATTTTTCAAACTTCTTCCCTTCTTGCTGGCCCTACAGGTAACTTTTTTCTCCCATTGTTATTAGTCTTCTCTTGTTAGCCTGTCTGTCCTTTACAGGCAAAACTATGTTAACTCCAGCAAGAACACATGTAACACTGGTATTATAACTCTTTGGGATGATTTCTCAGTCTCTCTGCTCTGCCTGCCTAGCGGCCGAGACTCAGACTCTCTCACATACCAAAGCTTTGCTTCTGCTCATTTCAAGGCCAGTATTTCTGTGCTGGAAAAAGCCCTGCACCTGTACCCTATGATGGAATGAATGACGAATGGCCACACATCAGTCTCCAAAAGAACTTTCCAGAAGTGTTATGCGATACTTACCTACCAGCAGGTGGCATTAGGAGTCATAAAGACATTGAATGATGTTGGTTTTCAAATCACTGAGAACTTGAAGTTCTTGACAAAAGAGAAAGGTGTGAGGGGTGCCTGGGTGGCTCGGTTGGTTAAGCCTCTGCTTTTGGCTCAGAGTCCACATCAGGCTCCCTGCTCAGCAGGGAGTCTGCTTCTCTGTCTACCTCTTGTGATCTCTCTCACTCTCTCAAATAAATAAATAAAATCTTTTAAAAGAGAGAGAGTTAGAGAGAGAGAAAGGTGATCTAACTTTCTAAGGAAGAAATAAGGAGACCAAAAGTAGGTGGGAAATGGACAGGAGAGACACAAGTGATGTTTCAGAGACGGAAAGTATATGTTCTGGGCACTGAGTTAGACATGGAAACAATGGGGAAGAAGTGAAAGGTAGGAGTCATTTCAGTGGTCAAAATCTGAGTAATTGAGATAACTACTGTGTCTTCAGCGAAGGAAAAGAGAATGAGGAGCAGATTAGCTTGGGAAGTTGTCTAGGGCATGTTGAACTTGAAGTGGTGGCAAGGTAGTTTATGGAGATGTCATAGGAACGTTTAAGGATGTATATCTAAAGCAAAAGAGAGTGACTGAAAATAGAGAAACAAAGCAGAGGTGTTTGAGGTTGTCGAAACAGGTAACATCCCTGAAGGACAGAGGATTAGAGACTTCTCAAACTTGGGATCATCATAGGAATCACCCCCTGGGTATTACAAAGCTCTACCCTCTCCAGAGACCTGTAATTCAGTAAGGTTGGGGTGATGCAGTTGTCTCAGGGATATTCTTCATAAATAAGCACTCCAAATAATTAGGATGCACTTTGAGAAGCACTATATTTTGTCAGACAGAAGTTTCATAGATCAAATCACAAGAATCACTGGTCTTCTATCAGGCTAGAAGGAAAATGTGAGGAATAAAGAGTGAGAACTAAATAAGTAGAAGGAGGTTCTGTGCTGTGCCATGTTAGCCACGCTAAAGGTAGGCAGAGTTAGAGTATGAAGAGAGAAGTGAGGGTGTGGAAGAAGTATCAAGAATGTACCAGTTAACAGTGTTAAGAGCAGAGGTTCCCAATTTTTCTGGTCTTAGGAACTTTTCATATTCTTAAACATTATTGAGAATCCCGAAGAATTTTTTAAAATTTAATTTAATTTTTTATTAACATATAATGTATTATTTGTTTCAGGGGTACAGCTCTGTGAATCATCAGTCTTACACAATTCATAGCACTCACCACAGCACATACTCTCCCCAATGTCTATCACCCAGCTATCCTATCCCTCCCTCCCCCTCCCTTCCAGCAGCCCTCAGTTTGTTTCCTAAGATTAAGAGTCTCTTATGGTTTGTCTCCCTCCCCAGTGCCATCTTATTTCATTTTTCCCTCCCTCCCCTTTGACCACCTGCCCTGCCTCACAAATTCGTCATATCAGAGAGATCATATGATAATTGTCTTTCTCTGATTAACTTATTTAGCTTAGCATAATACTCTCTAGTTCCATCTGTGTTGTTGCAAATGGCAAGATTTTTTGATGGCTGCATAGTATTCCATTATATATATGTACCACATCTTCTTTATCCATTCATGGACATTGATGGACATCTAGGCTTTTTCCATAGTTTGGGCTATTGTGGACACTGCTGCTATAAACATTCGGGTGCCCCTTCAGATCACTATATTTATATCTTTAGGGTAAAAACCCAGTAGTGCTATTGCTAGGTGATAGGGTAGCTCAATTTTCAGCTTTTTGAGGAACCTCCATACTGTTTTCCAGAGTGGCTGCACCAACTTGCATTCCCACTAGTGTAGGAGAGTTCCCCTTTCTCTGCATCCTCGCCAACACTTGTCCTTTTGATTGGTTAATTTTAGCCATTCTAACTGGTGTGAGGTGGTATCTCACTGTGGTTTTGATTTGTATTTTCCAGATGGCGAGTGATGTTGAATACTTTTTCATGTGTCTATTGGCTATTTGGATGTCTTCTTTGCAGAAATGTCTGTTCATGTCTTCTGCCCATTTCTTGATTGGATTATTTGTTCTTTGGGTGTTGAATTTCCTAAGTTCTTTATAGATTTTAGATACTAGCCCTTTATCTGATATGTCACTTGCAAATATCTTCTTCCATTCTGTTGGTTGTCTTTTGGTTTTTTTGACTGTTTCCTTCGTTGTGCAAAGCTTTTGATCTTGATGAAGTCCCAGTAGTTCATTTTTGCCCTTGCTTCCCTTGCCTTTGGCGATGTTTCTAGGAAGAAGTTGCTGCGGCTGAGGTCGAAGAGGTTGCTGCCTGTGTTCTCCTCAAGGATTTTGGTGGATTCCTGTCTCATGTTGAGGTCTTTCATCCTTCTTGAGTCTATATTTGTATGTGGTGTAAAGAAATGGTCCAGTTTCATTCTTCTGCATGTGGCTCCCCACCCTTCCCAATACCATTTGTTGAAGAGACTGTCTTTTTTCCACTGGGCATTCTTTCTTGCTTTGTCAAAGGTTAGTTGACCATAGAGTTGAGGATCTATTTCTGGGCTCTCTATTCTGTTTCACTGATCTATGTGTCTGTGTTTGTGCCAGTACCATACTGTCTTGATGATGACAGCTTTGTAATAGTGCTTGAAGTCTGGAATTGTGATGCTGCCAACTTTGGTTTTCTTTTTCAACATTCCTCTGGCTATTCACTGTCTTTTCTGGTTCCATAAATTTTAGGATTATTTGTTCCATTTCTTTGAAAAAAGCCGATGGTATTTTGATAGGATTGCATTAAATGTGTAGATTGCTCTAGGTAGCATAGACATTTTCACAAGATTTGTTTTTCCAATCCATGAGCATGGAACGTCTTTTCATTTCTTTGTGTCTTCCTCAATTTCTTTCCTGAGTACTTTATAGTTTTCTGAGTACAGATTCTTTGCCTCTTTGGTTAGATTTATGAGGATCCCAAAGAATTTTTAAGTGAGTTATATCCAGTGGTGTGCTAGTAAAGCATTTCTCCAAAACAAAAGCCCTGATTTATGGGTTTGTCAATTTCTGTGGTATAAACTACCAGCACGGACTATTTCAGGCTATGGACAGCTCTCTAGAAACTGGCAGAAGCCAGCTGTAATACACCACTGTCAATCTATTGATATTTGCCATAATGACATCTGAAGCTAAGAATAATTTTTAATTTTTATTTAAATTCTAGTTAGTAATATTGGTTTCAGGAGTAGAGTGCCCTCCTTAATACCCATCCCCCATCTAGCCCATCCTCCACCTACCTCCCCTCCATCAACCCTCAAAAACTAAGATTTGAAACTACTTATTTCATTTGAAAATAACAGTAACTATCACTTATTATATGTTAATATAAGTAACATAATTTTATGAAAAAGAACTCCTCTAAAATAAGAAATTTAATGACAGGAACATCATTTTACATTGTTTACAAATAGATAACAACTGGGTTCCCACATTTGCTTTTGCATCTATCTGTTGCATTATCACATGTCATGCTGCCTCTGGAAAACTCCATTGTATATAGGAGAAAATGAGTAAAAAAGATATATTCCATCTCAGTATTATTGTGAAATGGTTTTGATCTTACAGACACCCTATAAGGATCACAGATACCACCAGGGATGCCTCTATCATTCTTGGAGCACTACTGCTCTATTGGAGTGAGCCCCCAAATTTTACTGACTCCATAGAATATTAATAATCGCTTGAGTAATTATTGCCCACTCTATTGATATGTTATACATGTTGTAAAAAAAAATACACATAATGCAAATTTTAAGCTTAAGATTAAAAACATCAATAAAAGTACCCCAAGTATTGTCTTGCATAGCATACATCTTGTTAGACCCAATGTTGTAGACCATATTATGAATATGAACATAAGGCTTCTGGGTTAGGTAAGTAGAGGGTGGGCCTATATAGTCAAATTCTGAGAAAGCAACTTCCATAAATTGGTGAATATATAAGTAATGTTTACAAGGTGTGGAAGGTGAAGAAGTGGAGACAAACTGCTCAGATGCTTGGGTGAGGGACAGAAGGACAATAGTTGATTTCCTTGGTCGGGCAAGGACAAGATGGAAGGGACATTTGACACCCTTGAAAATAATGGCATAATGAAGACACTTTAAAAAACCAATTAAGAGTGTACCTGTGTGGCTCAGGGTTAAGCCTCTGCCTTCGGCTCAGGTCATGATCTCAGGGTCCTGGGATCAAGCCCCACATCAGGCTCTCTGCTAGGTGGGGAGCCTGCTTCCCCCCTCCCCCACCTGCCTCTCTGTCTACTTGTGATTTCTCTCTCTGTCAGATAAATAAATAACATCTTTTTTAAAAAGCCAATTAACAATGCAAGCATGAGTTATCTTTGATTTTTCTCACAAAAGCAAAATAAACAAAACAAAATCCTTGGTACATACTTTGGAGATATTCTGAGGACTGTTCTCATAACAGGATCAGGCAATACAAATAGTTGATAGTTGCATAAAGCTTTGTTTATTTTGAGTAGGTCAGAACAAGTCATTCTAATGGCTTTGAGTTGGCATGAACAGGCAGGACTGGCCTCTCTTCTTGCAGATTGTTACTCCTCTTCACACATGGACACATTTCTGTAAATGAGCCATTGGAGATAATTAGCTCTGACTAAATGCCCATAACTGTTATGCCCATTATGAGCTGACTTGTGTTACCTCCTTTAGTCCGTGAAAGAGCCCAGCAAAGTGAGTGGTATTATCAACATTTTGAAGAGGATGAGGCTCTGAGCAGTGGAGAAATTTACACAAGTTTGCCCAGCTCTTAAGAGGCAGAGGAGGAGCACAAATCCACAAAGAATCGTCTCTTTTGCCCTGATATAGGATAGCCGTACCAGTAATGATCCAAGACCACAAAGTAATCAAGACATTTGCTTTTGGTTTGTAGTTTTCTAATGTAATTTCATAACAGGTTAATTGTGCCAAGAAGAAGTGAAAAAGTATCTGGCTTGTAAATAATCTCTCCTCCCTTTATCTTTCCACTAAAACTCCAAAAAAATCCCTCAAACTTGGATTCAAACCACATTCCTTAGAATCCTCTGAAATAGTTGGCTCAGGTTTATGTCCTCTCCCAAAGCCAATTACTCTGTTATTGTTCAATCTTTATGAAGAGCAAAGCAATGGTAATGACTTGTTTCGCTACTCACATGTAGGCTTTTCTCATAAATAGAATGTTTTTAAAGATATTTATTTATTTATTTATTTGACAGAGAGAGAGAGAGAGAGCGAGCATACAAGCGGGGGGAGTGGCAGAGGAAGAAGCTCCTGATGCTGGGCTTGATCCCAGGGTCCTGGGATCATGACCTGAGCCGAGGGTAGATGCTCAACTGACTGAGCCACCTAGGCAACCCTCATAAATAGGAATTTTAATTTTTAGGTAAACAAAGGGCCATTTATCAATCTCTTGCTCATCCTGGTGTCAAAAAGTGGGCAGTTCGTTTTCCTGACTGGCTTAAGCAGAAATATCAAGGAAGTTTCTTGAGGGATTACTTGATACATAGGAGTCATTTGTTTTGCCCGCTCTTCCTACATCTGCCCTCAGTGATTTTTCACCAAGGGAGCCTAATTATTGCGGTTCAGTCTCTAAGCTGCTTTAGTACAGGAAGATTGGAACGATCCTGTTCATTTCATGAAAACCTAAACACGCATTCGGAAAACCAAGAATCTCTTCGAGGTCCAAAACAAAGCATTTTTCTCCCAAGAACCTGGCAAAAGGACTCCTTGACATATAGTAGGCACATGTACCAACTCCTTGAAGACAAAAATTATTCATTTTCATTCTGGGGACTCTCAGCGCCTGATCCAAGGTCTGTTGGGCACGGAGTAGGCACTTGAGAAGCAGAGAAGGCATGAGCTGCTTGATCAAATGTCCGCAGCAAATACCTCAGCAAACCCGCTGAGACCAGGGCATCTGATTTGTGAAATGGGGGAGAACCTACTATAATTTTATGATTATTTAGTAGCTAATTTCCTGTTTCATGGTTTGTATTCTGTGATAATTGCCGATCTAAATTGGCAAACTTATTCTCCAAAGGGCCAGATAGTAAAGATTTCAGGAGTTGTGGGCCAGCCATATGTGGTCTCTGTTGCAAAGACTCCACACTCCCATTGTAGTCTGAAAGCAGATGTACACAATATGGAAATGAATGAGCATGGCTGTGTTCCAATGAAACTTTATTTACAAAAATATGCAGTAGGTTGGGATTGGCCTAAGGGCCATGGTTTGCCTGTTCCTGATTTTAGGGATTGAAAGTTAATGGATTTTTAAAAGCATATCAAAAATTACTTAGTGGGTGTTGACTGGAGTTAATGTGATCAATTTGCAATATATACAAATATTGAATCATTATGTGAAATACCTGAAACTAATATAATGTTATGTATCATTTATACCTCAATTTAAAAAAAATATTTTGTGAGTCAGCTTCCTGTCTTGAAACAAAATGACCATATATAAAAGTCATTAAAAGGAGACATGGCCTCTGTAATCATTAATATAGGTCAATGGATTTGGCATGTAGGTAGAAGGTAGAGAGCTAGGGGTTGCTTTCAGTGAGATCTCCCATTAATCGGCCATTAGTTTAAGACTTTGCTTATGAAGAGTCTATATTCTTTGGCTCACTAATTTTTCTTCCCAGAGTGTATCATAAGAATTAATTAGCAAGTATGGTAAATATTTATGTATAGATGTTTAACATATAGCATTTAAAAATGTATAGGAACCATTTAAGTGTTCAATATTAGAAGAATATTATGATATATCCACATGCAAAAATATGCACATGACCAGCTTCTTTCCATATTTGACTGCCCAGGGCAAGAGAACAAATAGAGGCTTACTTACATAGTATGTCTAAATATTTTAAAGTTTTAAATCAAGTAAGAAACTCACAGAGTATGTGTCATCCTCCGGCTTTGACAATGGCCTAGAAGGTCATATTTTAATTTAGAACTCTCAGATTCTTTGGAATCCCATCCTGGAATATGATGGCATGGGAAGAGCCAGCCCCTCACTCCTTCTAGCTCTGTTTCAGCCTCACCAAGAAGAGTCTTACACATGCTTTTGAGGGCACTCAATTCTCTCACATCCAAAATCCATCAAAACCCTTGCATCACTTGGCCACTCCTGGGTCTGGCATGTACAGGGCTGTGCTCTTGGCCCTCTGGGAATAATACTGGAGAAGGTCTCAGCGGGACCATTTGGTCATGGAATTCCAGGATTCTGAGTATCTAGAGAATGTTCTAGAAGAGTGACACAGACTCTGTGTGGATACATTCTCCTTTCCCTATGGACCCCCATTCTCATGGCAAGGGGTATAGCGAAATGAGGGCCTGAGCAGGGCTGCTGGAAAACCCTGGGTCCTGGGCAACCTGGTATAAGGGCAGTGCCGCCCATTATAATGTTTTTTTTTTTTTAAAGATTTTATTTATTTATTTCACAGAGAGAGATCACAACCAGGCAGAGAGGCAGGCAGAGAGAGAGAAGGAAGCAGGCTCCCTGCCGAGCAGAGAGCCCCATGCGGGACTCGATCCCAGGACCCTGAGATCATGACCCGAGCCGAAGGCAGCAGCTTAACCCACTGAGCCACCCAGATGCCCCCATTATAATGTTTAATAAAAGGTTTTAATAACATGAGAAATGTTTTCATTATGATTTTATGTGAAAGAGGTTTAATAGTGAATATTTGGACTAATCTCAATTATGTAGAGAAAATGTATACAAAAAGAACTAGAAGAGAAAAACAGAACTAGAAAGAAACATACTGGAACATTAAATGTAATTGTCTCTGAGCACTGCATTGGGCGTGATTTTTTTTAAGGTATAGAACTTTCTCTCTGCTTGCCATATTTCCTATAAAGAACCTGTATGGCATTGATAGCAAGAGAAAATGACTTACAAAACACTCCTAATATTTTGGCCTAGACTCTGAATAAATGCAGGAGAGTATTATGGTAATTGGTTTTCTTTATCACAGGTTTGAGGAAGCTAGAAAATCTCATTTTCCTCTCTCCTTTGACCTTTAAAATAGCATTTATTGCCTTTCTTCAGTTTGGATCTCATCCTGACTTTTTACTAGCTGTGTAACATTAGGAAAGTCTTTCACCTTCTCTAAAACTCAAGTTTCTTTTTCGGAAAATGGAGATAGTGATGGTTATATCATAAGATGTTTGTGGGGAGTCATGCTACTAGCATATGAGGAAGACATGGGGTGCAGGAGGACTCTGGTGCTGCTTTGCTATCCCTACCATCCCCCATTCTATGATGTGTGAGCTAGGGATAGAGCAGAAATAGAAGCTCTCTCAGGACATTTGCAAATTAACAGGAAAGGTAACACATAAAGCTTGTAGTGATCAGCTAGAGAACAGTAGTCAAAAAAATCTAGTAAGTACAAAGAGTGAAATAAAAGTGGTTGTGACTGGTGGTGGCGGAGCCCATTGGCAGTTCACTTTTTCTGGGTCTGGTGAGAATTTCACCAAAAAAAAATAATAATAATAATAATGTTTATACATCTGTGTTAAGATAACTTAAACCAGATTTAAACCCAGAATTCCCTAGAGACTATGGCTGGAGTTTCCATGATCTTAGATACCTTTGTTAACTGTGTGTAGAAATGCACACAAAATAGAGACATCTCTTCAAAATTCATTTGGAGCCTGGATGGAGAACGTAGTTATTAATTTTACTGTAGAGTGAGTTCCTACCTATAGTCTGCTTATTGCAGTAAACCAGGGAAACACATTTATGACAAGCAAAAAACAAATCTACCTCTCTTAGGACTTGGGTTATTGAAGGCAACACCAAAACGAGGGCATGAACAATTTCTTTTTGATCCAGTCTTTAATAAGTGATGGAAGAGAGGTCTGGCTCAAATTATAGAAGATCAGGAAAGGTGCAATATTATGTTTAGAACACTGCTAAGGTTACAGCTGAAATTTGTCTCCCAGATCTTTTTGTCTCTGACAAATAGCAGTGACTCATTTTGATGGTGGCTGAAGAGATGAAGCCAGTATTAATGGATGGAACACCAGGCACTGAGATTCTATTCCTGCTTTATCCACAGGCTTTTGGGCTCTTGGGACTTTCGGAGCTTGCTTTATCCCATGTTTACGGGCAGTCACAACCACCTCTTGTTATTGGGCTCTTGTGAAAGTAAGTAATGTTTCCAGAACTTGTTTTAAGTTGTTGAAAAGAGGGCACCTATGGAAATACAGTTATACTGTCATTATTGTTACCATCACTTATTATGAATGACTTTTAAAAAATTGATCTTATTACTGTTTCTTAGCAACTAGATTTAAGTTTGTTGAAATAAGCACCTTCTTTCCTAATACATTTTTAAATTCTCCCATCCCAAGTTATATAAAATTTAAAAAATAATTGCAAATTCATTATACAATGATTTTGTAATAGTAAAACAAGCATCAGTTTATGGAGTGCACTTTGTGGGACTAAGGGCTATGATCCCATATTCCTACTCCAGTGAAAAGCCCTGCACAGACCTGGAGGCAGTTGAGGCCAGACTTTTTATATCTGAGTATCTTTGTTTAAGGCTCTAGCTCTGCTGATCTATTTCCTCATATTAAATCATGTCTCCCAAGATTAGTGTAGGAGTTCAATGAGATGATACTCGTGAAAATAACCATTTCAGAACTTAGTACGTAGTAAGTACTCAACAAATGTCTAGAGAATCTAAATCTGTTTGATCAGGCCACAGTAAAAGAAGAAAGTTAAGAGTAAAACAACAAAAAATATTGGACTAGTTCTTAAACTCAGATAAAAACTCCATGGTCCATAGGGGGACTTGTGGTTTTTTTGCTTTTGTTTTCTCCCAAGATCTAGGCAGCTAATAACTTTAGAAACTCTCCCTATCCTTTCTCCATTCTTTTAATTGTGTGCCTCTTAAAAGCTGGTCCGGAATTTTCCAACGAACTAGTGTGACCTTGACTATAAGACACACATGTATGGGTAAAAGCCAGTTATGATCAGTTTCCATCTTCCAACACCTAAAATGTTTAGAAAACTCAAAATAATGTAAATCTAATGCACATGAAACTCAGATACTTTTTTGAGCATATTCTGTTCTCTACCTTCACGAAGAAGGAATAAATGGTAAGTTAACATGCCAATACTAGAGATTTACATAAGACATACCAAAAACAATATGTGGGATGTGTCAGACTCAGAATATAGTGATGATGCTTTCAGACTTGTAGGAGGACCAGGGTTCTCCATCTCATATGTAAAACATGCTTTCCAGATGCCTGTGACAGCACACTGACAGATGAATGAACAGTCATCGCTGTTGTCTTATAGTCTGAGCATTTCTGCTTTCAGGAGTTATGTATGTGTGTTGCCAAATATGTATTTGTCAGTTGTTATTGTGTACAATTTAATTAGACATTAAATAACCAATAAAATATAAATTTAAAAAATAGTTATTAATTATGTGAAAATTAGGTTAAACAGTTTGAACAGATATGACAGAGGTGAGTTGCCAAAAACAATTCCTGTTGAGACAGGTGTAGCAAAAGTACTATGAAAGATATTTATGGGGAGAATCATAAAAACCTAAAAGTATTCTGGACTTACATTGTTTCGTAAGTGTATTTAAATCATTTCACTCTAAACAGATGGAAACTAGAGGGGTGCCTGGGTGGCTCAGTCATTAAGTGTCGGCCTTCGGCTCCGATCAAGATCCCAGGTACCTGGGATTGAGCCCCCCGTGGGGCTCCCTGCCCAGTGGGAGACCTGCTTCTCCCCCTCCCACTCCTCTTGTTTACGTTCCTTCTCTTGTTGTGTTTCTCTTTCTGCCAAATAAATAAATAAATAAAATCTTTAAAAAAAATAAACAGATGGAAAGTGGAAATTATAGATAATGCATTAAGGATGTGGTACATCAGAGGAACCTATAAACAGTTGACTCATACCCAAAGCAAAAGCCCTTTCCTTTCATTCAAAGATTGGCAGATGAATTCACATTTATGTTTTGAGTTAAATGTATATATAAATGGATCTTTGCAGGTATGTGAGAAAGTTATTGTATTATAAATTCTACCATCTACATTTAAGTATGTTGATGAATGATGTTAGGAAATTATGTCTTAAGGCCAGATAATCTTATATTGTATTTTCAGAATTAACATAGAAAAATTGAGTTGTTAGATAGTTTTAGAGTTAGAATTATTTATTGGGTAGGATTTCCAGTTCTAGTTAATAGACGAAAGTTAGTATTTTCTCCCTTCATTTCTTGAAAATGGCAACTAGGATGGAAAAAAATCCCAATTTGGGCAGACCTAGAGGACACCTGAAACCCCCAAACTGCATGAGAAAGCACTGCCAAATAAAATGAAGGTAAACTAGGGTATAGGTAGATGCTTAGAAAGACCCTACAGCTGCAGACCTGAAACAAGGCTGGCAGAACAGTTAATTACATGGGACACTATTGTTGCCAAAACCAATAATTCTTTGGAACATGAGAATGGCTATGCAAGCTGATGCAAAACTTCTTTGGAGCTGGTTTGACTAAAGAAATAAAAGTAGTCAAGGCCAAATAAGGAAAGCCCAAAGAAATAACATTTGTTCAAAGTAGTCTGTGAGTGAGGCAAAATAAAGAAAAAGGATATTATTTTAAACAGGCCTTAACTACTGCTCTCTTCTGATGGAGAAGTTAAAGCTAAAATAATTCACACACACAATGTGTCAAAGAGTAAATTGCTGCTAGCTCAAAATATGGTCCTCATTTTTTTCCCACATGAATTTGCTATGAACTAGAGTCCCAGAAGAACTCACCTCATTCAGGAATGGATAACAATCAAAAAGGAAACTGCATAGAATATGTACATTCTTATGACCTGAAAAAAAGAAAAAAATGATAGATGAAGAACACTGACGATAAAAAAAAATGTTTCGGGGCACTTGGGTGACTCAGTAGGTTAAAGCCTCTGCCTTCGGCTCAAGTAATGATCCCAGGGTTCTGATCAAGCCCCGAATCCGGCTCTCTGCTCAGTGGGGAGCCTGCTTCCCCCTCTCTCTGCCTGCCTCTCTGCCTACCTGTGATCTGTCTGTCAAATAAATAAATAAATAAAATCTTAAAAAAAAAAGTTGCCTCAGATGAACATATGGAAATTGTTACCAAACAACCCATACATTAAATATATATATGTATTTATTTAATATTGTAATCACTGCTTAAAAAACTAGTGTTTCAGCAAAGATACAAGAGCTCAGGGACTTCATAGCAAGTCAGCAGAAGGATGAATATGGTAAAACTCAGCAAAGAAGCAGAGGAGAAAAATACAACTATTTTAACAACAAAAGCCTTGGCAGTAGCACAAAAAAAAAAAAAAAAAGACATTCTTTTTTCCCCCATGTTCCTTTTCTTTTCTTTTTTTTTTAAATAGATGCACATTTAAAAATTTTAAATTTAATTAATTAACATATAATGTATTATTAGTTTCAGAGGTAGAGGTCAGTGACTCATCAGTCTAATACTCACTGCTCATTTTATCACATGCCCTCCTTAATGCCCATCACCCAGTTATCCCATCCCCCCACCCCCTCCCCCTTAGTTTGTTTCCTATGATTAAAAGTCTCTTATGGTTTGTCTCCATCTCTGATTTCATCTTATTTTTCCTTCCCTTCCTCTATGATCCTCTGTTTTGTTTCTTAAATTCCACATATGAGTGAAAACATGATATTTGTCGTTCTCTGACTGACTTATTTCACTTAACATAATACCCTCTAGTTACATCCACATCATTGCAAATGACAAGATTTCATTCTGTTGATTTATATATATATAATGGAATATATATACATACCACATCTTTTTCCATTCATCTGTCAATGGACATCTGGGCTCTTTCCATATTTTGGCTATTGTGGACATTGCTGCTATAAACATTGGGGTGCATATACTCATTCTAATCATTATGTTTCTATTCTTTGGATAAATACCTAATAGTACAACTACTGGGTCATAGGATAGCTCTATTTTTAAATTTTTGAGGGATCTCCATGCTATCTTCCAGAGTGGCTGCACTAGTTTACGTTTCCATGAGCAGTGTTAGAGTTCTCCTTTCTCCACATCTGTTGTTCCTGAGTTGTTAATTTTAGCCATGATAGACAGATATTTTTAAACACGTAAGAATGCAGGAATATAGCTCCTCAGAGTCTTTTGTGACTATTGAATAAACTGTCACAGGGATCAACTGGAGGAGCACATTGAATCCATTCAATTGTGGAAATAAGACTTCAAAATATTTGGGAAAATAATAAATTTTAAAAACTGACAATGATACTTAAAAAATTCAAGGGAAATGGGGAAGAATGCTGTGTATGACTGAAAACACTAAAGTCCTCATCTTTTATAGCCAGTGGTCAAAAGATATAATTTAGGGACCTGGGTGGCTCAGTCACTTAAGTTTCTGCCTTCAGCTCAAATCATGATCCCAGGATCCTGGGATTGAGCCCTGTGTTAGGCCCCTGCTGAGCAGGGACCCTGTTTCTCCTCCCTCTGCATCTCCCCCTCACTTGTGCTCTCTATGTCTCTCTCTCAAATAAGCAAATAATTTTTTTAAAAAAGATTTAATTTAAAGCTGGTAAAGCTGATAAATCAATAATAGGTAAGTATAATTAAATCTATGAAGGTAAAAACTCAGAAAAATATTAAAATAAAATCAGGTGGAAGGGTAAATGGTGGGAAGAAAGAAGTAGACATATACTAAACTTGTCATTATTCAGTTTGGAGTCAGTAGATAATATATAAAGACAATAGAATATTAAATGTAATCTATGAAGTTATAAATTAACAAACATGAAAAACACTTTAAAATTACCAAAAGAAACATACATACATATGCACAGAAAGCAAATATAGTTCAATTCATAAAAGATTATTTTTAAAAGAAAGAAGCAATAAAAACAAAACATAATGTAAAATATAATTTAAGGTTAAGATTAAACATATCTATCATGTAATTAATTCATTCAGGAACCATTTAAGCTCTTACTATGTGTCAGGCATTACTCTAAGTATTGATTTATTTAATCCTCATGATAGCTATTCATTCAAGGAACTATGGTTATCCACATTTTGTGGATGAGAAAATAGAGCACAGCAAGGAATAGTGACTGCTTCCCATCTCACAAGCTGTAAGTGAAGTAAATAGGATTAGCATCCAGGTAGTTAAGAACCTGGGTTCTTAACCACTGTATAGTGGAGCCCTAGAAACAGTTAAGGCAGCATACAGAAAAACATTTATTGTCTAAATTGTTTATATTACTAAACAAAACAGAATAAAAATAAGAGGATTGTGCAGTCAGCCAAAGTTAGAACAACAAAATAAATCCAAGGAAAGCGTAGCAAAGCACAATAAAAGTAGAAACAAATAAATTGATTAAAATACAAAAAATGGCAATACCAATAAAGTAAAGCCAGGAACTTGATTTTTAGGGGTAAAAATGATAAAACTCTAGATAATAGAGTACAAAAAGAGGAAGGAAGCATAAATCAAAAAATAAATATTAATGAGGAAACAACCATACACAAAAAAGATCTGGTTAAAAGACTCCTAGGAGGGACACCTGGATGGCTCAGTTGGTTAAGTGTCTTGTCTTCAGCTCAGATCATGATCCCGGGGTCCTGGAATCGAGCCCCATATCAGACTCTCTGTTCAGTGGGGAGTCTGCTTCTCCCTCTCTCTCTGCCTGTGTTCTTTCTCTCTCTCTCAATGAATAAAATCTTAAAAAAAAAAAGAGAGAGGGCGCCTGGGTGGCTCAGTTGGTTAGGCAACTGCCTTCAGCTCAGGTCATGATCCCAGAGTCCTGGGATCGAGTCCCACATCGGGCTCCCTGCTCCACAGGGAGTCTGCTTCTCCCTCTGACCTTCTCCTCTCTCATGCTCTCTCTCAAATAAATAAATAAAAATCTTAAAAAAAAAAAGTTTAAAAAAAAAAAAAAGAGAGAGAAGAAGAAGAATCCAAAAAGACAATATTGATAAACTATACACAGAAATTTTAGGCTATAATGGAATAGTTAACTCTATAGGCAAATATAATTATCAAAACTGACCTCAGAAGACCAAAAGAATCTAAACTCTCCAATCAACATAAAAAGAGAAAATTGTTAGAGAGCTGCACTCCAAAAGAGCACCAATCCCAGATGTTTTCATGGGCCAATTCTACTAACTTCCTAAGAAGAAAAGTTTCAGTTCTATTTAACTTATTTGAAAGAAGAAAAGCTTTAAAATTCTTTTTATGATGCTATCGTGACAATGATATCAAAACCCAGCAAAGACAGCATAAAAGAAACAACTACAAGTAATTCAAAAGCATTCTAAAATAATGATATACTATTACCAAGTGAGGCTAAGAATTCTAGAATTGCTCAAATAATTTTCTGCATTCATGAAAAAACATACGGTTATCTTCAAGGTATTGAAAAGGTGCTTTGTAAATTCAACATCTGCCCTTGGTTAAAAACTCCTAAAAAAATAATAAGAGATGGGTACTTCCTATGCATAATACATTATTCCTTTTTACATGGTACACTGTGTGCTAACCCCAAATGAGAATCATGCTAAATGGGGAAATACTAAGAAGCATTCCAAATAAGGATGCTCACTATTACCAACTTGATTTATCATCATTGTGGGCTACTGGAAAATGCAGTTAGAAAAGAGAAAGGGATTAAAAATTTTTTAATTTAAAAAGAGGAGGTGACTTAATCATTTTGCAGATGATGTGATTACCTTATAAACTCATGAGAGTCAACTGAAATGATACTATAAACAATAAAAGAATTTGGAAAGTAGCTGGGTATTTGATTAGATGTGAATATAAGTAGTGTTTGTACATAAACTTCCTAGGTGATATACTAGAAGAAAAGATGCCATTTAGATTAGCAAAAATAAAAGGGGGGGGGACAAATTAAAGACCTTGATATTAAAATTGGAGAGAATTATGATCCAGATCAGTTTTCTCAAATGAGGCTGATTTTGACACCTGGGGAACATCTGGAAATATCTAGAGACATTTATGATTGTTCAGTGTCAATAATGGTGAGGTTGGGAAGGCCTGATTTAGGTGAAGAAAACTTTAAAATGCTACTTAGGACCACAGAGGAAGACTAATCCTTCTTGGATAAGAAGCTCCAAAATGATAAGATATATAAATTTTTCCTAAATTAATATACAAATGTAGTGAGATCACAATAAAAATAAAATGATTTTTTGAACCAGATAAACTGATTCTAAAGTTCAGATATAAAATTAAACAATAAATTCAAGAAGAATCTAAATAAGAACAGTAGGGATGTGTGCCTGGGTGGCTCAGTGGGTTAAAGCCTCTGCCTTCAGCTCAGGTCATGATCCCAGGGTCCTGGGATCGAGCCCCACATTGGGCTCTCTGCTCAGCGGGGAGCCTGCTTCTTCCTCTCGATCCGCCTCTCTGCCTACTTGTGATCTCTGTCTGTCAAATAAATAAATAAAATCTTAAAAAAAAAAAGAACAGTAGGGGTATGGAGAATGATCTGTCAGATATTAACAAAAATAACATTGAAGGCATTATAAGATACCTAAATACCTACTGGCACTTAGGGCATGATAAAGGAGACCTTTCAAATCAGAGGAAGAAAGATGCATTATTCAGCAAATGGGCTTAAGTTAATCAGATGCCATTGGAAAACAAAGTTACCCATGTTCCATATCTTATAACAAAATAAATTAAATATTAAAGTATAAAAAGTACAGTAGTAAACATGGGATTTTTGTGAAGAGAAAAATGTGAGATACAGAGTGTTTGTAGTATACTACATTTCATGTCAATGCATACGTTTATATATGTGTGTGTATATTTATATTCAATTCTATTCCATCTTCCCTCAGAAGAACAAACAGGAAACTGCTAATAGTTGTTGTCCCTAGGGAGAACTAGTAAATGAAAGAAGTTACTTTTCATTATATATACAGGTATAAGTTGTTTCGTGGTGCTTTATTCCTCTTCACAGATACTGCATTTTTTTTTTCACAAATTGAAGGTTTCTGTCAACAATGCTTTGAGCCTTTGAGCAAGTCTGCCATTTTTCCAACAGCATTTGCTCATTCATGTCTCTGTCATATTTTGGTACCTCTCGAATATTTAAAATTTTTTCATTATTATTGTATTTGTTGTGGTATGATTAGTGTAATGAGTGATCTTTGATGTTACTGTTGCAATTATTTTGAGGCACAATGAACTGTACCTATGTAAAACAATGAACTTAATTGATCAATGTTGTGTGTGATCCGACAGCTCCACTGACCTGCTGTTTCCCCCATCTCTCTCCCTCTCCTTGGGCCTCACTATCCCCTGAGACACAACGACATTGAAATTAGGCCAATGAGTAGTTACTCTACAGTGGTCTCTAAGTGTTCAAGTGAAAGGAAGAGCCATGTGTCTCTCATTTTAAATCAAAAGCTGGAAATGAATAATGAGGAAGGCTTGTTGAAAGCCAACTAAGCTAAAACCTAGGCCTCTTGTGCCAAAGCCAAGTCGTGAATGTAAAGGAAAAGTTCTTTTTTTTTTTCCTTTTTTTTTGAGAGAGAGAGAGAGAACTCAAGTGGGAGGAACAGGGGGGAGGGGAGGGTAGAGAGAGAATCTTAAGCAGGCTCCTTGCCAAGAATGGAGCCTGACGTGGGGCTTGATCTCAAGACTCTGAGATCATGACCTGAGCCAAAATCAAGAGTCTGACACTTAACTGACTGAGCCACCCAGGCACCCTGTAAAGGAAATATTTTTGAAGGAAGTGAAAAGTGTTAACTCCAGTGAATGCACAGTGATAAGAAAGTGAAATACCTTTATTGATGAGATGGAGAAAGTTTGAGTGGTCTGGTTAGAAGACCAAAGAAGCGACAACATTCCCTTAAGCCAAAGCATAATCCAGAGCAAGGCCCTGACTCTCTTCAATTCTGTGAAGGCTGAGAAAGGTGAGATAGCTGCAGGAGAAAAGTCTGAAACTGGCAGAGTGTGGATCATGTGGTTTAAGGAAGGAGCCACCTCCGTGACGTCAACGTCCAAGGTGAAGCAGCAAAGTGATAATGGAGAATCCACAGCAAGTGACCCAGAAGCTCTAGCTAAGATCATTATTGAAAGCAGCTACACTGAACAGATTTTTCAGTGTTGGCAAAACAGCCTTTTATTGGAAGAAGAAGATGTCATCTTGCCCTTCCACGGTTATAGAGGAGAAGTCAATGCCTGACTTCAAAGCTTCAAAGGACAGGCTGGCTCTCTTGTTAGGGGCTACTGCAGCTGGGGACTTTAAGTTGAAGCCAGTGCTCCTTTGCCATTCTGACAATCCTAGGGCCTTGATGAACTATGCTAAATGTCCTCTACCGGTGTTCTAGAAATGAACAACAAAGCCTGGATGACAGCACATCTGCTTATAACATGGCTTACTGGGTATTTTAAGGCCACCATTGAGACCTACTGCTGAGAGGAAAAGATTCCTTTCAAAATATTACTGCTCACTGACACTGCACCTGGTCACCCAAGAGCTCTGATGGAGATGTTCGAGATGAATGTTGTTTTCCTGCCCACAAACACAACATCCATTATGCAGCCCCTGGATCAAGGAGTAATTTTTTTTTAAGAATTTTACTTATTTATTTGATAGACAGAGATTATAAGTAGGCAGAGAGGCAGGCAGAGAGAGAGGAGGAAGCAGGCTCCCTGCTGAGCAGAGAGCCGGATGCGGGGCTTGATCCCAGGACCCTGAGACCATGACCTGAGCTGAAGGCAGAGGCTTTAACCCACTGAACCACCAGGCGCCCCTCAAGGAGTAATTTTTACTTCAATCTTATTATTGGAGGAATACATTTCCTAAGGCTATAGCTGTCCTAGATGGTGATTCCTCTTGGATCTGGGCGAAGTCAGTGGAAAACATTCTGGAAAGGATTCACCATTCAAGATGTCATTAAGAATATTCATGATTCATGGGAAGAAGTCAAAATATCAACATTACCAGGAGTTAGGAAGAAATTCATTCCAACCCTCATGGATAACTTTGAGGGGTAGCAGACTTCAGTGGAGGAAGTCACAGCAGGGGTGATGGAAACAGCAAGAGAACTAGTTTTAGAAGTGGAGCCTGAAGACGACGATTGCTACAAGCTCGTGATCAAACTTTAATGGATGAGAAGTTGCTTCTTATGGATGAGCACAGAAAGTGGTTTCTTGAGAAGAAATCTACTCCTGGTGAAGATGCTATGGAGATTGTTGAAATGATCACAAAGGATTTAGAATATTATTTATATGAACTTAGTTGGAAAAACAGTGGCAGAGTTTGAGAGGATTGACTCCAATTTTGAAAGAAGTTCTACTGTGGGTAAAATGCTGTCACATGCCACAGAGCAATTACTCATAAAGGGAAGACTCATTCAGTGCAGCAAACTTCACTGTTGTCTTGTGTTAAGAAATTGCCACAGCCACCCCGCCTTCAACAACCAACACCCTGATCAGTCAGCATCCATCAACATCAAGACAAGAACCTCCACCAGCAAAAAGATTATGATTTGCTAAAAGCTCAGATGATGGTTAGCATTTTTTTAGTAATAAAGTATTTTTAAATTAAGGTGGTACATTGTTTTTTAGACACTATGCTGTTGCACACTTCACAGACGACAGTGTAGTATAAACATAATTTTTGTATGTACTGGGAGACCAAAAAATTCACTTGACTTGCTTATTGTGATATTTGTTTTATTGTGGTGGTCTGGAACCAAACTTATATTTCCAAGTATGCCTATATATTGCTGTGGGTGCACACTGTCTACTAAAATATTAATTTTTTTAATTGTAAGAGAAATGTATATATATATATATATCCACATCCTTGGGAAAGAAAGAGTTCCTGAATTTCCCAGAGATTAATTTAATGTACAGAACTTTTTAGTTGTAAGGGACCTCTAGAGTTTGTTCTCTGAAATGCTTTGATTTTAAAAAGCAACAATTTTATAGAAAGTTTTCAAAAGGTTACTGTAATTTATTGATTGCTTAGTAAGTATAACTTTATCCTGATTATTTCGGTTATATTCAATGTCTTAATTTTGGGCCAAGCTACAGACTAGAACTATGTACTCCTAAAGTAAATGGCTCCAGATTGCTGAATATTTTAAGTTCTCTTGTCTCCTCTTTGAAGTTATTTTTCTGTCTTCACTGTGAAGTGTCAAATTTAAATTTTCACTTCCTTTTTTATTGTCATCGTCCTTATGCCTGGCATCTCGCTACTTTCAATCTGTCAAAGCTAGGAATCCCATATCCAGACTCCTTCAAACTGTGTTAAATGAAAGGAAATAAGTTGGGTAAGTGCCTGATGGCTCCCCTTGAGTGAAGTGCAAATACATTTAGAATGTGAACTTTGTGCAGTCTGTTGTGTCTGTTTGTATACTTATCTGCTTACTTTTAGACAGTGGACTGTGTTTACAGTAGTTGAGAATTCTGGGTCAGTGACCCCTAGAAAGAGAAGTTGTTACTGTACTTGAATTGTTGGAAAATTTGGGCATATATACTTATGCTTCTTACCAATACATTTTTTTAAGATTGTACTTATTTATTAGAGTGCGCACACAAGCAGGGGGTGGTGAGGGGCAGAGGGAGGAGAAGCAGACCCCCACTGAGTAGGGACCTGGACACGGGGCTCTATCCCAGGACCCTGAGATCACGACCCGAGCCAAAGGCCCAGGTGCCCTTTATCAATACTTTTTTAATGAAGTGACTGAACACTAGCACATAAATAACAAATTCATTTTTACTGAACCTAACTGAAAAGCCCTGTAATATCCTATCATTTTGGATTATAGTAAAACCTGCCTAAGAGTTTCGTTTGTGGGACGTTGAATGCAGATATATCTCTTTCTTCAGTATCATGCGGCTCCGAGGGGAAAGTTCTATCTTGATTAAATATGAAAGGAATTATTCATATGATAAAATAACAGGTAACTGGAAATTTTATACAACTGGCAAATTGTGTCTCTCTAAAATTCAACCAGAAAATAATTTCTCATTTTAACCCTTATAATCGAAAATATGTGTAAGGGGAATTACTCAACTTTTCTGGTCTAGGAAACCATTTCTGGCATAAGTTAATCTAGGGCTGAGGTGGTGACATGTGCTGTCAGGGACCTGGGCCCTTTCTGTTGTTTGTTCCTCTGTGGATAGCTTTCATTCCTAACGATGCTTTATGGTCCAAGAGAGCTGACTGTTTGAGCTCTAACAACCTCGTCCACAATCCTAATTTTATATTCTTTTTATAAAAGTGAAACAGACTCTTAACTGTGAGAACAAACTGATGGTTACCAGATGGGAGGTGTTGGGAGTGGAAGTAGTGAAACAGGGGATGGGGATTAAAGGACACTTATCCCGATGAGCACCAAGTGATGTACAGAATTGTTGAGTCACTATATTGTACACCTGAAACCAATAGGATACTATATGTTAACTAGACTGGCATTAAAATAAAAAATGTAAAAAAATTAAAATTAAATTAAAAACTTTGAATGTTTTTTTTAAACCATGAATGTGCTGGGTAATCATGTAGTTTAGTGAATTAGCCAAATTCCTTTTCATTAAAATGTCATATTAATTTTGTTTACAATTCTAGCACTGTAGTTAATCATGAATACAAATCATCTTTTTTTTTCATTTGAAGTATCACTTTGTAAATTTATTTATTTTTTTTCAGCGTAACAGTATTCATTGTTTTTGCACAACACCCAGTGCTCCATGCAAAACGTGCCCTCCCTATTACCCACCACCTGTTCCCCCAACCTCCCACCCCTGACCCTTCAAAACCCTCAGGTTGTTTTTCAGAGTCCATAGTCTCTTATGGTTCGCCTCCCCTCCCCAATGTCCATAGCCCCCTCCCCCTCTCCCAACCCCACCTCCCCCCAGCAACCCCCAGTTTGTTTTGTGGGATTAAGAGTCATTTATGGTTTGTCTCCCTCCCAATCCCATCTTGTTTCATTTATTCTTCTCCTATCCCCCTAACCCCCCATGTTGCATCTCCATGTCCTCATATCAGGGAGATCATATGATAGTTGTCTTTCTCCGATTGACTTATTTCACTAAGCATGATACGCTCTAGTTCCATCCACGTCGTCGCAAATGGCAAGATTTCATTTCTTTTGATGGCTGCATAGTATTCCATTGTGTATATATACCACATCTTCTTTATCCATTCATCTGTTGATGGACATCTAGGTTCTTTCCATAGTTTAGCTATTGTAGACATTGCTGCTATAAACATTCGGGTACACGTGCCCCTTCGGATCACTATGTTTGTATCTTTAGGGTAAATACCCAGTAGTGCAATTGCTGGGTCATAGGGTAGTTCTATTTTCAACATTTTGAGGAACCTCCATGCTGTTTTCCAGAGTGGTTGCACCAGGTTGCATTCCCACCAACAGTGGAGGAGGGTTCCCCTTTCTCTGCATCCTCGCCAGCATCTGTCATTTCCTGACTTGTTAATTTTAGCCATTCTGACTGGTGTGAGGTGGTATCTCATTGTGGTTTTGATTTGTATTTCCCTGATGCCGAGTGACGTGGAGCACTTTTTCATGTGTCTGTTGGCCATCTGGATGTCTTCTTTGCAGAAATGTCTGTTCATGTCCTCTGCCCATTTCTTGATTGGATTGTTTGTTCTTTGGGTGTTGAGTTTGCTAAGTTCCTTATAGATTTTGGATACTAGCCCTTTATCTGATGTGTCGTTTGCAAATATCTTCTCCCATTCTGTCAGTTGTCTTTTGGTTTTGTTAACTGTTTCCTTTGCTGTGCAAAAGCTTTTGAGCTTGATGAAATCCCAATAGTTCATTTTTGCCCTTGCTTCCCTTGCCTTTGCCGTTGTTCCTAGGAAGATGTTGCTGTGGCTGAGGTCGAAGAGGTTGCTCCCTGCGTTCTCCTCAAGGATTTTGATGGATTCCTTTCTCACACTGAGGTCCTTCATCCATTTTGAGTCTATTTTCGTGTGTGGTGTAAGGAAGTGGTCCAATTTCATTTTTCTCCATGTGGCTGTCCAATTTTCCCAGCACCATTTATTGAAGAGGCTGTCTTTTTTCCATTGGACATTCTTTCCTGCTTTGTCGAAGATTAGTTGACCATAGAGTTGAGGGTCCATTTCTGGGTTCTCTATTCTGTTCCACTGATCTATGTGTCTGTTTTTGTGCCAGTACCATGTTGTCTTGATGATGACAGCTTTGTAATAGAGCTTGAAGTCCGGAATTGTGATGCCACCAACTTTGGCTTTCTTTTTCAATATTCCTTTGGCTATGCGAGGTCTTTTCTGGTTCCATATAAATTTTAGGATTATTTGTTCCATTTCTTTGAAAAAAATGGATGGTATTTTGATAGGGATTGCATTAAATGTGTAGATTGCTTTAGGTAGCATGGACATTTTCACAATATTTATTCTTCCAATCCAGGAGCATGGAACATTTTTCCATTCCTTTGTGTCTTCCTCAATTTCTTTCATGAGTACTTTATAATTTTCTGTGTATAGATTCTTAGCCTCTTTGGTTAGGTTTATTCCTAGGTATCTTATAGTTTTGGGTGCAATTGTAAATGGGATTGACTCCTTAATTTCTCTTTCTTCTGTCTTGTTGTTGGTGTACAGAAATGCAACTGATTTCTGTGCATTGATTTTATATCCTGACACTTTACTGAATTCCTGTACAAGTTCTAGCAGTTTTGGGATGGAGTCTTTTGGGTTTTCCACATATAGTATCATATCATCTGCGAAGAGTGATAGTTTGACTTCTTCTTTACCAATTTGGATGCCTTTAATTTCTTTTTGTTGTCTGATTGCTGAGGCTAGGACTTCTAGTACTATGTTGAATAGCAGTGGTGATAATGGACATCCCTGCCGTGTTCCTGACCTTAGCGGAAAAGCTTTCAGTTTTTCTCCATTGAGAATGATATTTGCGGTGGGTTTTTCATAGATGGCTTTGATAATATTGAGGTATGTGCCCTCTATCCCTACACTTTGAAGAGTTTTGATCAGGAAGGGATGCTGTACTTTGTCAAATGCTTTTTCAGCATCTATGGAGAGTATCATAAGGTTCTTGTTCTTTCTTTTATTAATGTGTTCTATCACATTGATTGATTTGCGGATGTTGAACCAACCCTGCAGCCCTGGAATAAATCCCACTTGATCATGGTGAATAATCCTTTTAATGTACTGTTGAATCCTATTGGCTAGTATTTTGGCGAGAATTTTTGCGTCTGTGTTCATCAAGGATATTGGTCTGTAGTTCTCTTTTTTGGTGGGATCCTTGTCTGGTTTTGGGATCAAGGTGATGCTGGCCTCATAAAATGAGTTTGGAAGTTTTCCTTCCATTTCTATTTTTTGGAACAGTTTCAGGAGAATAGGAATGAGTTCTTCTTTAAATGTTTGGTAGAATTCCCCTGGGAAGCCGTCTGGCCCTGGGCTTTTGTTTGTTTGGAGATTTTTGATGACTGTTTCAATCTCCTTACTGGTTATGGGCCTGTTCAGGTTTTCTATTTCTTCCTGGTTCAGTTGTGGTAGTTTATATGTCTCTAGGAATGCATCCATTTCTTCCAGATTGTCAAATTTGTTGGCGTAGAGTTGCTCATAGTATGTTCTTATAATTGTATTTCTTTGGTGTTAGTTGTGATCTCTCCTCTTTCATTCATGATTTTATTTATTTGGGTCCTTTCTCTTTTCTTTTTGATGAATCTGGCCAGGGGTTTATCAATCTTATTGATTCTTTCAAAGAACCAGCTCCTAGTTTCATTGATTTTTTCTATTGTTTTTTTGGTTTCTATTTCATTGATTTCTGCTCTGATCTTTATGATTTCTCTTCTCCTGCTGGGTTTAGGGTTTCTTTCTTGTTCTTTCTCCAGCTCCTTTATGTAGGGGGGTTAGGTTGTGTACTTGAGACCTTTCTTGTTTCTTGAGAAAGGCTTGTACCGCTATATATTTTCCTCTCAGGACTGCCTTTGCTGTGTCCCACAGATTTTGAACTGTTGTGTTTTCATTATCATTGTTTCCATGAATTTTTTCAATTCTTCTTTAATTTCCTGGTTGACCCATTCATTCTTTAGAAGGATGCTGTTTAGTCTCCATGTATTTGGGTTCTTTCCAGCTTTCCTCTTGTGATTGAGTTCTAGCTTCAGAGCATTGTGGTCTGAAAATATGCAGGGAATGATCCCAATCTTTTGATACTGGTTGAGACCTGATTTGTGACCCAGGATGTGATCTATTCTGGAGAAGGTTCCATGTGCACTAGAGAAGAATGTGTATTCTGTTGCTTTGGGATGAAATGTTCTGAATATATCTGTGATGTCCATCTGGTCCAGTGTGTCATTTAAGGCCTTTATTTCCTTGTTGATCTTTGGCTTGGATGATCTGTCCATTTCAGTGAGGGTAGTGTTAAAGTCCCCTACTATTATTGTATTATTATTGATGTGTTTCTTTGATTTTGTTATTAATTGGTTGATATAGTTGGCTGCTCCCACGTTAGGGGCATAGATATTTAAAATTGTTAGATCTTCTTGTTGGACAGACCCTTTGAGTAGGATATAGTGTCCTTCCTCATCTCTTATTATAGTCTTTGGCTTAAAATCTAATTGATCTGGTATAAGGATTGGATGGCTACTACTTTCTAAAAAAGATTTGTGTTCTCTTTGATACGGACCTCAAATATATGAAACTGGTCATTAAACAAGTTCTTCCCATTGAGAAACGTTGCTAGCAGTAAAATGGAGGTATTAGCCAGCCTGTTGTTTCTTCCTCTTTCTCTAAATGTGTTGTCATTTCCCATTTGGCACATGTAGCCTTTTGGCAGATGTCTGCTCTTCTTTTTTTCTTTTTTTCACCTTGCTGTCTCATATTTAAAGACTAGTCTAGCCACAGAATCCATTGAGCCATTCAGCTATGGAGTAAATCACGAAACTTTGCATTTCTGGGACAATTGTTAAAAATTAGAATTTGTGGTGGGTACCATAAGATTTAATTGATAAGGAAGTAGAAATAAAAGAACACCTTATTAAAAACAAATTGAAAAATATTATTTTTCTAAGGATTCAATCTATTCTTAAATTTCCTCCTGGAGGGCCCAGGTGTTAGTGACAAAGGGTAAGCAATAGGTCTTCAGGCACATGATTCTACAAATTCAAACACACAGAAACAAGGGCAACACTTCTTTTACTACCCCCATCCAAATTAATGGCATGATTAGTGCTCCAACTAGAAGTGCTCCAACTAGAAACTTCCCCCTTACCTAAGGCTTTTCCTCCCCTCTTCTCATCCCATGTCCAGTGGGTCACTAAACCCTGCCAGTTCAGGAACCTGCCCAAGTTGAATAAATGATATCCATCTCAACTGCCCTTATTCCTCATTGTCTCTTGCCAGACCATTTTATTTTTTTAAGATTTTATTTATTTATTTGACAGACAGAGATCACAAGTAGGCAGAGAGACCCACAGAGTGAGAAGAAGGGAAGCAGGCTCCCTGCTGAGCAGAGAGCCTGATGCCAGATCCCAGGACCCTGAGATCATGACCTGAGCTGAAGGCAGAGGTTTTAACCCACTGAGCCACCCAGGTGCCCCAATTGCCAGACCATTTTAATCAGTCCTTTCCAAGCTCTCTGCTCTTTGACTTTTTCCTGTTCCTATTCCAGTGTCTTCCATTTGGTCCCATGAATTATCTTTTTGAAAATCAAATTCTATCATATGACTCCCCTTTATCTGTTAAAAAAATTTTTTAAACCTCATTGCCTTTCTTTCTTTCTTTTTAAAAAAGATTTTATTTATTTATTTGACAGCGAGAGATCACAAGTAGGCAGAGAGGCAGTGGGGGGGGGGGGAGGGAAGCAGACCCCCTGATGAGTAGAGAGCCTGATGCCAGATCCCAGGACCCTGATACCATGACCTGAGCTGAAGGCAGAGGCTTAACCCTCTGAGCCACCCAGGTGCCCCCTCATTGACTTTCTTAATGTCACTTCATTCTTTAACTGAACTTCCTGTCATTCTGCCTTCATGCATTCTAGGACTCAGACACACACACAAAGTGACACTTACTTCTTTGGCCTCACTGTTTTCTTTCTTTCTTTTTTTTTTTTATTTTTTTAATTTAATTTCTTTTTTTTTTTTTTTAGATTTTATTTGTTTATTTGACAGAGAGAGAGCACAAGCAGGGGGTTAGGCAGAAGGAGATGGAGAAGCAGACTCCCTGCTGAGTAGGGGGTCTGATGTGGAACTTGATCCTAGAACCCTGGGATCATGACCTGAATCCAAGGCAGTTGCTTAAGCAACTGAGCCACCTAGGTACCCTGGCCCCTCTGTTTTCTTTTTTGTGGAATGTCTTCAACTGCATCCTTTCTCTGTCATTCAAGCTCCTGCTCATCTTTGAAGTCCTAAGTGCAACTTTCCCCAAAACTTCTTGCATGTTCTCTATTACACCATGTATATTTTCTGTTATACCATGTGTTCTCTGTTGCACCATGTATGTTCTCTGTTACATCATGTGTGTTCTGTTACACTATGCATGTTCTCTGTTGCGTACCTCTATCTGCCTCCGCTACACTCAGGGAAGACATTGCTAACTGATGGTGATACTTCCCCACCAAGCCTGGACATGGCCTCCACACTCTTGACTAGAGCCATTTTTACAGGGGCTGCTACCGCTGAATCAGAATTGATCCAAATTCAGCCTAACTTGAGGCCATTTGCACCATGTATGCTCTCTGTTATGCTGTGTATGTTCTTGGTTGCATGTGTATGTTCTCTATTACACCATATATGTTCCCTATTGTACTATGTGTGCTCTGTATTACATCACATATGTTTGCTATTGCACTGTCTATGTTCTCTGTTGCACTATAGGTATTCTCTATACACCATGTATGTTCTCTGTTATACCAGATGTGCTCTCTGTTATGTCATGTATGTTCTATGTCGTACTATGTGTGTTCTCTATTACATCATGCATGTTCTCTATTGTACTGTGTGTGCTATTATGTCATGGAAGTTCTCTATTATACTGTGTATGTTCTCTATTATACTTATATTCTCTATTTTACTATGTGTGTTCCCTGTTATACCATGTATGTTTATGTCACACAATGCGTGTTCTCTATTACATCATGCATGTTCTCTATTGCACCATGTGTGTTCTTTATTATGTTAGACATGTTCTCAATTGCACCATGTTGGCTATTACACCATGTTGTGTTCTCTGTTGTACCATGTGTGCTCTCTGCTACTGTCAAGTAAGGCTCTCTGAGCTGTGAGCTTCTAGGTCTTATTCATGAATGGATCCTCAGCATCTATAGCAATGCTTGGCAACTGCAGGAACAAAATAAGTATTCACTGAATTGAGTGGAAAAGAAAACAAGTACAGAATGTGCTTTGTGTATCCCAATAAGACCCCAGCCTGAAGGTAGTGCAAAGGTAGCCAGGAAACCAGGTGGTGAAGCTGAGCTGGATGAGGCAGAATGCAGCACACACAAGCCAGCAATAGTTCAAATAGTGTCCTGAGAAATTATCTGTTTCCAGCCCCTGTGTCACTCTGGCCTGCCCTGTTCTTCTTTGCTTGTTCTGTTTGATGCCCTCATTCTTTTCTCTCGGTCATTCAGAAGTGTTTGCTTAGCTCAATTTATTGGGCCTACCCCCTTTTTGGCACCAAAGATTGCTATAGCGCATGTGTGCGCGTGCGCGCGCGTGTGTGTGTGTGTGTATGAAGATAAACACAGAGGGGTGCCTGGGTAGCTCAGTCAGCTAAATATCCACCGTTAGCTTGGATCATGATTCCAGCATTGGGCTCCCTGCTCAGCGGTAGGTCTGCTTCTCCTTCCTCCTGCTCTTGTGCTCTCATTCACTCTCTCTCCCTCTCAAATAAAGAAATAAAGTGTTTTTAATTTATTATTTGACAGAGAGAAACACAGCGAGATAGGGAACACAAGCAGGGGTACTGGGAGAAGGAGAAGCAGGTTTCCCCCTGAGCAGAGAGCCCAATGTGGGGCTCAATCCCAGGACACCACAAGCATGACCTGAGCCAAAGGCAGATGCCTAATGACTGAGCCACCCAGGAACCCCAAGAAATAAAATCTTAAAAGAAAAAAAAATAAACTCCCAGAAATAGAGCTGAAAGTACCCACTTGGAGAGTTGTATAAATGAGGGGGAAAGAGGCAATGGAGAATCAGTAATGATCTGTTGTATGTCCTGAGTGTTTGCCAAATGCCAGGATTTACATTTAATCCTTACAACATCCTGGAATGTATAGGCTCCATTATCATCCCTAATCTACAGATGAAGTAACTGAGGCAAAGAGAGACTGAATCGTATGCACCCATGGAAACAGGGGAGCTGGAATCCCGTGAATGCATGTCTTAATCCAACATCTGTTCTGTGAACACAATTAGTGTTAAATATTTGTAATGGACTACACTACAATTTATCCTTGTCTTACAAAGATATCTCTGAAGGGCAAAAGACTGAAATATTTGTTTTTCCCTGAGTTTTGTGACCACTGGTAGGGTTTGTTTTGTTTTATTCTGGCTTTTTAAAAAAAGATTTTTTTTAGAACACTTTTAGGTTCATAGCAAAATTAAGAGGAAGGTACAGAGATTTCCCATGTACATGGGTGGGTTTTTCTTATCAAGGATTTAATGCCAAGGATCATTATAGACAAGAGAGTATTCCTCTTGAACTTGGACTTAATCTCAAGGTCCCCTTCCCAGGTATTACGCACCTGGCCTTGGGCAGAACTAACAGCCTGTTACTCAGTTTCCATTCTAACTAGCTAAAGTGTTTATTGATCTGGATAAGGTGCCATACCCTGTATAGAAAACAAACAAAAACAATGAAGAATGGTCCTTGTCACCCACCCCTTCTGCCCCTGCACAGACACAATCCCTTTGGGAAGACAAGCCATTCACAAAAGACCTGTTAACCAACAATGTGAAGCTGTTGGTGATGCAAGCCCTGGGGAGATTTCTGGGTCCTCAGCTAGTGACAGAGTTCCCCATTAGCACTCTGAATTCCTCCATCTGGCCCTCTCTTCCATGTCCCTATAATAATGCTCATTCTCCATTGATTTCCAGCTTCTCTAAATTCATACTGTATAATCTATTCTACATTCGAACTGCTTAGGGTCCCTCATTACCACAAAGATTTCCCTAGATCTTTATCCTGGATATACTTCTTTCCCCCTAAATCTTCAGAGAGATAATCAGTCCTGAGGATAACTCTGTAATTTAAGAAAAACCAAAACCAATTTGCTCATGGCCTACAGAACACGTGGGTCCTGGCTATGCGCTGGCCACCAGTTGTTCTGCTTGACTGGAGGAGGCCCCACATAGTTCAGGCACTGACCGTCTGTCCTTCCAACCTTCCCAACAGAAGCCCCAATGAGTGAGGGCCCTGGCCTGTGAGGGCTGGCCTCACTGTTTGGGGGTTGGAAGGATAAACAAATATTTTCACAGGGTGCGTCCAGAACTGAGTAGTCAAGGTCATTGTGGTGCAAACAGAACACATGGTGTCAGTGTGTCCTAGTGTCTGGGCTCAAGTGGCCTTTTTTGGCAGCATCTGTAAAGAACACAGAGCACGCTGTAACCTCGACTGTTGATGTTGTGTGTGCTTTTACCACAGCTTAGTGAGATTTCTGGATCTGTTTCTATTTCGTGTAAATTGCTTTGAAAGGGGAGCCAGGGTTGCATTTTCTGTGGGTCGGGACCTTGCCCAGTGTGCTTGGCTCCTCCACTTGATACCGACCTGTAGTGCTCTTGTTCACTAGTTCCACCCAAGGAAGTGGCAGGTCCTCACAATGGGTCTCAAATGGCTTCCGTTTCTTTCACAGACGGGGGTCAGGGTACCCGAATATACCTAAATCTCTGAAAAAACTCCACTATGATGAGTCTGGAAAAAAAATTTTTAAGAGAGCCTTGGTACCACTTTCTTCTTTGACACACCTCATTTTCCAGATGGTAACATAATGCACTTTTTTTGTTTTTTGTTTTTTGTTTTCCCAAATCACCACCATGTAGGTAAGAAGTACTGAATAACTGTTAGGATAAAAACGTTTCCGGCTTATCTTGTCTTTTAATGGGAATGTCCATCTACATACAGTCTAGTCTGTAACACTTTCGAATACACATAGACTGTTTCATGACTTGGAGAATATTTTCTTTTCAAAATAGACACCAGGCCAACTTATCAGCAAAGTGCCTTGTCATTAGCCAACTTCACTTACTAGTTTTAGTCAAGTCTAAGCTGCACAATGGTTGAATTGGCGACCATTATATTTGTTTAACTGCTGTAAAGTAAGTTTGCAACAATGGACGCTTGCACTTAAATAGCCTGCAGAGCACTGGGGCCCTATCAATCATGCAGAGATTTCCCTCCTGCTGTCTCTTCTGATGGACAATTCTGCTGATGTGGATATTCAAAAAGAAGGGATCAGGAAAAACAGATGATGGATAAAGACAATCTTCTGTCTTGAGAGGAAATCGGAGAAATCCTTTTAAGGAATTTCTTTGTCATGGTGTCAGAAGATTAATTATGCTCGTGTGAGAACAGCTTTCTCATTGGGTGAAAAGAGACATTATCCTTCTGACTTGTGACAGATTTTTTTTTTTTTTTTCCAAAGAAAGAGAGTTAAAGATTTCAGAATACCTGAAATCTTCTGTTGTTTCTAAGCATCCTTCAGGACTGCTGGATTACACCCATGACATTGTGATGTTCAACAAGTAATCAATGAATCAAGAATTTTTGTTTCCAGAAACTACTCCTCCTCGTTCCTCCTGCACATTTCGTCAGAGGCTTTGATACCTGAGCTTGTACACCAGATTTTAAAATCACATGACAATAGTATAGGTGATAACCTATGATCAGCCAGGAATGGAAGCTTATTATAGTAACGTAACAGCAATACAACCCCAACCTTGTACAGTGACTTGGTAGACACAATTTTTAACAAGGCAAATATAACTGGAAAAGGTATCTTTTAAAAAATTCAACTCTTAACTGTCTCATTTAATGTGCTTGTAAATAATTATAGTGTTTAAGATCATTACATTCCTTGAAACTTCTCTGAGTGTAACAAATGAATATTCAGAAAAACCTTTGAAAGTTAGAGACAAAATACATTGCATAAAGCAAAACAATAATTGTTTGTATAACTTTATTTTCCAGGTAACTGAAGCCTCAAAACTTAAAAAAAATTATTTCATTGAAAGATCTATCTATAATACATTAGTCAGTACTCTCCCCTTTAAATAATGCACATTAACGGACTCAGGGTCCTCGTTATAATGATCTGCTCCTCTGGTCGCTGAATTACAGTGATTTCTGCAGTGACTCTTGAAGCATTTAGTGTAGAGTGTAGGGTTATTTGTCTCTATTCTAAATAGCCTGAGTAGTGCTCTTACTCTCTCTCTCTCGCTCACTCTCTCTCTGTATGTTACTGTCTACTTTGTGTAGATGTGGAGTCTCTTTTCTTCAGGTGAGTTATCACTTCTCCCTGGAACCAGTGTGTCATGTTGCTGGTAAACTGCTATTTTGCTTTATACCTGAGGGTGAGCCTACACCTACAATACAGGTTCATTGCATTTCTTTCTTGGTTTCCCTGTGAAAACGTATTTTTCTCTTATTTCCAGGTGCTTGACAGGCTCAAGGCTAGGTAGTTGAGGTTTCCCAGAAATCTAATGTCTGGAAGGAGGCATTACAATGTACACACACACCTCTATGCATTACACACATGCATACCCATGCACATGTGCATTCATTACTAATTATATCCATTGTTAATACTCTGTTCCGTGTGACAGTTTAGAGACTTGGTGAATACTGTATCCCCAGTGGCATACTTTTACATCTGAGCCTTGAGAACATATTTGCAGTGACTGTTCCACTCTAGACACTTCCCTACCTTTCCTGGGGCCTCAACACTACTGCTATGAAATGGTAGCTACACTCTGGTTTTAAATTTTTAAAAAACCCAAAAAACTATTCAATTGCATGAAAAATATCTTTAAATGTAGCATTAAATGTTAGCTGATGTTAGCAACTGTAATTTTTGCAGTAACAACAGTCATTGTAGGGCCAGATGCAGATCTTTGTGAGAATTCATAGCAAAGACCTAGTAAGTATGTCTTACTTTAACTCACACTTGATAGTAATACTTAGAAGAACAGACTTAAGTTCAAAACGTGAGATTCTTGAGTTTCACACAGGATCTAAAATTTTATATATTACCAGTTCTATTTTTGGTTATGTTTAAAGATGATAAACCAAAGTGATCATTTTCGTGAAACACACGGAGTGTTAGGAAACAATACCAGGAAACAGAAGTCCAGAAGTAGATGCAATCCCTTTTCTCCTTCCCTTAGAAAGAAGGACCATTTTGCATTTTGTCTTACTTAAAGAAAATCATCCTGTTATGCCACTTTTGCTTTCTATCAGGATGAGTTTACCTTTAAGAGGGATTTGATTAAAACTGGAGGTGACTCGGGGCACCTGGGTGGCTCAGTGTGTTAAAGCCTCTGCCTTCGGCTCAGGTCATGATCCCAGGACTCTGGGATCGAGCCCGAGCCCGCATTTGGCTCTCTGCTTAGCAGGGAGCCTGCTTCCTCCTCTCTCTGCCTGCCTCTCTGCCTACTTGTGATCTCTCTCTGTCAAATAAATAAATAAAATCTTAAAAAAAAAAACAAAAAACTGGAGGTTACTCATCTCGATGACATAGGACATTCAAAGAAAAAAGTTTACTAATTAATAAAAAATATAACCAATTATAGAAAATGTTTCCTTCTTTGTCTTTCTGACCCTGCTGTTAAAGGAGAACAATCAATTTATCACCACCAGCTGCATGAATTCAATGGAAAGGAACTTAGGGTTTTCTCCTTCCTAAACCCTTGCTGAATTGTTCTGGCAGTACATAAAAGTGGGTCATTTGTACCCAAAATACTTTACCAATGCTCCATTAATCTTAGTGATGGTGTTCTCTTTTTTCCTGCAAGAAGCAGGATGAGGGGATATTATGGGGAAAAAAGAGAAGGTAAGCATTTTTTTTAATGGATGTGTAAAAGAAGAGGGAAAAGCCATTTAACATTTTGTAGCCTGTTGTTTTTTGGTTTTGGGGTTTTTTTGCTAATGAATACAAGATCAAAATATCAATGATTGTTTTGTGGTGTATTTTATATTATTTATTAATAGCATGTAATACCATGAGGATTAAGAAGAATATTTTGACAATTTGTGAAAAAGATAGCATTTGTCTTGGATATATACCAAGAAGATCTTTAGTCTAGAAACAAATGGTGTGTCAGACCAAAATAATGTGAAAAGATAGATGAATCAAGGACAAAAGATGTTTTCCTTTGGTTATTTTGTTTTAAATGTAAAAGTTTTATCACTCTGCTGCTTAATCAAATGATTAAAAGGAAAAATAAGCTAACCTAAGATTCAGGGTTTCTCAGCTGTATTTCTTAAAATAATATCTTTAATAAATTGTTTTCTATCTAAACAGCATGAGAATGCTAGATGGGCCAGGCTCATTGACCTTCCCTCTTGGTCGTCTGTGTTGATTGGCAGGTTTCAAAGGTTAAACTAGCTACAGATGAAATGTAATCATTAGTGACTTGGTTCCTTTCCAGATCCCTCTGGAAACTGCAGTAAGCCAACTTTGTTCATTTATAAAGAAGAAAGAAAAGTCATTCCCTGAGCAGTTTGGAATGGGAAGCAGCCACTGTCTCCTTCCTTCTTACCTAAATAAACAAGCTAAATGGAAAAATAAACTTTACTTTTTCACATCTGGTACAAAGCTTCCTCTTTTGTTGAAAGTTCACATGCTCCCTTTGCTATGCCTGGTCGTGTGATTCAGGTGTCTTCCTTCCTTCTGTAAAGCGACTTGTGTAACTATAATGAGGAAAGACTCTGACTGTTTTAACAGTCCAAGAGCATCATTATACAGAAACAAACAAAGCCCTCGTATTGGGAATGACATCAGATGATGTTTGACCCAGCCTCCCACATATCTGTTAGTAGTAAAGCAACAATGGGACCTTATGTTAATGGTACAGCTGGAAAACTAGAATAGGCAAACATATTCTGCTGGGTCTCTTCAGTCAAGCCAGATTATACTTATTTGTGTCTGAGTTCTTCTTAATGTGACTAAACTTTCAATTTCCCTTTATGGCGTACACAGACTGACAACTCAGAGCAGAATGTCAAAGACAACAGTACTGTGATTCTGAGGCACACTGGTATTTACTAACCACCAGGATACTGCTAATCATCAAAATTTACCTTTGCAGACTCCCCATATGTCTTTCTGTCCTCACCTCCATCCACCCTTTTGTGCTCCTAGACCAGTTACTCAGAACTCCCCTCCCTTCCGGCATCCCTTCTGTAGTGAACTACTTTAATAATTGGCATTTAGTAATATTGTAGTTTTTCTGTTTAACTTTTCCATGAAATGGGAGTGGCATTTGCAGTCTTCTTTCCCTCAGAATTCCACAGGCTCGATGCCTCTTATGATAGAGTTGAACATTCCACAATGTTCTTATCTATACAACCTTTATGTAACACAGAATCAAATTACTATTACTTGAAGCTTGGTTTGAAGCTATTGGGGGGGGTGGAATATAAAACCTAGAGGAGTTGGGTTTTGGGGTTTTGGGGGGGGATGCTAAATGTAATGTTTCATCCAAAGCATTTTTATGAGGTTTTATAAGAATAGTATTACCCTAGGAAATTTTGGGGATTGTTTTCAATGTGCCAATTGATTTTTTTTTTTTTTTAATTTTACAGTTAAAAACCTAGTGTCTGATTTCTTAGGATGTTTTTGTTCCCTGCTAGGGACAGTCTGAGAGAAAGAGGTAAAGGTCAAATGCCACAGGCATGCAAAAAGTGGTGGGGGGGGTACATAATGCTCATCCCAGGGGCAATTTGCTGTTGTTATAATAAGCAAAATGGCTTATGACTTTTCTAACTCTCTTGTGCTCTTAGGTACAATCTTTGATCATAACTAGAGTGGCAGGGGGCTTAGGAGGCACTATCATTTTTTTTTTTCCATTTTCCAAAGGAAGAGATTGAAACAAAAAGTAGTCAAGTAGTCAGTCCTAAGATCAGAAAATGAGGGGTTTTTATTCTTTCTTTTTGAGGTGTCTGACATATTGTTATAAATAAGCATCCCATTTAACAATCATATGCAATTTTGATCCTCCCCTCTTTTCTCTTTTTTCCAAATAAGTGATTTTTTTAATGTCATAGAATCATCTGGGGTTAGGTTGCCTATTTGCTATATCTAGCAACACTTTCCGAGGTATCCAAAATGCAGATTCCTGAGTCCTTATCTAGCAAGTGACTCAGCAGTCTCTGAGAGAGAGAGGGTAAAGAACCTACATGGTGAATATGTTCTTTAGGTGATTCTGATGCAGTCTTTGAACTAGACTTTGTGAGAAACACTGATCTAATGAATGGTGAGATTTAATGGGCATGTCTCA
The DNA here is from genome assembly GCF_922984935.1 of Meles meles. Taxonomy (NCBI): domain Eukaryota; kingdom Metazoa; phylum Chordata; class Mammalia; order Carnivora; family Mustelidae; genus Meles; species Meles meles. Next base: position 46,224,484 of record NC_060077.1, read on the forward strand.
ATGTCTCAATGGGCATACTGGTTTCATTAGGAAAAATCAGTCAGATTTTCTGTTTAGTTACATTCAGGTCAAATATAGGCCATGCTGAAGCAGTTGCTGAAACAAATGGGAACGTCCGTTCTATTCTTCCTCATATGACTCCTGATTTTTCACTCAGCACTTTCTACCATCGCCACCATTACTATCACACTAGCAAAGGACTTGAAGAGCCTCTCTGGGTACCCAAATTGGCAGGACTACCCACCCTACCTCACCTGATTACTGTTGATTATCTTTTTTTTTAAGATTTTATTTATTTATTTGACATACAGAGATCACAAGTAGGCAGAGAGGCGGGGGGGGTGGGGTGGGGGGGTGGGGAAGCAGGCTCCCTGCTGAGCAGAGAGCCCGATTCAGGGATTCAGGGCTCAAGCCCAGGACCCTGGGGTCATGACCTGAGCCAAAGGCAGAGGCTTTAACCCACTGAGCCACCCAGGCACCCTGTTGATTATCTTCATCCATAACTGTGATCACCTTTTTGTTTTCCTGCTATTTTTTTTTTAATTTTATTTATTTATGTGGCAGAGAGGGAGAAAGAAGCACACAAGCAGGGGGAGTGGCAGGCAGAGGGAGAAGCAGGTACCCCATTGAGCAAGGAGCCTAACTATGGCTTTATAATTATGTCTCAATTTTATTCTCATTGTCTTTTTTTAAATTATAAAGGATACATTATGGCCATTACCCTACTAAATGGTATGGGTTTGTTTGATCATATATCTATTTTTTTGCTTCATTTGCTTGCTTCTAAGATCCCTCCCAGTTCAGCCCACGCTCCACATCCCTACCCACAGGAGCTGATGATATAGGAATATGATGGGGTCTCCACCACCACAGCTGCTCACATAGTAGCCCAATAGGGAAAAAAGTTGGTTCTGGAGGCAGAGGACATACATTCGAGTACCTTGCTACTTCTGAGTGTGGTAGTCTTTTAAAGATTAACTGAGATCATATACATGAAAGAACTCTATAAAAGCATAATTCTTCCTATAGTTAGGGATTTCTGTAAGGAAGAGTATTAACATTGATTGTATGTCTAGTATAGGCCAGGTGCTTCACATATATTATCTGCCATAACTCGAGAGGCAGGAAATATTATTCTCATTTTATAGATAACTAGCCTCGAGCCACATGATTGTAAAGTGGTAGAGCATGATTCACACCGGGTTTATCACTCCCCACACCACCTGTCTTCACTGATTTAGAAGCAGCTCAGGTCAGGCTCTTCTTGGTCCTGCCTCTTACTACCAATGAGAGAGGGAAGGGGCAGTTGAGACAATGAAAGGAGACACTCCACGAATGCAGTCAGCAAATTCAGAGCTGAGAAAATACTCTGGTACTGACTTGATAAGACATATTTCTGCCACTGTCTATGTGACAAAACTGAAAAGTCTAGAGAAACTGCAGCACTAGTAAGGGTTTGAGGGCATTAGGGGTGAGGATTGTGCCCCTCGTCCGCAGTAAAGTTGAAATATAACTCAGCTACCAGTCTTTTTACTTTTCTACTTCCTTGTGCTTCTGTCAAACAAGGGTGATCGATTATGTTTTTTAAATAGATTTTATAAAAATTTTAAGTCTTACAATAATGTTGCTATGATTATGTAACTTCTAAACCTAGAGAAGAGGTAAAGCCAGGAAGCTTTACCTGAATAGTTCAGACTCACTGAACTATTCCAATTTGTTTCCACTTGAACATACGTGAAGTCAAAGTTTTCACCTGGCCTAGTAGTTGCAGGTGATATCTGCTTCCTTCTGTGTCAGTAAGCCTTGCTTATGACCCTGTTAGGGTTTGACAACACAATGGGAGTACCTCTCAGGGAAATTGGGAGCTGAACTACTTGTGCTCTTGGTGAGAAGTAATTATTTATCAAACTGAGGAGATATGATGAGAAATTGATTTTCAAATAGAAATTACAGGGAAAGGGGTGCCTGGGTGGCTCAGTGAATTAAGCCGCTGCCTTCGGCTCAGGTCATGATCTCAGGGTCCTGGGATCCAGCCCCACATCAGGCTCTCTGCTCAGCAGGGATCCTGCTTCCTCCTCTCTCTCTGCCTGCCTCTCTGCCTACTTGTGATCTCTGTCTGTCAAATAAATAAATAAAATCTTAAAAAGTAAAGAATTACAGGGAAAGGTTCTCATTATTATACCTTAAATTTGACTTATAGGCTTTTAGGACTATTTAAATAATCAGAACCCTTCTTGCCTGTCTGCTTATCTGTTATTGATAGGGGGTCTTTAAATACATTTGTAAAATTTCAGACTGATTGACAGTCTGTACACCTGAATATTATTAGTTGAGTGGAAGGCCATTTGACCCAGTAGTATTCATCTTGTCAGTGACCATGTCTTCTGACAGGACTTTCAATAAGTAATTATTTCTACTTTATATCAGCATTATTCAGCTTAGCACTATGGATATTTAGTGACTAAAACTGGCAAACAATATTGGAAGTTATTAAAATTATTGAACATAACTCCCTAACTCCCCTCTCGAAACAAGAGAAAACAAACAGCAGCGAATATCAGCTTCCTCCACACAGAAGTAAATAAGGTTTTCCTTCCGCATTTTCAAATTTAAGCATGTCAACTGTAGTTGAGTTCAAACTTTGCGGCAAGAGCCAAACAAGCATGGAAAGTGACAGAAAATGTCCAGGAGATTACACCGTGGCCTAATGTTTTGCTGCCTTTCATTTTCATACTTTAAAGTTTTACTTATTTTCTTTGTAAATGAGGCAACAACATGGAAGAAAAAGAATCACGTACAATTGGAGAGAATCAAGTGTTTCTAGTTGGTATTGAAAGTACTAGTACTTGTAAGCAGAGTGATATCTTGAAATGATGTGTGTAACAAATTCTAAAGTCATTACAAGCCTTCAAAATGTCAGGAAGATTAAAAGGGAAAGGGGCTAGCATATCTGGTTCATGAATTTTGGTTATAGGAACAAGTTATATTCAAGAACCACGTTTAGGTCCCTATTCTTCTAGGATAGTTTCTTCAAACACAACTTAGGTGGAATTTTTTTTTTTTTAATAATTACACTTAAGCACCTGATGATCTGATAAAGACAATTTCTTAATGTGTCAAAATGAGCTCTTTGTATCTTGTTTGAATCTTTTGTTGTCTTAAGCTAATCTTCTTTAGGGTTCTCAAATCCAGGCATTTTACAATGCAGACTCTAGCAATGGCATTCATTTGGAATGCTGCCTTTTGTTTACTAGCTTTCCCAGACCCTCACTGCTTCCTTTGGTCATCTGGTGTCTTCACTAATGTGATTGGTACTCCTAGGCTCTGCAGGTAGCCACGAGCCTTTATAAGTGGGATTTACAATGGGACTCACCACCCTGGCTGCTAATGAAGGGAACCGCGGGGATTTTGTTTTGTTTTTTCTATCTGTCTTCCAAAAGAGTGAAGGAAAATTGAGTTTCAGGTTTGCTAATTCCCTGTTTTCCATTTACTTTAATTTTTACAATTGATTTACTAACTGTCGTGCAAAAATACAAGTATTTTCGTTTAGGAGTCAGCCAGCCTTTCATGCTAATCACGGAATTGTTTATTATTGAACCTGGAAAGAACAAAGTGGGGTCTCTGTTTAAACTCAACCAACTGGCATTTCACCTTCATCTGTTTTTGTCTTTCAGGCGATTTTTGACCAATTTGGTTGTTTTTTTAAAAAAAGGCATATGACTGGAAACCTTGGATTCTACTACAAGCCTTGCCATTTAGTACTTCTGTAACTTTGAGTAAGTCACTTACACTCTTTGATTTCTCTTCTGAAAAAAAAAAAAAAAAAAAAAGAAAAGAAAAGTGTTACCAAGGTACATATGAGATCTGAGATGGCGTTTCATATTCTAGCTTTCTTCTCTTTTTACTAGCAAAGTGAATGACAGTGTCCTTTTGTTTGATTTTTGGATAAGCGTGCCATTGAAAAACATCTTGCATCTAGTACATGTTTTAACCAGCAGTCAAAGCAATAATTAAATATAAAACATCAGTGTCTTCATTTTAGAGGTAATATGCTCTATAGATTATAGCCTAACTTTATAGAGATTGGGATTTATTTGCCATTTTTCCAGTTGTGAAACATGGCACCATGTTTTTTTTTTTTTAATTTAAATATAGCTGACATATTATATTATATTAGTTTCAGGTATAGGTATACAACATAGTGATTCAATAGTTATATACATTATGAAGTGCTCACCGTAAGTGCAGTTACCATGTGTCATTATAAAAAATTCTTACATTATCCACTATATTCCCCATGTTGTACTTTTCATCCCCTTGATTGATTGATTTTTTTTAGAGAGAGACAGTATGCACACAAGCATTTGTGGGAGGGAGGAAAAAGGGGCACTGATGGAGGGGGAGAGAGAAAATCTTAAGCAGGCTCCACACCCAGTGCGGAGCTTAACATAGGGCTCAATCTCATGACCCTGGGATCATGACCTGAGCCAAAATCAAGAGTTGAGCGCTTAACAGACTGAGCCACCCAGGTGCTCCTTGACTTACTTATTTTATAACTGGAAGTTTGTACCTCTGAATCCCTTTGACCTATTTTGCCCATCCCCCTAACCTCCTCTCCTCTGGCAACCACCAGTTTATTCTCTATATTTATGAATCTATTTCTGGTTTCTGTTTATTGGTTAGTTTGTTTTGTTTTTTAAATTCCACGTATAATTTAAGTCATATGGTATTTGTGTCTCTGACTTATTTCACTTGGAATCCATGTTTTTAATTGTGCTTTATAAGGCAGTGTTCTCAAATGTGGTTTAAAGGTCTTCCGGGGTCATGGAATTTGGGGATTTTATTTTATTTTTATTTGTTTGGGGTTTTTTTTGGGGTGGGTGCTTGTCACTTTTTTTTTTTTTAATCTTTGGATTTAAGAATAAGAAGGGACATCAGCAATCATCAGGTCCAATCCTTTGAGTTTTACCAATATGGATTCAGCAGACCCAGAAATGCTTAGTAGCTCCTCCATGGTCGAAGAGCCTAGAGAGCTGTTGATAGGGTCCAAACTCCAAAGTCAAAATGTTATGTACTTGGTGGAGGTATCCTAACTACCTTTTAATGAAAAATAGAATGAAAGGTTGAAAGGAGGGGATTGTTTATTCCAAGTCTGAAAACTTAAAAAATCACTGCTTGATAGAATTAGATAGTTGGTTAGTTTCCCCTTTGCAGCTTCTAGATTAAAGTTGATCCCACAAATGTTTAACGAAATACTGTGGATGAGGCATTGAACTGAGGTGACGTTCCTGCGAAACTGTTGAAAGTCACAATTCCTGCCCTCAGAGACTCTGCAGTCTAACCTGGAGATAAAACAAGTACATAATAGAGAAAAAAAAAAAAAAAAAAACTATGGAAAACACAGGTTTTCAAAAGGCAAAGAATTTTGGAGTTTTCAGAGTCTCAAAGAACTTTGAGGATTTCAAAGTTCGAAGGGGAGGTGGACTTAAATAGAACCTGATAGGTCAAGTGTTCATTAGCAGATCAAAGGTAAATTCAGGGTGCTCTGGGGACTCCCAGGCAAGGTCTTAAATCAGAGTGGGAGAAAGAAAAGACTAGTAAACTGATAAAATGTTTGCAAGTTTTCCTGTTCTTTTGTTGATTATTGCTGCTAGACAAAACCCCTCAACCATGCAGATTGATACCAACAATAAATTCATTCTCTCTAACCCTAAATACAACTTAATTATATCTTTGAATTGAGTGCCCTTGGTGAGTTCCTCTCTTTTTTCTCTAGTCAATTATTCTAAATCTACTCCACTCTCCTTAAGCCTATATCCAGCTGCCTTGATTTAGGTGACCTCTAAGTATTAATGATGCTAAGTGCTCTCTCTCCAAACCTGCATCCCTCTAAATTTCAAATTTCTCTATCACATTGCTGCTAGATCTCCTACTTGGATATTTCTTCTCAAAATCAATATATCTAAGACCTGAAATGTATCACCTTCAGTTCAAAACTTCATCTTCTTCCTCCAAGTGCCCTCAATTAGAGGAGGTACCAACATTCTCCCCAATCTGCACTTAAGAAACATGCAAATGTAGAAAGAATGTCCAGTTAGGAGGCTGTAATCATCCAAAGCATTATACTCCTTGTTACAGTATTTAATACATTGTCTGTAATTGCATGACAGAGATCATAGTCAGGTGATCAAAAACATGGCTTTAGGGGCACCTGGGTGGCTCAATGGGTTAAAGCCTCTGCCTTCGGCTCAGGTCATGATCCCAGGGTCCTGGGATCGAGCTCCGCCATCCCATCAGGCTCTCTGCTCAGCAGGGAGCCTGCTTCCTCCTCTCTCTCTGCCTACCTCTCTGTCTACTTGTGATCTCTGTCTGTCAAATAAATAAAATCTTAACAAAACAAAACAAAACACGGCTTTAGGGGCTCTTTGCTGTCTCAGTCAGCATATGACATAGTCATAATGACATAGTCATTATGTCCTAGGGTCATAATTCAAGCCCCACATTAGGTGTAGAGCCTACTAAAGCAAAACAAAACCATGGCTTTAAAGGTGGATCTGTGTATGATTCCTGGTCCCATAACTTACCAGCTAGCCAAGTAACCTTGAGCAAATTATTAAACTTTCTTAGACTGGGTTACCTCGTCTGAGAAGTGGGGACATAGTAATACTTATATCAAAGGGTATTTGGAGGGTTAAATGAGGTATCACATAGGAAGCTTTCAGCAATGATAGTCCTAAGATCTAGGAGAGCAAAGACCATTTCTCTCTTGTTCACCATTGTATCTGCAGGACCTGGCACAGAGAAGGTACTCAATAAATGTTTGTTGAATGAATATGTGAGGTAGTGCCCGCCTGAATTGAAGTACTAACAGTGGGGATGGAGAAAAGATATGCAAGATAGAGACCTAAGCTTCACCCTGAATTACTTGTCCATTCTATTGGTTACCAATTCCTACTGATTTAATTCCTAAGTATTTCTTAGGTCTCTCCATCCTCTGTAACTCTACCCTAACTCCACGCCTGCAGGCATCATGATCCCTCACCTGGACTATAGTGGAAATTTCTAAGCACTCTCCTGCATCCTGTTTTGCCTCCTCATGGGCCCCTTCCAGACTGCCACAGAAGAATCTGTTCAAAGCTGAAATGGAAACGTCATTTCTTGAACAACCTTTCATGTGGCTAGTTTTTAATCCATAAAATCCAGTCTTAGCTCCTCACACCTGGGTCTACATTTTCATCTTCCTTTCCTACCATTCCCTCTCTCACTTTCGATAGTCTAGTAATTGCAGACTGGCCTTGTCTTCAGAACATACTGTGTCATTTCATGTCTTCATGCTTTTGAGAGGGGCTTGCTTATTCTTTCAACGCCCTTCTCTCCTGTATCAGTTAGGATTACATTTGTCTGAAAATGACAAGAAACACTAAACACCAAGTCCAAAGTTTATTTCTTTCCTGCATAAACAAAAGTTTGGAGGTAATTGTCTACAGCTGGTAAAGCATCTCTGCTGTCATCAGGGACCCAGGCCCCTGCCCCGGGGTTCTTCCATTGATATATCTTCCATCTATTCCTCTCTCCTTTCTCTCCCTTCTAGGACCTTCTTCCATTAATCATCCCCTCTCTTCAGTATCACCACCTCTCCATTTCTTTGGAGGGAAAAAATTCATCCTGTGGACATCCCTTGTTCGAATGTCTCTTTCCTGCCGTTCTACCTTCCCAGCAGCTACCCCCTGATTTCTGTCCTAGTTCACCACACTTCTTGAAGGACTAATTGCTACATGGCACATGGTCCTATTTGACCTCCCCTACCTGTTGAAATGGCTAACTACCTCCCATTTCTCCAAACTCTGTTGTCCCTTGGCCTTCACAACCCCATAGGTTCCTGGTTTCCTTCCTACTTCTCCCTACTGCTCCTTCATCTGCAAAGAGGTTTTCCTCTTTCTTTGCTTGACTCTCAAATGATGGTGTTTCTCAGACTTCCCTCCTTGACCCTCTTACTTCACGTACTTTCTCTGTGATGGAAGTCCCTAGGTAATCTCCCCAGTACTGATAGCAGTTATCTGTGTGGCAGCTGTTTGTTTCTAGAGTCTGTTTGTTGAGTTCCCACTCCTGACCTTGAGTCCTGAATTTCTCACTGCCTATCTGAAGGGCTCCTCTTCTGTGTTCCTTCCACCCCTGATTAGGTACAATCACCATTAACGCCTCCTAGACTCTTCAGAAACCTTTATCTAGTCTCTAATCCAACTTTCATATTACCTCAGAGTTATCTTCTACTTTTTAAAATATCTAACTATGTTAATTTTTGAAAGCTTCCATTGGCTTTCTCCTGCTTCTGGGATAAAATTCAAATTCCTGATTTGGCATTTAAGGTCCCTTGCAGACTGTCCCCGACCTATTTTTTATTTGTTTCTACTACATTTGTTACTTATACCAAAAGAAATGTTAAAAAGAAAAACTTATTCTCAGGGTAGCTCAATTAGTCAAGCATCTGACTCTTGATGACTCTTGATCTCAGCTCAGGTCTCTCTCTCTCTCTTTTTTTTTTTTTTTTTTTTGAGAGCTAGAGAAGGAGAGAGAGAGCATGATTGGGGTGAGGGCAGAAAGAAAAGTAGGCTCTCTGCTGAGCAGGGAGCCCCAGATGGGACTTGATTCTGGAACTCCAGGATCATGACCTGGGCTGAAGTCAGACACTTAACCAACTGAGCCACCCAGGCTCAGCTCAGTCCCTCAGCTCAGGTCTTGATCTCGGGGTTGTTGAGTTCAAGTCCCACATTGGGCTCCATGCTAGACATGGAATCTACTTAAAAAAAAAAAAAAAAAAAAGCTTAAAAAAATTATTCTCAGCTCTCCAGTAGCTGTCATCCCTTCCTTTTACCCACACAACTCCTGACTCATTTCCTTAGGGCCACTTCAAAACTAAACCTGTTCACTGCCATTTTCATAGAAAATAGCCAGTGTGGGACGCCTAAGTGGCTCAGTCGTTAAGCATCTGCCTTCCACTCAGGTCATGATCCCAGGGTTCTGGGATCGAGTCCTGCATCAGGCTCCCTTCTCAGCGGGGAGCCTACTTCTCCCTCTCCCGCTCCCCCTGCTTGTAATCCCTCTCTCGCAGTCTTTCTCTCTCTCTGTCAAATAAATAAATAAAATCTTGAAAGAAAGAAAGAAAAAGAAGGAAAGGAAAGGAAAGAAGCAAGTACCAGGAATGTAGGGAAGAAGGTGAGAAGAAGGCAACAGTACTGTCCAGATTCCACCCAGATGTGGGCCAGGTAGAGAGTCACAGGATTCAGACAGAAGGGCTGGTAGCCTCACAATGATATAGTCTAACTAAAGTGGGCTGGAGAGGACATGGTATAAGCCTGTCAGAGTCTTTAAAGGACATATCACAAGCTGTGTCAAACCCAGTAAAATTGACACCAACAGAAGAATGGAGAGAACCGGGGAGGCAGTCTTGTGGAAAATTTGACCCTTCTCCCATGTTGGGAGGTGTGGAAAATCTGGAGGACACCATTTTGGACAGAAAACCTTACTCTAGTGTTGGGAAGTCACAAAAGTACCACAGACACTGAGAAAGGCTACAAGGGGACACAGAGTTTCACAAGGCACAGTGATCACAGACCAGAGCAGCAGGGGATCATGCTAGTGACACAGAAACTACAAAATTCAAAAACAGGGAGAGTCGCCTTTTGGGGAGTAGCTCTGTACCAGTCGTCCAAACTTACCCCAGGTCAGACAACCCGGTGGGTTTCACAGAGCAGCCGGCAACATGGAGAGAAGAGCAGGTGAGTGTCACATAAAAAGGACTTAAAACAAGCAGCTAGAAGAAAAGAATGGTAGAAAACTGCTCCTTGGCTCTTAGGAATTGAGGGCAGTACTGGGACTGGGTGGACACATGCACAAGAAACAGCACCAAAGAGGTTTCCTGTTTAGCAATCAGTTGCTGAGGGGGAAGAAGATCCAGGAGGCATGTTATTGGAAAAAAGCTGGGGTTCTGTAGGCAAGTCTCTGGAGGCTCGATCAAAAAAAAACGAGTGCACACTGCAGACCAGTGATGAAACGGCTCTGGGCCCCAGTGGGGGAGGTGGCAGATGGGGGTGAGTCTCATTGACAGTGATGAGGAGAATAGCCTCATGCTAGACATCACAGGGCCACAGGGAAATATATGCCCATTAGGTCACATAGGGCTCCTTCCAGCATGGATGGGAAGGCACAGTCTCACACCGAAGTTCTATTGATACCTGGATGGTAGACGGCTCAGAGGTCCTCCTATCAACAGTGGCCCTTTTTGGCAGTGTCAGCAGAGAGGGTGGTCAAATTTGTTTTCTATAACCTGGGGTTCATCTTTTGAGTGAGCAGATATTCTTGATAAGAAACCAACTTTTGAGCCTTTGAGGATTTTTTTTTGCTCTTTGGGAAAAAGCCTTCTCTGGAAAGACCTTTATGGCCTAGCCTGGTAAAAGGAGATTTGGCATTGGCCTCCCATCAACCATGATCAATAGGCCATACCTGCTTAAGCCTCCCAGAGTGAGCTTCTGCCCTAGGAAGGAGGCAGGAGACTCAAGTTGTGGTGGAATCATTGGTTCCCTTGATAATGGAGAACCTCTTTTCCATTCTTTTTCGTCTGGCTCCTTTCATTCCACATCATGTTTATGAGATTGCTCATTACAGCATAGCATCCCATTGCACATGCAACAACTTATTTATCCATTCTATTGATGGTGGACCTGCAGGTGAATTCCAGTTTGGGGCTGGCTTGGCATCACCAAGCTTTCCATTGGCCACAGAAGGTTGGGTGGTCTGATGGGACTCCCATCTTCCTCGTCTCCAGTCTCTTCCTTCTCTCACAGTAGTGGCTGCTGCTTCTGATTCTGCTTCTTTCGTTGTGGCAGTGGTTGCAGCAAGTTGTGGAGGGCGATGAATCCTCAGCCTACTTGCCGCTCAACCCCTCCCTCCAACAATGAACCTTCAGTATTTCTAAAATATACTATGAGTTTGACATTCTGTTCTACTGGCCTGTGCAATCCTCCCAATTCTGTTTAATAAACCCTTTAAAGCCACCCAAATGTCATCTCTCCTTTGATGTTTTCTTCACTTCTCTGGACAGAAGTGCTATAATCTCTGTACTTTCACAGTACTTTGTTCTTACTTCTAGTGAATATTTACACATTTTTATGTCTTTCACCTTTAGGTTGGGATTGCTTTGAGATTGGGATGGCCTTTATTATCCTTCCTAGCACAGTTCACAGTACTTCCTAGGTAAATAAATGAAAATAATGAAATCAGGTATTAGGAATAGCTTTTACTCTAATAATCATGAGTTTGGTTTTAGGCATACTAATTTTGGACATATGGAGTTGATATATTCAGGTTGGGTGAAGAGCAACAACTCAGAAAAATTTTATGGCCAATGAAGGAGATGTAGGAGTTACCAACAAAGACAGTAATAAACACTGATTGGGTCCCACATTTCTCAGCCATGGTCTAAAGAAAGTACATTTATAGGAGGTACAGAAAGGGTTGGAAGTTGGAATTTGGGGTATGAGGGAGAAAATCCATAGACATCCTTGTTGGAAAAAATAAAACATAGTTGACCCTTTTGCCTGGGGTTCTCACCCCCATACCAGAAGTAAGCAGCCCTTCCACTAATTTAGAGTCCAGAATCACGAAATAGATGGATCAAGGGGCACCTGGGTGGCTCAGTGCCTTAAGCCTCTGCCTTCGGCTCGGGTCGTGGTCTTGGGGTCCTGGCATCGAGCCCTGCATTGGACTTTCTGCTCCACAGGGAGCCTGCTTCTCCCTCTCTGCCTGCCTCTCTGTCTGCTTGTGATCTCTCTCTCTGTCGAATAAATAAATAAAATCTTTAAAAAAAAAGAGAAATAGATGGATCAAAAGATGTTCATTCGGTTTCCTCTAAGATTAGAAGCTACTTATGCAAAATTTTCATCCCAGGTTCCTGTTCGGCTGCTTCAAACCCTTGTCCATTTTTCATCTTCACATCTCCTCTTTTCTGTGTTTGTGTGTGTGTGTGTGTGTGTGTGTGTGTGTGTGTGTGTGTGTTTCTATTTTGCAAAAGCGAGAGAGAGTGGGAAAGGTGAAAATATCTATTTTTCCCTTTAAAAGATAAACTGGGTGCCTGGATGGCTCAATGGGTTAAGCCTCTGCCTTTGGTCATGGTCCTGGGATTGAGCCCCGCACTGGGCTCTCTGCTCAGTGGGGATCCTGCTTCCCCCTCTCTCTCTGCCTGACTCCCTGCCCACTTGTGATCTCTCTCTCTGTCAAATAAATAAAAATTTTTTAAAAATTTAAAAAATGACAAAACTAAAAAAACGGAAAAACTTTTTTTTTTTTTAAAGATTTTATTTATTTATTTGACAGACAGAGATAACAAGTAGGGAGAGAGGCAGGCAGAGAGAGAGGCGGAAATGGCTCCCTGCTGAGCAGAGGGCCCGACATGGGGCTCGATCCCAGGACTCTGGGATCATGACCTGAGCTGAAGGCAGAGGCTTTTAACCCACTGAGCCACCCAGGCGCCCCTGAAAAACTTTTTTTTAATAGAAAAATAACATCTTTGGGGTTCTAATTATTTAGATAGTTTTTTTTTTTTTAACTTACTCTCCTTTGCTTTCTTAGTGCCTCTAGGAAATAAACACTGGCTTGTATAGATTATCTAATTAAACAGATAAAGTGAGTTCTGTGTTTCTATGCGACTCCTTAACATTTTAAAAAATTGATACATTTTTAAAAATTGATAAATTTTAAGTATAAAAATTAAAACTGCATGGGAAAAAACAACAGCAAACACCAAAAGCAAAGGCAAAATGCAAAATGGCAAACTGGGGGGAAATGTTGTCCCCATATCATACACAAAAGACAAAATTCTTTAGTATATAGAAAGCTCTTACAAATCAAGAATAAAACCAACAACCAAGTTAAAAATGGATAAAAAGTAGAAGTTTCAGAGAAGAAAATTTAAGGGCTTTTGAATATTTGAAAAGATACTCAATTTCATCCATAATAAGAAAAATACAGTCTAAAACTACATTGAGATACCATTTTTCATCTGTCAAATTGACAAAGATCCAAAAGTAAGTAATATTCTACATTGTTGAAGGTATGGGGATCCATAAATTGATAATGGGAATGTAAATCGATTCAGCCATTATTAGTTCAACCCTCACTTGGTGCCTCTTTATCAGGGATTCTTTCCAGCCCAACTTTTCTCTGCTTTTGGCAGTTTCCTACTTGATGTGGACCTTAGAAAAACTGAAGTTCAATTGAAAATATTTCTAATGTGTGGGAAAAATGAAGATTGCCTTGTGTATGCCAAAACCAAACCAAACCAGGGTAGTTTGGCAATATTTAACAAAATTAAATCTGGATATATCCTTTGACCCAGCAATTTTACTTCTAGGAATTTATCCACTAAATTAGTGTGTAGTAATTAGTACAGGATTGATTATTATAATATCTTTAGTAATAACAATGATTGTGAATTACATATCTATCATTAAGGGACTAGTTTAAAATAATCATGTAGAGGGGTACCTGGATGGCTCAGTCTGTTAAGCATCTGACCCTTGATTTTGGCTCAGGTCATGATCTCAGGGTCATGATATGGAGCCCCATGTCACCTCAGCTCAGCAGGGAGTCTGGTTGAGATTCTCTCTCCCCTTCTCTCTCTGCCCCTCTTCCCCTCTGTGCACTCTCCCTCTCAAATAAGTAAATAAGTCTTTAAAAAAAAATCATGGTATACACATGCCAGGGAATTCTCTGAGGCCACAAAAAAAAAAAAAAAAATGAGGAAGATCTTTATGTGCTTATGTAGAAAGAGCTCCAAAATACTTATTAATTTTTTCAACATGATAAGTACTTTTTCATATCCATCACCTATTTTCCCCATCCTTCCACCCACTCCCTTCTGGTAACCATCAATTTATTCTCTGTTGTTAAGAGCCTGTTTCCTGGGCGCCTGGGTGGCTCTGCGGGTTAAGCTTCTGCCTTTGGCTCAGGTCATGATCCCAGAGTCCTGGGAGCCCCACATCAGGCTCCCTGCTGGGCCAGAAGCCTGCTTCTCCCTCTCCCGCCCCCCTCCTGCTTGCGTTCCCTCTCTGTCTGTGTCTCTCTGTCAAATAAATAAATAAAATCTTGGGGCACCTGGGTGGCTCAGTGGGTTAAAACCTCTGCCTTCGGCTCAGGTCATGATCCCAGGGTCCTGGGATCGAGCCCCACATCGGGCTCTCTGCTCTGCAGGGAGCCTGCTTCCTCCTCTCTCTCTGCCTGCCTCTCTGCCTAGTTGTGATTTCTCTCTGTCAAATAAATAAAATATTAAAAAATAATAATAATAAAAATTAAAAATAAATAAAATCTTAAAAAAAAAAGATTCTGTTTCTTGGCTTGTCTCTCTCTTTTTTCCCTTTCCTGATTTGTATTGTTTCTTAAATTCCACATAGGAGTGAAATCATATGGTATTTGTCTTTTTCTGACTTATTTTGCTTAGCATACTCTATAGATCCATCCATCTCATTCCAAATGGTAAGATTTCATTCTTTTTATGGATGAGTAATATTCCATTATATCATACTCCACATCTTCTTTATCTATTCATCTATCACTAGACCTAGGGCTGCTTCCACAGTTTGGCTGTTGTAGATAATTCTGCAATAAACATGTAAGGGTGCATATATCCCTTTAAATTAATGTTTTTGTATTTGGGGGTAATTATCCAGTAGTGCAATTCCTGGATCCTGGAATAGTTCTATTTTAAAATTTTTTTTTAAAGATTTTATTCATTTATTTGGCAGAAAGAGGTCATAAGTAGGCAGAGAGGCAGGCAAAGTGTGGGGGGAAGCAGGCTCCCTGCCGAGCAGAGAGCCCGATGAGGGGCTCGATCCCAGGACCCTGAGATCATGACCCGAGCTGAAGGCAGAGGCTTTAACCCACTGACTCACCCAGGTGCCTCTATTTTTAATTTTTTGAGGAACCTCCAAACTGTCTTCTACGGTGGCTGCACCCAATTTGCATTCCCACCAACTGTGCATGAGGGCTCCTTTTTCTCCAGATCCTTGTTAATACTTGGTGTTTCTTGAGTTTTTTATTTTAGCCATTCTGCCAGGTGTGAGGTAAAATCTCATTGTGGTTTTGATTTGCATTTTCCTAATAGTGATGTTGAGCATCTTTTCATGTGTCTGTTGGCCATCTGTAAATCTTTTCTGGAGAAATGTCTGTTCATGTCTTCTGCCCATTTTTAATTAGATAATTTGTTTTTTGGGTGTTGAGTTGCATAAGTTCTTTTATATATTTTGGATACTAACCCTTTATCAGATACGTCATTTGCAAACATCTTCTCCCATTCAGTTGGTTGCCTTTTAGTTTTGTTGATTGTTTCCTTCACTGTGCAGAAACTTTTTATTTTGATGTAGTCCCAATAGTTTGTTTTTGTTTTTGTTTCCTTTGCCTCAGGGGAGATATCTAGAGTGATGTTGTTATAGCCGATGTCAGAGAAATTACTGCATGGGTTCTCTTCAAGGATTTTTATGGTTTCAGGTCTCACATTTAGGTCCTTACTGCAGTTTGAGTTTATTTTTGCATATGGTGAAAGAAAGTGGTACAGTTTCATTCTTTTACATGTAGCTGACCAGTTTTCCCACTACCATTTGTTGAAAAGACTGTCTTTTCCCATTGCATATTCATTCTTCCTTTATCAAAGATTACTTGACTATATAACTGTGGGTTTACTTCTGGGCTTTCCATCCTATTCTGTTGATTTATGTGACTATTTTTTATGCCAGTAATATGTCATACTATACAGTTTTAATTACTATCACTTTGTGATTTAACTTGAACTCTAGAATTCGGTTTTGTTCTTCTTTCAAGATTACCTTTGCTATTTGGGGTCTTTAGTGGTTCCATACAAATTTTAGGATTGTTTGTTCTAGTTCTGTGAAATATACTTTTGGCATTTTGAAAGGGACTGCATTAAATCTGTAGATTACTTCGGGTAGCATAGACATTTTAACAATATTTGTTCTTCCAACCCATAAGCAGGGAATGTCTTTCTATTTGATTATATCAATTTCAGTTTCTTTCACCAGTATTTTATAGTACAGGTCTTTCACGTTTTTAACCTTTTTGGTTACGTTTAGTCCTTGGCATTTTATTATTTTTAGTGCAATTGTAAATGGGCTTGTTTTCTTAATTTCTCTTTCTGCTGCTTCATTCATAGTGTATAGAACAGATTTCTGTACATTGATTTTGTATCCTGTGACCTTACTGAATTCACTTATCAGTTCTAGTAGTTTTCTGGTGAAGTCTTTAGGGTAGGGTTTTCTATATATATCGTATCAACTGCAAATAGTGAAAATTTTACTTCTTCCTTACCAGTTTGGATGCCTTTTATTTCTTTTTGTTGTCTGATTGCTGTGGCTAGGACTTCCAGTGCTATGCTGAATAAAAGTGGTGAGAGTGGACATCCTTGTCTTGTTCCTGACCTTAAGGTATAAGCTCTGTTTTCCCTCATTGTGTATGACATTAGCTGTGGGTGTCATGTAATAATTCTTATAGATAAAGGTGACTTGGACTCCAGTGAACTTCTCATTCTCATGCTAGCCCTATATTTTAAATTACTAAATTATTCAAATAGTACGAGTACCTGCTACATAGGAGGATACCACAAAGGTGTTTTGGTATCAATAATAGGCAAAACCAGAAAAATATAGTCCCTACCTTCATGTAGCTTCATGTAGACAAACATTAATCATGCAAATGATATAGCTTATCAGTGAGTTAATGCTAGGAAGGATAGGAATAAGGTCCTATGAGAGCTTTTAGCAAGGACTAAGGGGATCAGAGAAGCAAATCTTGAGATCTAAAAGGATAAGGAGATTTTAATTGGCAAAGGTAAAAGATAAGATGGAATTACAGGCAGAAGGAGCATAACTGTTTAAAGGTTGGTCACTGTTGCTGGAATACAGCATTTAGGAAAGCACAAGGCAGGATAAGGCTAGAGAGATGGGCAGAGATATTTACAAAATTGATTTTTATCCTCAGAGTAATATAAAACCATGAAGGGCTCTAGCAAAATATTGACAGATTATATTTGCACTGTAGTGCAGAGAAATGATTGGAGGGTGCCAAAGAGGAGGCAAGAAGAGCAATTAGGTAAGTTGGTGCTGGCTCTTGGCAGGAAACCTCAGGTCCCACCCACAGAGCTGTTTGAATGTCCTTACAGCATGGTGACTGCCTTCTCTTAAAGCAAGTGATCCAAGAGGTCAAGCCAGAAACTGCAATATCTTTTATGACCTTGGAAATTACACGCTATCATTTGTTTGGTATTTTAGTGATCACACAAGTCAACCTTGATTCAGTGTGGGGAGGGGATTACACAGATGGCAGGAATCACTGAAGCCATCTTGGAAGATGGCTACCACAGACCAAACTTTGTAGAACTCATTTCATTTCTGGGTGGTGTACTACTGTGGGAGTGCAAAGGAAACTGAGAAGCAGCACAGAGAAATGAGGAATACTAGAAAGCTTGTGAGATGAAATCCAGCCCAAGGAAAGGAAATTTCAAGAAATCTACCAAGAAGACATGTTAGAGGAGAACCAAAAAATTTCATTTGATTAGAGACATAAATTTAATGGCAAAAAGCTCTTCCCTCATAATATGATTTAACATTTATTTTGATTCACCACCTCCTCTTATAACCTTTATTGAAGAGACTTTTTTCCCATCTTTTCTTTGATAATCCTCCTTTAACAACCCTTATGATTTCCATGATATTCCTCACAAAATTCTACTGACATTTTGAGTGGAATTATGTTAAGTTTATTATTTGTGAGAAACATAATTTTATAACAATTAGACTTCTCTTTAAAACACTTAGTACATTTCTTTCTGTGTGTAAATTTTCATTTAAATCACCTAAATAAAGTTGGCAATTTAAAAAGTGTTGTCACATATCTGTCATTAATTTGCTTTCTGGGTATTATTTTTGTTGTTGCTACCGTGAATGGGATGTCCTCTCTGCCCCCTTTACCACCATAGTGTTTTCGATCTAGAAGTGTATTTACTCTATCTCCCATTTTATGGATAAGGAAAGAGGCCCAGAGAAGATAGGTGACTGGGCTACAGTTATAGAGTGGGAAAGTTGGAGACTGCAGATTTTGAACACCCAAATTTTATTGTGCTCCACTAATAGTAAATGGAGTTGCTTACCCAGTCAAACCTTATTAAAATGGATAGTCCTTTAAGTATCACTCTGTCTTCTTTGTTGTTTTTTTTCTATTGTTTTATTAAATTTTTAATTTTAATTCCAGTATGGTTAACATACAGTGTTCTATCAGTTTCAAGTGTATGGTAGTGATTCACAATTCTATACATTACTCAGTGCTCATTATAATAAGAAGTAGAACTTTCTATCAGATTTCAAAGTAGTACTATACATTTTATAGCATATCTCCACTTTTTAGCACTATCAATGTGAAATAGAGTGTCATGACTTGAGGAACTGCCTATCATCTCCATTCAATTCTCCTAAGACCTGATTCCTACCAGACAGGAACTGTTTTTTCTTTGAGGTCTAAATAGACCTAACAACCTATTGCACTGAGTAAATATTTAATGAAGATTGAATATTTCCTCTGTGGTGGATCAATTTACTCTTGTTGATTATCTTAGGAAAGCTTTTTTTTTTTTTTTAATGTCAAGTAGTAGGTTAAGATACTTGTTTTCCTGAATATTGTTATTATTGCCAAAGTGTGTTTCAGTAATTTAAAAATGCATGTTTCTTAGTTTTTTTCAGTCATCTGTTTTTCCTGATTTATATGTGAGGATTGAATTATTGTGTTATCTCAAATACAAATCTGAGACTTGTTGACCTGGTAGCATGCAATAAAGTTATTTGCTGTTTGAGTTGTTCTTTTCTTGAATTTGTGGTACTTGGAACTTTGAAAATGAAAACTATTTCCTAATGAGGTGTAAGGATCTTGATGATGTGTCTTTTAATGGCAGAAATATAATTTTTATTGATAAATATCTCCAAAAACAAATAATTTTGACAAAAAATGTATTTTTCTTATATTTTTAACTATCAGTATATATATAATTTTATTATTTTAAATTTTTCTTAACTGATACTAGATTTAAGTGAAATATATTTATACTTGCCTGTGAGTCTCTGTATGAAGTTGGTGACATAGCTTGAAAGTTTTCAACTTGTAAAACTGGAATGACTATAGTGGAATCATTTAGTGGGAGTTGTTATGGTGGAATTCAGATGTAATTATCAGAATCAATTAGAAAAACAAACTTCTCATTTAAGTGGTAGGGAGAAAGTACATACGTATTTCATCCTCTTTCTACACTAGGAAGTATGTAAACATAATTCTGAAATAAAGAATCATGCCTATTGACAAAATATCCTTGATTTTTAAGGAAAAAAATCACTGTGTTTCATATTTGATAACTTCTGGGACCTATGTTTCAATTTAAGTAACTGTTGACACTTTGATGTTTATTTTACTAGAGGAAGATTGTACGATGACAGTTATAGTACATATCTGATAACAAGTGTAGAACAAATTAGTTAAGTCATAGTGGTCTGATAGCTGTTTTTAAGGTCTTTTTGACCCAGGAGTGTGTGACCTGTGAAATCTTTACTTTTTGGATTTGTTAAGATATTTTATAATGCAAGGATTTAAATTTAGATGAACTTCACTGCAGGATATTGGCTGACATAGCCCAAAACATTAAGAGTATCAAGGTATAATTTGGAAAAAGTTTAACAAATTCTGATAACAACATACCTGAGAAGAGAGAATATAAAGTTAGAAAGTTTCTTTTCTTCCCCCAATTTATAATAAAGAGAACCTGAAATTTAACCTGGTATTTTCAAAGCTCTGATTACTCAGCAGCATTCCATTTTGTGAAAGCATTGCCAAGAAAATGTATCCAAATCTTGAGTTACAGACTATTCTTGCATCTGATTGGAAGGGGCGTAAGAGTTGTTTATAAGGTTGCAGATACAAAGCTGTACAAACGAAGGTTGAGACTTGGGGGAGGGTTTGACTCAGGGAGGGGAAGCTTCATAGACATTACAGCTCTGTCCAGGGGCCAAATGGGAGATAAATCACCTCTGGCCACCTCTCTTATTATTGAAATGGTTCAGCCCTGGGGTTTAACTGAAGGACTTACAGGGTTTTGAAGTGCAAATAAGATGGTGAAGGGTAAACCCTTTTAGGGTTTCATTTTGATGGATTTTTTTCCTGTGTGGATTTCTGGCACTGACTGTGATCTGGAAAGGGCCCTTAAAAAAAAGAAAAGTTTTGTTTTGTTTTTGATCAATCAGGCAATAAGAACTTTCCACAGGGGTGTACTTCTCCTGCATGCATATCGATCCTGTTGTGTTTGAAAGTAGGTCATTTAATTGGGCTTTTTTTTTTAGCCTTCTGCAATGGAACTGTCATTTCAAGGTCATGTCTCTCTTTTTGGTATTAATGTCAAAGTTAGAGATGTGGTACTTTTTGATCAGTAGTTTTGGGGGGATTACTTAGGGTGAGGGTGTGTTAAACAAAAAACAAAATTACCTGGCTAAACATCAAGTCCATACTAGAACAAGTCCTTTATATATTGATAAGCAGTCTATAATTAATCTATTTTCCATTGAGTTATATAAGTTGTACATATTTATTGTGTATGCAATCTGTTTTGTCAGCATTAAAATAAAAACCAGAATATTTTGAGATTCTGAAATATTTGTACTGTCTTATTTGTGCAACTACGCTGAAGCTTTGGGGAAATAAGGGATACATTAAAAAAAAGTTTAAGAAACAGATACGTTGATTTATCAAGTTGAACATGTTTTTTAACTCACAAATAATTCAAACACAGGAGATGAAATAAAATCTCTTAAATTTTATGTATTTTTAGTAGAATGGGAATGAGAGGAGAGTCATTAATGATTTCAAAGAAAAATAATTGTAACGAAAGTCTTGTGCAAAAATTTTAATGGAAAATTCAAATATTTGTATTAAAGAAATGCCATGTATGTGCTTATGATTCTTTTTAGAAATACAGTTGACAGGACTTTTCTTGAGCATTTCCCTCTTTGTTTTAGATTTAACATAAATATTTGAATCATTTACCCTGTTTCAAAATGGTAATGTATTTAACTGCAGCAGAGATAGCCCTCTGTGTTGCTTGATACCTATTATAAAAAACAGTTGTTAATCTCTGTAATTGACATTGATCCCACCATGTTCAGAAGTGACCTCCAAGTCAGTTTTTGTTTTTTCTACAAAAATTTCCCTTCACTCTATTTTTCTATATTTAGAATTAAGTTAAAATTAAATGTTAGAATTTACATTTACCTATTGCTGCATGAAGATTTTAAATAAGATGCTTAAAAAAAACAAAAACCCAAACCCTAGCTGGCATCAGGCAGAGTCCCCTGTATCTACCAGCCTCCCTGTCATTAGTTTGTTGCTGGGAGATGTTAATATGACCCTTCCTTTGTTAGAAAAGAGATCTGTAGTCCTTCCCAGAATCCTCTTGTTAACTGTCTTTTTTACTCAAGTTGGAAGTTGTCTGATGAATGAATGGTGAGCCATTTTTATGAGCTACACATATTGTTGACATTGTGTCACACGTTGCTTTAATTTCTAATGTGTTTTTAATTTGCAAAGCACGCCTATGCCTTTCACAGCAGTAGAACTGAGTCAGCATTTTTGAGTCCAGATACTGCTTTATTCAAAGACAGATCAGATTTACTTATGCTGTCTCTCATAAGCCTTCGCTTTACTGAAACACACACGTGAACAAATTTCACTTTGAATATTGCTGAATAAAAGAAGATACTTGAGAAAGGCTTTTTTTCCCAAGAACTTCTCTTGCCTCTTGGCAAGTGAATTGCCCCAATATAAAAGCGTTGGGAGGGAAAAGTGAGCTGCCTAGTGAAAAGGCAATCCACAAATAATCACTCTTTTCTGCCTTTGATTGTGTCAGATTTTTTTGTGTGTGTGGCAATTGTTTTCTTTTTCGCTTAGAAGAGGTTTATGGTCCAATGTCTGTCAAGTCAGCCCGTCTTAAGGTTGCAGTTGTATTTCTCTCCGGAGTTCCTAGAGGTGATGTTATCTTTTGTTCACTCAGCAGTGTGGTGGTTCCTGAGAGCATCTGTCACTTTAGGCATTACAAGATGGATGGGTCTCCAGTGAACTGCTGGTTGAAGCAAATGGTAAAAATAAGAAAAGACAAGGGGTTTCAGGGTCTGCAAAGAGGACAGACAACAAGGAAATACTGTTAGAAATCAAGAGTAAGCTGAGCAATAGAGAAAGAGAGAGCAGAGATGGATCATGTGTCATTTCATAAACATCTTGGAAACGAGAGTCTTTTGGTGGCTACCGTGATCTGAGGGGGACATCTGCATCATGGTAAATAATTCTGTGCTTTGCATTTGCAAAATGCAAACTGTATTTGGATATTAAAAAAAAAAAGTCTGGGAAAAGTGTCGAGAAATTACAATGATATACATTGTTTTATGTGATGATTTTGCTGTTTGAGAATTAGTAGTCTTTTTAAATGTAACGATTTAAAATGTTTCTAGTCTTTAAAATTTGCCTTTGTATTTTCATTTATCTTTCCTTCTTTTCTTTTTGTAAGCATTTGAGCAACTGTAGACATTCAAATGTTGGAAAAGTATTAACCATAGAGCCAACATCCTTACTGTTTACTTAAGTTTTTTTGACATTTTTGCAGGGGGATTTTGAAAAATCTATGTTCATGCCTTAGGGAGACTGGGGGCATCCTTTAAGTTATTTTAAGTGAACTTCCAGTTAATTTAATGGGCTCTTTGATGAAAGAAAGAAATATAATTGTTATTGATCTGTCAGAACAAGGTGGAAATTTTGTATTCTATTTAGAAATTCATTTTGTTGGCAAAAGTCAGAATTTGTATATTTGGACTGATGCCGAACTAGGCCGTGTAAGAGAAGGAACAGGAAGGAGCTTGGGCAGAGAGTAGGAAAGGGGAAAGGGAGGTGCGAGGATGTGATTGGAAAAAAAAATGATTTTGTCAAACTTTCTGGCATTTGTCTATGAAAAAGACCATAGGTTGAAAGGCAAAGAAATTAAGATGATTAGAAGGTTTAAGTTATACAAATGGTAGAGTCTCTTCCTTCTCTATGGGTGTAAATAATAGATGAAAGAGTAAGAGTGACAACAAAGGATCAGGTCGTTTAAGAGAATGTGTGCAGCCTGAATAGGGGTCTGTGGCCCAGGGCCAAAGGTCTTAGCTTTGAGTGTAATTAGAAGAAAATACAAAAATGTCATTACTAGCAGGTGAAGTGTGCAGCACGTGGCCAAAAATTAGCAATTTTAGACTCTGAAGCTATTGGAATTGGATTACTGACCTTTTTTAAAAATCATTAAGGTCCTCGTGGAGCCATATAGTTTCATTGGCAGTAATGCAGTTTGACCTTGTTGACCATATGGGGTAATCTTGGGTTTAGATATTGGCAGCAAGACTCCTGACTTATAAAAAAATGTCCGTTTGTGTGTGGGTGGGTGGGAAATACATGATTTTGGAAAATCTGGGTCTTGCTTTTTTAACTGTTTTTTTTGCCTCAAGACATTCTTCTGACAGTAAGAGAGGTAAGAAAAAGATTTTTATTTCAAAATCTAAAAATGGTCCTTTCCTATCTTTCCTCTCTCTCAAGTTGGCATAAAAGGACAATAAAACTGAAAACTATTTCTTTAGAAAGCAAAATTAATGTTACTTTAAATATTTTTAGTACTGTAAATATGCATATTGAAATGAGTATATTCTTAGGAAAGTCTCCTTTTGGTTTCCTTTTAGTCACAGTAACAAAGGAATAAAAACACTTCTCAGTTACATATAAAAATCAGTGACAAATAGTTCTTATTTCACTTGATGTTTTATAACATATTTCCTATTTTTCAACCCAATAGTTTATATTCACCATAATCTATTTAAAGGAGAGAATGATATGCACACTGTAATTTTCAACCACTTATATGTAATTATAATTATTTAGTTTAATTACTCCTAGAACTACACTACTCAAAAGGCTAGAAAACAGAACTCTTTTTTTCTTCATGCAATCTCTCTTTCCCGGAGAGTATTAAAGCATTTGTTTCAAAAAGTAGAAAAATACTTTTAAGTAATGTTAGTTATGTCTTACATTTTTGATAGTTCTTTGAGGAGATAAATTTTGGCCAAAGCATCAGAGATTATAAAATTCAAACTGCTTAGAATAAGAAAATTACCTTTCATTATTTTCATTCCTAAATATAAAAATAGCCAGCAGGGCTGTTAGCATATGATAACACTTACCAAAACTATAGACTTGACAGATTTAATCAACTTACATTTAGTAGGATAAGAGCAGGGGGAAAATCTTAAGAAAAACAAATTATTTTTGAGTATTTATAATTAGGAGTGATTATTTTGGGAATATTTAAAAAGGAGGAATACCTGTAATTGTCAGTTACAATGTATATAGAGTTATGTGAGACTTTGATAATTCATTTCTAATTGTAACTTTTGTAGAATTATAGATATTTAAATTGTTTTTTTCTGGAATAGGATGCATTTGGAAACTAATTCAGGTCTTTACATATATATTTTTATTTTTTTATGTTTTTGCAGGTGCACAAAAGCTTTAAACAAGTGAAATCTAGACAACAGTCTCCCTGAAGTGTTGACAGCCCAACTTAATCATGACCGTGATTCAAAAATGTTAATAAATAAACCAAGGTATTGTACAGTTATAATACCCACCCCCCCAATTTTTCAGATCAAATTTGTTTTAGGAAGTTATAGTTAGAATTTAAATACAGCTACTATATTTGGTTCCTAAACTGATTAAGCAGATATTTCTATGAGCTCTTCTTCCATTTCCTCCCCTCTGCGTTCCTCTCCCCTCCCCCATCTTTCCGCCAGAAAGGGAAAAAAGAAAAAAACCAGCCTTATTCAGCATTAAGTTTTTGCTTATTCAGTATTGCTGAATAATTTTTTTTTTTTTTTTTTTTGGCAACAGCCTTTGTATTATATTTCCTGTATACCTAAGACAAGACAATAAGAATTTAGGTTTTGATTCCCCATTGTTGACTGTGGTTTTTATCTTTCAAATTGTTTAATAAGCGAGAAATCTAGTTTATTGGCCTCTGCAAAACACACACAAACACTCACACACACACACACACACACACACAAAACTCCAAACCATATTTTGTGTCTGTATAAAAATATTAATCGTATAACACTACCTTGAGGTGTGTATTTTAAAAGATTTATGAAAGTTTTTTTTTTTCTATTTTTGGGAGGGTTTTAGTTTAGAAAATACTGCTTTCCCCCACTCTCCTTACATCAAAGAAAATTTAAAATTTGCTTAGAATTAAGGATTGGGGACTGCTGTTTTAAGGAATTCTTGTTCTGTCGGGCATAACTCAGGACTGCATGTCTCCTTTTAGATGTTACAACGTGTTTGAGTAGCGTGGCATTTCCATGAGAAGCCAAAGATCTTTTTTTCTCCCCCTGAATTCTTTTGAGGCCAAACAGAACAAGAGGGTCATTACCACTTCGGCGTGGTCCCTGTTTGTGCCTTGGTGATCATGCAGACCCTGGAACCTAGTGTTGGCTTAACATTTTGGGCCTGGAACATCCGGAAAATGATCAGAGAGGGAGAGAAGGAGACAGAAGAGCGGAGAACGGTTGCGTTTTGTTACACCAGGTGCTAGGAGTTAGCAACATCCCCTGTTTGATATGGGAGGCAAATTCTGTGGCCCAGGAGTTAGGCTTCAACAATTGAAGAGGTCAAAGGACAGCTGAGTGGGGTCAGTGAGACACCATGGGGTGTATTTTGTTACTTAGTAAAAGGAGCAGCCTCCTAAAACCTTAAAGGATTCTCTTGAAAATCTGTGTTGTGAAAAGGTTTTATGAGTCTCATGGCAAAAACTCCTGATTTATCTAAGGAATGCTTGCTTTTGTCTAATGGAAGGATAATCCTTACCAAATGTTGGCAACGACTGTAAGAGTCAATATAGGTCTGAAAGAACGGTGAGGGTTTGAAATGTACTTTGCTTTCCAAAATGTTTATCATTTTAATGTTTGTCTCTCAGTGAAGAATCTTGCACTGTTGAATTACCACCCTTTTCTTTCCTCAGAGCCAAAAGTAGGGGGTGGGGGAGAGACTGGTAAGGAGGGAGCCTGCATTAATTTAAAGATTATTCTAACAAGCTTTTGACTGACTCACAAACAGGATATTACAAACCTTTAAAAACACCAAAGCGTGTTAACTCTGCAGAATTACCTTAGCATTTATTTTAATGTATAAAGGGAATAAATGGCACATGAAATATAACATTTCTAGATTACAGAGAGGTTTTAAAAATTTAGTTGTATTTCACAGAAGTGGGTATCGGTTGATGAATAACCATAAACACGTTCTCCCTAAATGTGTTTCATGTACATTTTATAGTAAGAAGAAGAAAAATCAGGGTCAAGAATAGAGAATAAGAAAAGCAAGTGTAATAAAGAATTTTCCTCTTTGAAGGGAAATGGAAAAGAGGGTGGGGGACAGGATCTGTCTGTTGTGGGAGCTGTCTTTACCAGAGCCCATGACCTCAAGGTACCACTTCCATGATTATGGATACCTTTGAAACGTATTGGCCACCTGGCAGATAGGTAGTAAAGGGGACTGTTAGAGGAATTTGGCAGTATTTTGATGTTCCCTCCATACCTGTATAAATACATAGAGAACATATATTACTATATATACAGTAGGAGGAAAAGACAAAATGATGACTAGTATGTAATAGGCTTTGTTAAGCATTTTCTTACTAATTTGTAAATTCATAGTATTTGTGAATTACACTTATGTGTGATTTTTTCAAGCTCTTAATAATCACTCATTTTAAAGCAACATATACATAAATGTAAGACTCAGCACGCATGCCGTGTGTTCAGTGTCTATGTTCTCAAGGTTAAAGTGCCTTTCAACAACTAATTTAGAAACCTAAGTGTAGTGACTGATAATTGCCTAGAGAAAACCCACAGCTGTTTAAGGAGCATTGAAATTGTGGCAAAACTGACAAATACAATTAGCAATGTTAATAAGATACGAAGATGGAAAGACAGGGGCAGATGAGAGTGGACGATGAAGGTAGCAGGAGGAGCAAATCCATGTAAGAACACGATGTTCACAGTTGCTTTGGATTTGCAGCACTTTTTCCTCTAAACAACGTCCTTTTACTTCTTTCTGAGTTACCAGCAGAATGTGTATTTTGCAAGTTAAAAAATTCAGATATATTTTTTCAGCCCCTAAGTCTCTTCTAATTTTGAAAGAACATAGCTGGTTGGTGGTGGTCGTGTCTAAGGGAAACAGTCAGATTTTGCTGATTCTAAGGCACAATTTTATCTTTGGTGCTTTTTAAAAGGTGAATTTAAATGTACTTCTATTTTACCGTAATTATTATGAGTGGGAATTTCTTTACCCCACTTTGCACCCTTATAATTCTTATTGGTCATCTAAATACATAATTACATAGGAGACCGCAGCAAGCCCAGTTTCTGGATCCAGGGACCCAATATTGCCAGAACAAAACAAAAAAACAAAAAGCCTGCAGAAGCCTTCAATGTATGATTGCTAATTATATTTATCTGGTTAATGTTTATAACTCACTTTTCCAGACAACTTCTTGGGAAAACTAAGTGGGGATTGGAAATAAGAGAAATTAGGTGAATGTTGTATGAAAAAGATTTCATCATCTGTGCCCTTCCCATTATACTTTTTAAAGCATCCTGTGAAATTTGGAAAATTATTGTGGTTATCTTTTGAAATTCTACTCTGCATTTGGAAAATTGGTTTTTTGCCTCTGGTATTTTATGCAGATTTGAATAATTGCGTGATAAATCCCCTCAAGTTTGTTCTCTGAAACTGGAGAAACTCTGAACTCTGAGTGAGGCAGTCTTGATGGATGTGGTAAACCACGCTTTGGAAGCATTTCTGGTTATTTAATGTTTTCTGTTCTGGATTATTGACTCTTCTCCCTGTTGAAAAATTGGTCTCTAGTGACATGGTCGAGGTCACACGTTGCCTATTATTGTTTTGCTTCTTTGATCTTACACAGGGATTGCCTCTGGTAATTATACTAGTTTCAGAGAGTCCTGATGAGATGTGTTTATTTTACAGAAGAATTTCTGGTATTTCAAGGAGGAAAGTAAAGATTTCCAGTAGTAACATGTACCTCTTTGTTGCAAAGAAAAAATAGCATTGTACTTTATCTTTTAATTATGACACTCTTTAATAATTATTATGAAAGTAGTTGGCATATTTCAGTAATTATTTCCATAACAATTTAAGACTTATTGCATATCCATAAGTATATTCATAGAAATGGTTCATTTTAGAATAAACTTAGTAGGGCTGGGTTTTTATTTCAGTACCTAAAATACTGCTGGCTTCAGAAATTGTCAAAAAAGATTCAATGAGATTTAAATGTACAGAACTATTAAAAGAGGTTGGACATTTTGTCTTAAATCTATTTGCATTTTCTAAAGATTTGCAGCAAAAAGGATGAATAAAAATGAAATAAAACACTTTTGTTTTGAATGCATGGTTAGCTTTGTGCTTTTTTGGAATGTGCATGGTAAGAGATAATATCTCTTTAAATTCATTTAATGTATAATTAGATAAGACACACAAAAAGCTCAATGTATTCATTATTTTTCTTTAACGCATTCTAGTTTTTTTTTTAAGATTTTTATTTATTTATTTGACAGACAGAAATCACAAGTAGGCAGAGAGGCAGGCAGAGAGAGAGAGAGGAGGAAGCAGGCTTCCCACGTGAGCAGAGAGCCCGACACGGGGCTCGATCCCAGGACCCTGAGACCATGACCTGAGCCGAAGGCAGAGGCTTTAACCCACTGAGCCACCCAGGCACCCCTAACGCATTCTAGTTTTAAACAAAATATTTCCCCTCACAGTCTAATGAGGGAGTCAGACACTAGAATCAACTAAATAGACTCAGGTGCAACAAATGTCAATTTCAAAGAACAAATGAAATGCAAAAAGAGCACAAAAGAGAGAGAATTGTGAACATATTCTTGTTTTTTAAAAATACATGCTTGTGGGTGCCTGGGTGGCTCAGTCAGCTAATCATCTGCCTTCGGTTCAGGACATGATCCCAGGGTTCTGGGATCAAGTCTCTCATCAGGCTCCTTGCTCAGCAGGGAGCCTGCTTCTCCCTCTGCCTCAGCCTGTCACTCCCCCTGCTTGTGTGCTCTCATTCTCTCTCTCTCTGTCAAATAAATAAATAAAATTGAATATATATATAATTGTATATATGCTTGTTTTTAGTTTTGGATTATAGACTGTGGAACTTGCCAGAACCATGTTTGATTTCCATTATCACTCTCATCAGTGAATTTTTTTTTTTAAAGATTTTATTTATTTAATTGAGAGAGAGAGAGAACAAGCAGGAGCAGGGGAGTGGCAGGCAAAGTGAGAAGCAGGCTCCCCGCTGAGCAGGGAGCCCAATGTGGGGCTTGATCCCAGGACTCTGGGATCTTGACCTAAGCCAAAGGCAGATGCTTTGGTTGATTGAGCCACACAGGTGCCCCAATGAATATTTTCAATAGAGAAAAGATGTGTGAGCAGTAACACTATGTAACAAGTAATTTTCTTTTCTTTTTTTTTCTTGTTTCAAGTTTATATTTAAATTCTAGTTAGTTAACGTATAGTGTAATATTGGTTTCAGGAGTAGAATTTAGTGATTCATCGCTATAAGTAATTTTCTTATACAAAGAATCTGATAACTATGAGGGACAATAATGATTTGTATATGTGACTATAAAATTTCTTAATAAAAAATTGTATATAGTACAAAATAGCAGCTTTTGGAACTTGTACATTGATGGCCATTTGTTCCTAGAACAATGCCCCAGAATCTATTGTAATGCCTAATACATGCAAGGGGAAAGGTGCATCTTACTTTCCTTAGTATCTTTAATGTAGCACAATGCTTAGAAAAAAAAATTATTACTACTTTTTTTTTTTTAATATTTTATTTATTTATTTTGAGAGAGAAAGAGAAAGACAGAGATTGAGCGTTCACACACAGGAGTCGGGGCAGGGACAGAGGGAGAGAGAACCTCTAAAGCAGATGCCACTTTGCATGTGGAGCCCAAAGCAGGGCTCCATCGCAGGACCATGAGATCGTGACCTGAGCCAAAATCAAGTGTCAGACATTTAACCAACTGAGCCACCGAAGCGGCCCTATTACTACTCTTTTTTTCACATTTATTCTGTGCCAGACACTATTCTAAAAATGTTGTATATGCATTAAATTTTATGTATTCTTACAAAAATCTATGATATTGGTTGTATTACCCTATTTTACAGATGAGAGAGTGAGTAACTTGCCTAATATCATATGGGTCATAGGTATAGGATTTGAATTAAAGTCATCTGACTCTATAGCCTCTGTGCTTACCTACTTCAACTGTAGGATTTCTATAAATGCTGCTTGGCGGGATAGATAACGTAAAGTTTGGAGAGTAAGTAACAACATCTATAGAGTAAAGGGTGACAGAAAATTGAAGATGACACGAGGTTGTCTTTTTTAGTATTATGTCTGGCACACAGACAATAAATTGGGCCTTAACAAAACCCTCAGACCAAAACAAACTACATACACACACCACAAACAGAATGTATCATCTTCATGCTCACTCTGTTTCTACGTCAAATAGCATTTCTTAGTGGGGAAAAAAAACATGGATTTTTTAGTCTAAACTTAAATCCTAGTTCCAAATTTATTTTTTTAAGGATTTTATTTATTTATTTGACACAGAGAGAGAGAGAGAGAGCACAAGCAGAGGGAGTAGCAGACAGGGAGAGAGGGAGAGAGAGAAGCAGGCTGTCCATATCAGGCAGGGAGCCTGATGCAGGACTCGATTCCAAGACCCTGGGATCATGACCTGCGCTGAAGGCAGACGCTTAATCCACTGAGCCACTTAGGTGTCCCCTTAGTTCCAAATTTACAAACCAGATAGCCTTGGCTTATTGCAGAAACTAGACCAATTGCTCTCTCTACCTGTCCCTATTCTGAGTTTGCTTGTTTCTTTACTTGTTTCTCCATCTTATAAATGGAAGTTAGCTGTGGCTATATCCAAATCAGCAGAAATACTTCCTACACGGTGTGTATGCTTCCTATTGTCTCTAATGGGGAGGCTCATTGGTGTCTCGTTGCTTTACTATTAGTGATGCTAAATTGTAGCTGGGGATTCAGGAGGTGTCAGCCTGATCCCTGTATTATAAAGCTCCCCCACCTATTATCCTCGCCTAAATGAATTTTGCATTAAGCGTTGCAAACTGGTAATTTTCCAATTCTGTCATTCTTTTCCAATTTATTAGCTGAAAATCTTCATTAAAAATGTTTAAACTCGAAATAACCGGGACTATTTGGTTCCTCTGAAGTACAGTAAGAGCAGAATATATTTCCCTCTTCCCTTTCCTTTTAGCAGCATTCAAGTAGATGCTTTGGAGTTTTTTTGGGTTTTTGTTTTGTTTTGTTTTGTTTTGTTTTCCAAGTTCTCTCTTTCCTTGAGTGCAAAATTAATTTGTGAGTTTTCATATTTTAAATATGCCTCACTGCATTGCATTTTTTCTTTTATTTCGTCTTTGGCCTATGGGAACATTTCATATTGACTCATGCCTTTTGACATGATCCATTACCCCTTGATAGATTCTTTGCTCTCTGTTCAAGTGTATTTCCTGCCCCAGACCTGGAATTGGTCATAATTTCAAGGAGCTTTGATTCTTTTCAGTGGGGAATGGCAGTAGAAAACCACAATCAGGGTACTAGGAAGTGCTTATTGTTATTGAATTGTCATTGCCTCTCAGACTTTTCAGTAGACAGTGCTTGGAAATACAAATCTGAAATATTTTTTAAATGAATTATTACTTTAAAAATATATATCTCTGTGTATCTTCTCCATAGCCAATCTTGCTTTTAAAACTAGACTAACCCTGAAGTAGTACCTGAGATTTTATTTTAGCATGTACACGATTTTTTTTTATCAGTATTTTCCTTATTCTTTCTTGTCAGTAACTGATCCTTTTTTCCCTATATATTTTAAAGTTAATGTTTATCTTCTCCAGATGGTTGGTATTAAAAGCCAATTTTTAGGGGTGCTCATGTGGCTCAGGAGGCTGGGCGTCTGATTTTTACTCAGGTCATAATGTCAGGGTTGTGAGAGCAAGTCCTGTGTCGGGCTCTGCACTGGGCATGTAGCCCGCTTGGGATTTTCTCTCTCCCTCTCCCTCTGCTCCTCCTTACTCCCTCTTCCTCTCTAAATAGATAAATAAGTAAAAGTCAACTTTTTTTTAAAAGATTTTATTTATTTATTTGACAGAGATTGCAAGTAGGCAGAGAGGCAGGCAGAGAGAGAGAGGGAAGCAAGCTCGCCGCTGAGCAGAGAGCGCGATATGGGATTCGATCCTAGGATCATGACCTGAGAGGAAGGCAGAGGCTTTAACCCACTGAGCCACCCAGGCATCCCCAACTTTTTTTTTTCAAGATTCCATTTATTTATTTGACACAGAGAGACAGTGAGAGAGGGAACACAAGCAAGGGGAGTGGGAGAGAGAGAATCAGGCTTCCCACTGAGCAGGGAGCCCGACATGGGCTCGATCCCAGGATCCTGGGATCATGACCTGAGCTGAAGGCAGATGAGCCACCCAGGTGCCCCAAAAGTCATTGTTTACAAATAGCCCAAGTGTAGTACCTTTAAAATATTTATTCTTGGTCAAAAGAGGAACTTGTTGAAGGAGATGGTTGGGCCAATACACGTATATCATAACTGGGGGAAAATAGTTTAGAGTAATTATGGTAGAAAGTAGTAGTAGAAACTCCAAATCTTGATGAGAGGTTCTCAATCTAAGCATTGGAATGAATTGTATTCTCCCTGGAATCTGGAAGCACCAGAAAATGATGGAGGGATGTTCATCTGGCAAATCTAGTTGTTAAGTAATAAGCCCATGTTTCACACTGCTTGTTCAAGGATACTCAGGTTGGGATTAGCTCACTCATTATATGATATTTTCCTTTGCTGTAATACTGTTCATTACCTTAAAAATTGGAAAATAGGAAAAAAAAGATAGTTTGTTTATTTATTTATTTATTAAAGAAGGCTCTGTGGTTAATGAGGGGAATGAATTCAGGTCCCTGAGATCAAGAGTCATGTTCTACCAACTGAGCCAGCCAGATGCACTGAAAAAAGGATAGTTTAAAAACAATGCAACATTAATAGGTAAACATTATTAACACATTATTATGTGTACTTCCCAGGTTTTTTTCTGCTTGTAACAACATTATCTTTACAAGAAAAATTGTGCTTTTGAAATTTCCAGTAAATTCATATAATATTATTAATGTCAGAAATTTCTTTTTTTTACTTCTACCTACTTAGATTAAGTGGTCTGCCAAAGATGAGAGACAGAAACAGAAATGGAATTGTGTTACTTTTTCAAAAGTATTAGATTGGGCCATATCTCAAATCTACTACTTTTTAAACTGGTATAAGAAAAAAAATCAAGGAAGATACACTCTCAAGTTCATGCTTTCTTTTTATCATTTGAGTTTTAGGAAACTTTCTCTTGTCCTTAATAGAAAATAAAAACCTTTTCAGATGGGGGAAAATATTGGAGGAAAATATAAACATTCCTAACATTTTAGGGAGTTGATAAGACTGTTTTTGATTTCTAGACCTGCCACATAATGGATTAAGGAAACATGACTGAGTCTTCCAACTTTGGAAACAATGGGGGGAAAAGGGTATGAACAAGAGAGTTCTCAAAATCAGGGGACAGGCAGTCCATCCATCAGGTGCTTTGGAGTTCAAGGGTGGGCCCATGCTTTCTCCCCTATATAAGGGTATTTAGTTGTTATTTGTTAAATAATTTACCCTTTGATTATCTCTCCCTTTCATCTAATACAGTGAGGCTTATTGAGGGGAGGGGTAATTTTATTTTATTTTGACTTTTTAAAATTGTTGCTTGACTTTGTGCCTATCAGACACATGTCTTAAGCTAAAACTCCTTTTAAGCCTTGTCTTGCAGCTGTGACATATAAAGACAAGGACAGATCAGCAAACAAAGAAATCTTCCTTGGGTTATTTTGGTTTGTTTGGTTTGGTTTGATTTGGTTTGGCTTGGCAATTTAGTAATAATATTTTACAGAATGTCCATTTACCCAGTTAGGTTGCTATTGTAGGCGTTTAAACAGCTGAATGGTCTCGGTGATTAAGATAGCCTAAGAGAGCTGTTGCTATAGCCAAACTGGTTAGATTCTCCTCCTGTCTTTGCCATCTCCTTTTTCTTTCCCCTTGGGCAAGTTCCTTAAATTCTCTAGGCCTCAGCTCTCTTAAAAATGGGGGCAATAGAGTACTTACCTGACAGTTAGCAAGCTCTCCGTGTTACTAGTATTCTAATTGTCCAAAGAAGAATGTTTCCTTTCCCACTTCTTTTTCTTTTTTTTTTCCTTTCCCATTTCTTGGCAATGACAAGGACCACCACCACCACCGGTAATAGTACTAATGATAGCAGCAACTAGGTAGCGTATCACCTGCCTGCTAGGTGCCTACCATTGTGACACATACTTCACACATAACATAAAGTTAATATTTGAAAAATAAGAATATGTATTCTGAAATCTTATCTAATGCTTCTTTTTTTTAAAGATTTTATTTATTTATTTGATAGAGAGATCATAAGTAAGTAGAGAGGCAGGCGGGGGCAGGGAACCGGCTCCCCACTGAGCAGAGAGCCCAATGCGGGGCTCCATCCCAGGACCCTGGGATCATGACCTGAGCCGAAGGCAGAGGCTTTAACCCACTGAGTCATCCAAGCGCCCCTAACATTTCATTTTCTTTTTTTTTGAAGATTCTATTTATTTATTTGAGAAAGAGAGGATGAGAAAGTGCATGGACAGTGGGGAGGGGCAGAGGGAGAGGGAGAAACTTTCTCCCTGCTGAGCAGGGAGCCTGACGTGGGGCTAGATTCCAAGACCCTGAGATCATGACCTGAGCTGAAGGCAGATGCCTAACTGAGCCACCCCAGTGCCCCCCCCCCCCAAGAATTCTTTTTGAGAGAAAGGGGTGGGAGTGGCAGAGGGAGAGAGAGAATCTTAAGCAGGTTCCACATTCAGCAGCATGGAGCCTGATGCGGGGCTCGATCTCACCACCCTGACATCATGAACTGAGCTGAAATCAAGAGTTGGACTCTTAACGGGCCCCATGCACCATTAATTAATTGCTCAAAATGCAAGTAGGATTAAGTACAAACCACCACACCATTGTGGTCTGGGGTCTTTATGCTCTAGCCTTCTCCTTTTCTACAGAACAATAAAAGGGCTAGAGTAGAACAGTCAGCTTCCATCGCTGGTGGCTTTAAGAACAGAGACTGAAGAAGTAAGGAAAAGGTAGCTTGGGAAATAAGCACCTGCTAATGGCTCCATGGTCTCTTCCAAACACTCCTTTTTCTGTTGAAAGGGGGAAGGACAAGCAATACAATATGGGGGAAACTACTTCTTGATCTGTAATGTTTTTATTTCCCTTTTGTCGAATGTTTCATGATTAATAGTTACTGTAGTATTAATACAGTAATTTACTCTTACAGTAGTCACAAAGTACATAGGACAGAGGAAGAAAATTTTCCTTTAACTTGCTCCCTAAAGACTTTTTACAATTAAAGCAGTAGATAAGGGGCACCTGGTTGGCTCAGTTGGTTAAGCGTCTGCCTTCAGCTCAGGTCATGATCTCAGGGTCTTGGAATCTAGCCCCACGTCAGGCTCCCTGCTCAGCAGGGAGAAAGTTTCTCCCTCTCCCTCTGCCCCTCCCCACTGTCCATGCACTTTCTCATCCTCTCTTTCTCAAATAAATAAATAGAATCTTCAAAAAAAAAGAAAATGAAATGTTAGGGGCGCTTGGATGACTCAGTGGGTTAAAGCCTCTGCCTTCGGCTCAGGTCATGATCCCAGGGTCCTGGGATGGAGCCCCGCATTGGGCTCTCTGCTCAGTGGGGAGCCGGTTCCCTGCCCCCGCCTGCCTCTCTACTTACTTATGATCTCTCTATCAAATAAATAAATAAAATCTTTAAAAAAAAGAAGCATTAGATAAGATTTCAGAATACATATTCTTATTTTTCAAATATTAACTTTATGTTATGTGTGAAGTATGTGTCACAATGGTAGGCACCTAGCAGGCAGGTGATACGCTACCTAGTTGCTGCTATCATTAGTACTATTACCGGTGGTGGTGGTGGTCCTTGTCATTGCCAAGAAATGGGAATCCCTGCAGAATTCTCCCTTTCTCTCTGTGTGCTCTCTCTCTCTCTCTCTCAAATAAATAAATAAAATCTTAAAAAAAAAGAGGCACCTGGGTGGCTCAGTCAGTTAAGTGGCTGCCTTTGGGTCAGGTCTTGATCCCAGGTCCTAGGATCCAGCTCTGCATCGAGGTCCTTTATCACGGGGAAACTGTTTTTCTCCTGCCTGTTGTTCCCTCCCTCTGCTTTTGCTCTCTCTCGCTCTGTGTCAAATGAATAAATAAAAATGTTAAAAAAAAAAAAAGAATTAGTAGGGCAAAAAGAGCTCATATTGTGTACCATGTCTTTCTTAGAAATTTCTTTAATGTCACAAGAGTGTCTATGAGCATCTCAGAGGTCTGTAGTCCTTAAGGTAAGCCAGATACATAAGTTATGAATGTATATGTAGAAATTGCAAGTTTGCTTTCTTATTGTGTTTAATTCAACAACTGATTCTGAAAATTCTGAAAAGTAGTTCTCTGTTTTCTGACCTGAAGTTGAATTTATTCACAGTGATTTTCAGTGACATAACATTTTCAGATGACATAACAATGTCATCTCAGGCACTTGGATATTGAGATTCACAGGAAAGGAAGGCTGGTAGTCTAGGTGGATAATGCCACAGTTTCAGTGACCCTGGGGTGCCTGGGTGGCTCATTCATTAAGTGTCTGCCTTTGGCTCAGGTCGTAATGTCAGGGTCCTGGGATTGAGCCCCACATGGGGCGCCCTGCTCAGCAGAAAACCTGCTTCTCCCTCTCCCGCTCCACTAGCTTGTGTTCCCTCTCTCGCTATGTTTCTCTCTATCAAATAAATAAATAAAATCTTAAATAAGTAAATATTATATCATATAATATTAAGAATACACTAAAAAGGCTTTTTCCTTGAACTCCACCTTTCTTTTGGTAGCATTGAACTTGAACTAGTAAAGGGAAGAACTCCACACTCAGCACTAAAGAAGTCTAGGGTGAGTTTTGGGGCACCTGGGGGGCTCAGTGGTTTAAGCCACTGCCTTCGGCTCGGGTCATGATCTCAGGGTCCTGGGATCGAGTCCCACGTCCGGCTCTCTGCTCTGAAGGGAGCCTGCTTCCCTCTCACTCTCTCTGCCTGCCTCTCTGCCTACTTGTGATCTCTGTCTGTCAAATGAATAAATAAAATCTTTAAAAAAAATCTTTCAGGAATTTGTCAATTAAGTATATTATCATAAAGCTTTAATATTTTTCCCCCAAAGAAGTGTCTCCCCGCACTGTACCAGAGTAAGAAGATTCTAGTAGAGAGAGAAGTAATTAGAGATTTACTCTAAAAGCACTGATAGTTGGTGTAAGGTAATGGAAGTCCACTAGTTTTAAGGAGGAAGCGTGAACCCCATTGTCATCATGTACGGCTTCACAGTTGACAGGTCAATCTTGATTTACTGGTTGGAGAAACTTAAAGCATTTATTATTGCTCGATTCTCAAACACAAGCTCCTCCAAAGGGTCTTTTTGAAAAGGGTTTGGATTATAAAGACCAAAAGCAAAAGTGGTGTAATGGATCCCTGATACAAATTGTCTTAAGAAATATAGATAAAGTTCATGTTTGAATCTTAACAAGATACATAGTATAGTTTATGTCAGCCTTTCATGCACTTTGCAGACGTAATTATATCAATTAATTATTTCAATTAATTCAATTAATTATATCAATTTTTTCCTTTCTTCCTCTTTCTCTTTGTGGGGGTGGTGTAGACCATGGGGAATTCATATGCTGGGCAACTGAAATCTGCTCAATTTGAGGAAGCTCTCCACAACTCCATAGAAGCATCTCTCAGATGTAGTAGTGTGGTACCACGGCCAATTTTTTCCCAGCTGTACTTGGACCCTGACCAGCATCCTTTCTCATCTGCAGGTACGTTTCTCAATTCTGCACATTTCTAGACTCCTTTTAAAAGAAGCGGAAATTCCAAATCTGGGGACCCCTGAATGACATTGATTAAATATCAGACATTGCTTGTCTTCTTGTCCTCTGATACCTTTCAGAACTATGAATTTTTCTTTTGGTAATTTTTCCATAAGCATCTTTTTATTAACTTAGCTGTGATTTGTTTGCTCACCTAGATGTGAAACCCAAAGTAGAGGATCTGGATAAAGATTTGGTACACCGCTACACTCAAAATGGAAGCCTGGATTTTTCTAACAATCTAACAGTGAATGAAATGGAAGATGATGAGGATGATGAAGAAATGTCTGATTCAAATAGCCCACCAATTCCCTATTCACAAAAACCTGCCCCGGAAGGGTCTTGCACTACAGATGGTGGGTTTCATTTTTGTTTTTTTTTTCCTGATCCCTCTTCATTGTCTGGCTAGTTTCCAATCATTGCATGTGGTGCTCAAGACTGGAAACCAGTAATTACAGAAAGGAATGAAGAATGATTATGCTTTCACTGACATTATCTACTGTGATTCACAACAGGTGTCTAT
The DNA here is from genome assembly GCF_922984935.1 of Meles meles. Taxonomy (NCBI): domain Eukaryota; kingdom Metazoa; phylum Chordata; class Mammalia; order Carnivora; family Mustelidae; genus Meles; species Meles meles. Next base: position 46,263,314 of record NC_060077.1, read on the forward strand.
AAGAAAGACAGGTATTATCATTCTATCTTCTAGATGAAGAAAGTGAGATTCACAGCAGTTGAATGACTTCTCTGAGATGATATGTGGCAAAGCAGGCCTAGGACCAGATCAGGGGTTTTCCTGCAAGAATACCACTGTGTTAGGAACTTTTAAAGTGTCCCATCTTCCTACTTCTTTCTCTTCCACATTCAAAAACAATAATGGATTTATTAGATGTTTTATATTTACCTTTTCCATTTATTTTGAACAGTCATACAGTATAGTGTTATTTGTAGAAGATAAAAATGTACATATTTTGATAACTCCATTTTATTTATTTTGTTAACTTCCTCTTTCACTAAGGCTTCAACCACACTTTAAAAAGGAAATCCAAATATAAAATATTCTCAGTATTTCATTGTTTTGATGATGTCACAACTTAAAATATACTCTCTTCCCTTTGTTTAGTGTATGCTGTTTCTGGCTATCCCAGCCTAATTAGTATGAGGATTCTACTATATCTTTATTAGCCAGGGTACAGGTTTTATACCCAGAAGGGCTTGGGTATAAAATCACCTGGAGTGATTACAATGCATGCAAATCTTAGGGGTGAGGAGGTGGGAGGAGAGGGGTAAGATTCTGAGACATTCTCCCTACAAAACCTGAATTGCAAATAATCTGGGATAAACTAGAAACTCAAATGTGCAAATCCAGATAAATGAGTGTACACTGAAAGTTTATTTCTCTTTTTTCTTTCCTCTCTCTCCCTCCCTTCTCCTTTCCATTCTTCTCCTCTCCTCTCCTTTCTTTCATTTCCTTCTCAAAAGAATCTGATAAACTGTAAAAAGTTCAAAATCCTTAGTTCTAGTAGCCTATCCACACCTGATTCACTACAAGTATGCTGGGCCTCCCTCTAGCACATCATTCTTTATAAATTTTGTTCCACATGTGTTTGGTTTCTTTTGCCCAGACTTAATGTAATATATATCAATTTACTTATTATTGGTAATATATGCCTTTTTGCCTATATTTGTGTAGAAGGTGACCGGATTGGGTTTCCACTTAGCTGTTTTATATCCATTTTTGTGACTTTTATTTAATCAGTCAAGTCATACTTAACAGTTAACAAGAAGACATTGAAATTGTGCTTAAAATATTGTTGGATTGTCACTGAGAATCTTGTTATATGGAAGAATTAAATAGAACCAGAGTAAAAGCTCTAGGAGATAGTTTTGAAATATCAAATTTTATACCAAAAATGGGGGAGGGACTCCCCTGTTTTCCCTGTGCTCTGATTATGTTTTTATTTATATTTTTTTAAGATTTTATTTATTTATTTATTTGACAGAGAGAGAGAGAGAAATGGCAAGTAGGCAGAGAGGCAGGCAGAGAAAGAGGGGGAAGCAGGCTCCCCGCTGAACAGATAGCCCGATGTGATGCGGGGCTTGATCCCAGAACCCTGAGATCAGGGCCTGAGCCCAAAAGCAGAGACTTAACCCACTGAGCCACCCAGGTGCACCTCTGAATGTGTTTTTAGTTTGCCTTTTGGAGTGGTGACATTGGTATTACTAACAATCGGGTGTGGAAAGCTGTTTAGTGCACACCAGGATATAAACACCACCTAACAGATAGCAACTATTTCTTGAACTTTGAAAGGTAAGAACACTATTCTTACCGTGTAGTGATCGTGTAAAGTTTAAGGGAAGGGTAATAGTTAATTTTAGAGATGAAGGGAAAGATCTGGAGGTGCAGTTTTCCTGGGGGGTGGTGGATTCCCCCCAAGCATAAATTCACATTCCAAGACAACCCGAAAACACTAGTCCTACACGTAGATTCCTACATCAGCTGCTTTGGTTTCTTATAATTAATTACATGTCCGTATTTTTCCCCTTTTGATTCACTGGAAGGTGGCCATTAAAAACAAAAAGCGTGGTTTATAATTTGATGGTTTAAAGTTTGTCCATAGTTCTTTTAATTTGGCTCAGTCTAGGGTAGTTCCAAGAGCCCTCTCCCTCTAAGACAGAAGAGTCCTGAATTTTTTCTTATAGAAATGACAGTGAATTAGCACAATATAAAGCCTGGACTTGTCTTAGCATACCACCTTCCCTTCCTGGGAAATCCTCTATTTACCTAAGACTTAAAGGAAGGGAAAGCTATTTTTAGAGGCAATTTAGATAAGCAGATACTTAATACCTGATGGGCTTCTCGGGGTTACCATTCTGATGTAAATTTTGGTTGCTAATTTCTTATGTAAATTATTGGAATAGTGTAGGTTCCCACCCTGCTGGGAGGCAGTTGATTGTCTAAAGAGGTGAAGGGCAACCAAATTTGAAGCTTCCAAAGACGGCTTCGATTACTTTAGTTTGTGTTGACAGCTGTTTCAGTAAACGTTCCCCTCCCCCCTGCTTAGATTACTCTGTAACCTTCAAGTTGGAGATAATTGGAGAATGCAAATTTGGTTCTGTGAAGTGAAAACCTTGGCTATTTTCTTAAGAAAATGCAGATGAAGTTTACAAAGAAGGACCCTCTACCATTATTCCTTTTCTTAATTAAAATAATTTGCTGCAAAGGTCTTGGGGTTAAGGCAGAGTTTCAGTATTGCTTTTAAAAAATGAAGCTACTAAAAAAAAAAAAAATGAAGCTACTTGGAGCAAGTTTGTCAAATGTTATTTGTGTGGGCAACATCAGTAACTTATCTGTCTTTCCCTGCATATAGTAAACAGGCTTAGATCCTTCCTTAGGGCACTCTTCTCCAGGTCTTCCAGAAGCCTCAAAAAGAAAGACTCTGGCTTTTCTTTCAGGATTAGTCCAGGTGTGATTCAAAATTACCCTACAGGGGAGTAATAAGGTGTCTTTTCATTTTGTTTGCAGCTTTACTTGAGATTGAATAATTGATCTTTACTATATTAATAACTGACACATTTCTGGAGACTAGAACTACCTACTACACAAAATATTTGGAGCATATAGACCTTAAAATATAATCACATTTCCTAGATTCTTAAGCTACCCGTTCTTCTTTACAGACACACAGAGCTTATTTTCAATTTAAAAAAAAAGAAAAAAACCTGCATATTGCTCTTTGCATAATGCGTTTTCTTAATTGGGATCCTTGATAATATATTTTGTATATGATTAGCTGATTTGAATCCCAAGAATGAGGGTTAGAGGAAACAGTTAAAAGACATCACAGAAAAGCTCAGACTCTTGCAGGGTGAGGGTATTCTCAGAATAATTACAAACTAGACTTAGAAACTTTTTCTTGATTTTGCAACTGTTTCTGGCCTTGGATTGATTTCTTGCGACCTGTTACTGGTTTCAGGCTTGCCTTCTCTTTCTGTCCTATGCTCTCTTTCCTCTTAATTGAATTGGCCGAGTGGCTTGTGTTGGTGAGTAACATGAAGGCAAAAAGTTAAAATAGGACATTGTAAAAATAGACTTTATTTTTTAAGAATAGTTTTAGATTTAAAGAAAGGTTGAGAAAATAGGATAGGGTATATCCCTGCAGTTTCTCCTATTGTTGACATCTTACATTATTACTAATTTTTAGAAAAGATTTTATTTATTTAGTTGAGTGAGAGAGAAAGCTCCTATGGGGGTGGGATGGGGTGGCATGGAGAGGCAGAGGATGAGGAAGAAGCAAACTCCCCACGGAGCAGGGAGCCTGAGGCAGGATTCAAACCCAGGACCCGGAGGTCATGACCTGAGCCTAAGGCAGATGCCTAAAGGACGGAGCCACCCAGGCGCCCCTATTATTAATTTTAATAATAATTAAAGTTCATAGTTTATTTGGGTTCTTTAGTTTTTACCTAATATCTTTCTGTTCCAGAATCTCACCAGGATACTAAATTAGTTAGTCAACATGTCTCCTTAGACTCCTCTGGGCTGTGACAGTTTCTCAGACTTTCCTTGTTTCTGATGATCCTGACAGTTTTAGGAATTATTGGTGAGGTATATTGTAGGTGACCCTCTCCTAGAGTTTGTCTGATGTCTTTCTCCTGATTAGGCTGGGGTTATGGGTTTGGGGAAAGAAGATCGCAAAGATAAAGTGCCATTTTCATCACATTATATCAAGGGTACATTTTGTCAACATGATTTATGGCTATTGATATTGGCCTAGATTACCTGGTGGAGAAGTATTATGTCCATTCTTTCCCCCACTTTCCATACTGTGGGAGAAAGTCACTATGCTCAGCGTACAGTTAAAGAATGGGGACTTTGCTCCACCTTCTTGAGGATAGAGTATCGGCATAAATTATTCAAAATTCTGCATGGGAATTAGTCTCTTTCTCCCAGCCCACTTATCAATTTATTCAGTCACTTATATCATTATGCACTCATGGATATTTATTTTATGTTGAGTTATAATCCAATACTACTTTACTTTGTTTCTCAGATTGTTCCAGTTTTGGACATTGGAAGCACCTTCAGTTGCTTCTTGTGCCCCTTTTACATACTCTCATCATCGTGCCTTTTTTTTTAAAGCATAAAATAGGGTATTTTCTCTTTTCATTGTCATAAGAACCCCTTAAATTTTTTTTTAAGGAGGAAATTAGTAGAGAAGATGCTTCTCCTAGAATCCAGTCATTGTTTAATAATTTTTACTTCCGACCTCTAGGTGTCCTCATATCATAAGTGGGAAAACCCTGAAAGGCTGTATCACTAAAAACTATTTGTACTTCTTAATTTGAGCTGACTGTGTGTTTCTCTTTTTGCCACAGAAATCACTCTGAAGTCATCTTTCTTCTGTAGAAAATCCTGCTTTCTTCAGGTGTTCTCCACACTCTGTCCTCTTGACTCTGTATCTGTTAAGCCCAGAACCAAAATTATATTTTCCCCCTTGATCTCCCTTTGCTGCAATGTATTGCTTTTAGAAATCTCATCAGAAAAACTGTGAGTTTTAAGGATTCATCAGCAAGTATGAGGTAGGTGGGTGCCAATAGATCATGGCTATCAGGCAGGGGCTGGTGTGGAAAGTGCCGCTTGGATTCAGCCTGCAAAGCTGGGTAGTAGGGCTCAGCAGGGGGCTGGAGGGGTGGGGAGGCAGTGAAGAAACAATAGAAGTGTCCTACATCAGACCAAGGGAAGGTGAAACATTATGAGTCAGAGAGATGTTAACGTCAATGATGAAGGGGCATCAATTTTGAGTCAGGATAGGTTTTAGTTCCATCTTTTCCGGTTACTGAATATTTGAACTTAGACCATCTTCTTAACCTTCATGGGCCCTCATGTCCTTATTTACATACTAAATAGATTAGTGTTACCCAGTCTTTGACTCACAAATTTCTTTTATAGTAATATGTAGTTTTTTGAACTCCTTAGGCATTTAAAACCCAATTCTGTCACTACATGGGACATGATAAAGAACTGATTTTAAGTATAAAGTATTTATTTTAGACCAATATGTTAATATACTCTTTGATCTTATTCATGCATATGAGAAAAAATTGTCTACATTTAATTATTCAGTAATTGTTACTTAATTTATTCAAAATTGGTTTTGTAAGAAAAAATGTATTTCATTGACAAATTCAAAAATAAAATATAAGTTTTCAGGGGGCTAATTGTTTTTAAGTGTTTTCCAGCATCAAAAAAAAAGTCAAAAATCTACTTTTAATACCCAAATTTTAGAATTTTTATATTTTAGGATTAAAAGGGTATACTAGTATATTTTTATAATTTTTACTCTATATGATGAAAAGTTTTCTGGCTGCTACTTGCAGAATTTCTGCTGCTGAAAAGGCTGCAGAAAGAGGTTGGCTTTTCCCTCTTACATGAAGAGCCAAATTGGATTATAATCACTAAATTTTACCTTGACATTTTTTTGGGGTGTCCTAGAAACATATTGGTGCATTTCATATAATTTTATAATTTAATGAGTGGCATTGAGATTGAATCTAATTTTCATTTTTAGCAAGAGCATCTTTAGATCCATTTGTAAAATGACTGTTCTCATTTACACAATCAGTGCTCCCTGAGTTTCCCATCATTACCCAACAGTGTATTATGAGTATAAATTAAGCACCATATTAGTACATATGACTGGTGATAAAAACAATTGTATGAACATCAAAGTCACACACTGATAACGGGGTTCAAACAAGTGAGTCCTGAGTTCATTCGGCCGGTGTCCACTATCCCTACACGTGTAGCAGGGAAGGCCTTCGGGAACATTGTTTTAAAAGTATGATATTAGAATGATTATTTATTAGTTTTTAGAAATTGGCAATAGTATCTATTTGAGTTTGACTTATAATTCCAAGTATCATGGAATACCTTTGTAAATTCCTGGGAGTTTGATAACTACCTGTTGGGAGATGCTGGTCTTGAGGTTCTCTATAGCTCTGATGTTCTAAAAAGCTCATAATTTAATTTGCAAATTTATATAAGTTGGTACAGATTCATCATTTCATCTAGTCCATTCTTTCTAATGTGGTGTGAGTCAAAGTTGTAGAAAGGTCAAATTGTTACTGCTTAGTGACAAAGACAGTTCCCCAAGCATCCTGTTTTCCATCCTTTGGGTGATCATGAACCTCTCATCACTGAGTTTATCTATACATTTTGGGAAGATACATGATCTGCCTTTTGGAGCAAGTCATGATGAAGGTGCTATTTCTTTTTCTTTTTTTTTTTAATAAAGTTTTATTTATTTATTTGACAGACAGAGGTCACAGTAGGCAGAGAGGCAGATAGAGAGAGGGAGGGGGAAGCGGCTCCCCGCTGAGCAGAGAGCCCAATGTGGGGCCTGATCCCAGGGCCCTGGGATTATGACCTGAGCCAAAGGCAGAGGCTTTAACCCACTGAGCCACCCAGGCGCCCCAAAGGCGCTACTTCTTATGGGAAATGTGTCTCTAGGTTTACTGTCTACACAAATTAATAATTCCTTTGGTTAAAGAAATTAGTGCTTCTTTTAGGGCTTTAAAATGCCTCCTAGATGGATGCCTGGGTGGCTCAGTCAGTTGGACATCTGCCTTCAGCTCGGGTCATGATCCCAGTGCTAGGATCAAATTCCGTGTTGGGCTCCTTGCTCATTGGAGAGCCTGCTTCTGCCTCTGCCTATCTCTCTCTCTCTCTCTGACAAATAAATAAATAAAATCTTTGAAAGAAAAAATAAAATGCCTCCTAGATTTAGCAGTTTAGAATTTGGTTATATGTCGATGTTCACCTCGCATGGTTTTAGATCTGGATTATAATTGTTCTTAGCTTTTCTTTTGCAAAGTTGAGTAGTATATTTTTGGTCTGTTTTTATATAGTAAACTTCCATGTCTGACATTCCTGACATTACTGAACCCATTATGTAACCTAAGACAAGTTCCCTAATCTTTCTGAGCCTCAATTTCTCCATCTTGGAAAGGAGTTGGTAGTTGAGAGGATTAAATAAGATAATCTATACAGTGGTTAGCACTATACCTGACTTACGTTAAATGCTCCATATGTCTTTCTGCCATCGATATCATCATCATCATCATTTCCCCACTTTTAAACCTGTGAGTCCTGTCCCTGCAATGGGTGAGGGCAGCAGAATTTTTTTTAGGAGTTTTATATATCCATAGTTTTAAAAAAATATTTGTAAACTAAATAAATAATATGACTTACATGTACAAATGGATATTTTGCAAATGCATAGATGATATTGTGAATAATAAAATATAGATTCAGAATTGTTAAAGAATTCACAATAAAATTCTGCTATTGTTTTTCCTCAATTCACAAACACTGAAGTTAAATTTGAAAGCTTTTAGTGTTAAAAAGTAAGATTGAAATAGTCGAACCTCATTTTATCATTTTATCATTTTAGCCCTTCTTCTGTTGACTTCTTCCAATTCCATTATGTCTGCTTTTGAGATTTGATGAGCCAAACCATATGTTTGGATGTTGTTTTCTTACTATTTCTCACATACTAACCGATGACATCCAACTGTTTGTTGGCGTTGGGTTAACGTCATAATATGAACTGATACTGGAGGAATTTAGCATGGTTTATTCCCTACTTTGTTTTGGGCAATGATGATGATCTCCTCAGGTTTGTGTGTGGAGAGTTAGATGTCCAACTCTCTGAAGTAGTATTTATCATACTTTTGTTCACCCTCTTTTGGTTGCAAGTGAAACCCAGCCCAACTGAGATTAGCCTTAGGTAGAATGAAGAAGATATTCGATGAATTCTTAAGCAAAATGTTTCACAGTCAAACCACAGGAAAGGCACATAACTGGGCTTCAGGGGCCCACACACTGCCAGAACATTCTGCCTCAACCTACTATCTGCTGACCATGCTGACAGACTTCTCTCACAAGGCAAGGAACTGAGCCACAGACCAAACTAAGCCACACTGGCTCCATGCTCAGAATTCCTAGAGAAAAGGCTTTGAATGGCCTAGTTTATGTCAAGTGCCCCTGACTAATTAACTATGGCCAGAAAGATGGGATATTATAGTGACTAGCTTGGATCAGGTGCCAGCTCCAGTCAATCTAGAATATCACAATTCTCCAAGAGGAATCATATAATTGGAGTTCAGGGAGGTCTGATTATCTCCCAGAAGACGTGAAATGGGTGCTTTGCAGCAGAAAATAGCTGCCCTCTGTAATATTGTTTTGTGTCTATTGGTTCCTTATATACTCTTTCAACTAACTGTTGCAAGCTCTTAGAGGAAGGTATGTTTGTTCAACTCTATCTCCGGGCCTAGGGCAGCATCTGTTGCAAATGATTTTTAAGAAATGATGAGCTAATGAATTAGTGTGATATGTCATGTGTTGTCATGCTGTATCTCATGAAGATTGTCCTCACAGTTCTGGGTTCTAGTTCTGGCCATTCATTTATGGGCCACCAAACTCAGAGGTACAGTCTCTTCCTGGGTGAAATGGAAAGCCTCCCTCTTCTATGACAGAAGTCACCATTTACAGAAGTGAACTTGCACTGAAAGTATAAAAATACTGTATTATGTGCACATAAACATTACATACATTTTTCAAAGTTTCCTGTGTATATTTTTCATTTGCTTACTTGTGGATCAGAAAACACAAAGTCATCAATGTTGGCTAACCCTGTCAGAAATACAACCTTTTGTGTCTTTCCAGCTCCACTCAGAGGGGCACATATGATTTGTCTTCTGGTTGGAGAATATGGACTTTAAATTTAGTCCTTAATAGTGATTCCTATGGGTAAAGTTACTCTCCAAATGGGTGATAAGAAGATAGAAACTTTCCAAACATTTCACTGTGTCCTTTTTTACTGGGTTTTAGGTTTTTGTCAAGCAGGAAAGGATTTGCGTTTGGTATCTCTGTGTATGGAACAAATCGACATCCCAGCAGGATTCCTCCTGGTGGGGGCCAAGTCTCCCAATCTTCCTGAGCACATCCTAGTGTGTGCTGTAGACAAGCGATTTCTACCAGATGATCACGGGAAAAATGCACTTTTAGGTGAGTATTCCACACTTATCAAATTCCGTCTAAGATGAAGGAGTCAAACTACAAATTTATTTTTAAATTATCACAGAATTTTCTCCTTAAAAAGTCACAGAGTTAGTTGGGAATTCTATAGTTTAACTCAGGTATGAAACATCCTTTTAGTAACTTCTCAAAAATTACCTTTTATTTTTTATTCATTCTCAAAATACCCACCTTGAAGAGACTTTTCTAAACCAGGCTTAAAGGATGGCATTAGATTTATCAAAAATTAATACTTTGGGGACATCTGGGTGATTCAGTCTGTTAAGTGTCTGCCTTTGGTTCAGGTCATGATCCCAGGGTCCTGGGATGGAGTCCCATGTCAGGCTCCCTGCTCAGCGGGGAGTCTCTTTCTCCCTTTGTCTCTGTCTCTCCCCTTGCTTGTGCTGTCTCTCTTTCATGCTCTCTCTCAAATAAATAAATATAAATATTTTTTAAAAGTTAATACTTTATTAAGCCAAGTAGGATTAATTCTTCATAGAGTCATTGATTTGGACCTGACGTCAAATCAACTATCAGTTATTCAACTGCGGATTATCCACTTTGTATGTTATTGCTAGTTTCTCCATACCACCCATTATTCCTAACTACACTTGATTGATGTGATTCTCATTTTATATTTAGCATGAGTTCAACCAAAGTAACTAAGTATAGGTGATAGAAAATGTGTAACTCAATCTCAGAATTATTTTATTCTCTGGTATTACTTTGAGTCTGTGCTTTTTTCATAATCTAGCTTCATGGGAAATGAACAGAGGATTTATTTTTAAATTAATATTAATAATTAAGAAGATAAGATGTCACATGAGGTTTGTTGTTTGCTGATGTGTTTCTCTGGAGTTTCTTTTGTTTCTCAGAATTTCTTTAAATATAGATGCAATCACATGCTTTTGGTGCAAATAACAATAAAAATGAAAAAGAGAGAAGAGGGCAAAGAATTCAAGAATTGTGTCAGTTCTGAGCTGTGCTTGTGTAGTTAGATGCATTTTTCCTAGTTATACAGTATTATCAGGAGTTTAGAAATATGTACATCAGTATCTTGGGTCAGAAAGTAACCTTGCCCATGCTTTATAAAGGTTCCTTACATTATAATTCGAAGTCTTCTCTTGGTGCATAGGAAAAGAAGTGAAAGAAGGCTTTCATGAAAACATGTTAATTTTCTTTTCTTTTAGTGATTTTGACCAGATGGTTTAACATGGAAGTCTAATGGTTGTTTATACATTAGCAAAGAAGTTCCCAAATCTTCAGTTGTTCACACATTTATCTAACATTATGTGTTCCAAATGTACTGTGTGACAAAATCATGCTAAGCTGTGATGTGGGGACACAAAAATGATAAGACACAGAACTAGTAGCCCAGTTGGGTTGTGGTATAACAATTTTGGGAAACTTCCTTTTAGCATTTTAAAAGCATCATAGCGTCAGGGAGCCTTGCTGGCTCATTTGGAAGAGCATGCAACTCTTGATCCCAGGCTTGTGTGTTTGAGCCCCATGTTGGGTATAGAGATTACTAAAAATAAATAAACTTTAAAAAAATACACAAGCATCACAGTGTCATCAAATGGAATATTTAACATGTGGGTCTGACCACAAATAGAAAAATCACTCATGATGCCTTCTTGCTTAGTGATTCTTCATGACCAAAGGAATCCTCCTAGAATGTGTCATAGAAAGGACACAACAAACATCAGAATAATAGGTTTCATAATTATAGATAATCAGGTATATGAGATCAAAGACCATGAGTATTGGGAGTTGGAACCAAGGGTAAAATGCCAAGTTTACCACTTAGTATTTTCAGAACTGGGGCAGGCTTCTAATCCTCTTGAGGTCTCAGACTCTTCATCTATAGAAGGAGGCCAATGATGCCTACCTTGCAGGGTTATAAAGATTAAATAATGATGTTTATAAGGCACGCATCCCCCATAGTGCTGAGAACAGAACACTTGTTCTTTATATGGTAGTTATTCTGCAACTCTGTCATATTTATTCATACCCTTATAGAAATGGAATTTTGCTTACTTTCTCTAGCTTTGTGAATGGAAATAATTTTTTACTAACTACTTTCCAAATTGAAAGTATAGTGCAACACAATAGTTGAAGTTTTCTCTTAGATAAGTACATTGTTGAGTTTTATATATTCATATATATATTTTATATATATTATCAATCTTATATATATTCAATCTCTGTTGTCTAAAAGTTAATACCCATCCAACATCCTTACTGATGATAAATTATTTTAGTATGCATTAAGATATAGTGGGAAAAAATGTTAAGCCTCAAATATACTTGCATCCCGGTAGACTCCAATATCAATTTGTCTGACTTTTTATATAAATTATACAGATTCAAAAGACTGTGGGGGAATCGATTAAAAATATATTGATCCAGGGACGCCTGGGTGGCTCACTCAGTTAGGCATCTGCCTTTGTCTCAGGTCATGATCTCACGGTTTTGGGATCGAGTTCCACATCAGGCTCTCTGCTCGGCAGGGAGTTTACTTTGCCCTCTTACTCTCCCTCTGGGCTCTCCCTCTCTCTCTCAAATAAAAGAAATAAAATCTTCAAAATATATTGGCAGTTCATTCATGTGTCCCAAATCTACCATGCAATTGGAAGAATAGAAATGTAATTTGGCTGTAAGAAACACAATTTTTTCTGACAATGACAATAAGAAATTTGAGCAGATAAAATCTCTCTTAAACCAAGGTTAATACTGAAACCATAGAGAGTTTTTAAAATGAGCTGTAGCATTCCATCTCTTTAATATTATTAATTCTCATCATTAATGTGCCACTTCGATAATTGAAGATTGTCCATTTGCTTTGCTTTTCTTCCTCTCACACTCTCTTGCTTTTCATCTCAGAGGACAGGCAAAAGAAAAAAGAGAAAACCTCATCTCGGTAATTTGTTAATTCTAATTCTCACACTAATCATTTGTGAACTATTTTGATCTATCCAATAGATCTGCTTGGATCTTTTGGGGGGCACTGTGTTTAAGTATTTTTGCTAAAGTGTTCTTAGATCATTTTACTGTGTTTGGGTGCTACATGTGCCTTGCAAACCAGGCAATTTTCCATCAAGGCCTGACAATCATAGGACAGTGTAAGTTATATGGAGGCACTGGTTTTGTCTGCTTTGTTCCATGCTGAAAACCTGGTACCTGAGACAGTGTCTAGCACATGGTAGAGTACAAGTATTTGTTGGATAGATGCATGCATGCTTGAAGAGATGGATAGTTAGATGGCTTGAGGACTTGGTGAAGTAGGCAGCCATTGACAATTTTTTTTTTAATCTCCAGCTCTAAGATATTAGACAGATAGCCAAATGCTCTCAAATGCAAACCATCTCTGAATATATTTTAAATAATTTATGAAGTTACATTAATGTTTATAACTCTATAAAGTAACCATAATAAACTAATTACATAGAATTACTAATTTTATGTAACTGATCAGAAATTACAACAATCTCTGTCCAGTTTCACACAATGCCTTGTAGATGCTCAATAAATATTGCTGAATAAATAATAATAAATTGGACTGCCATTTCTAAATGTTCAGACTTGACTGTCAGCATTCTGAGATTAGTACATTGTGAAATATTCTGTCTTTAATCCTGGTGGCCTTTCTCTTCTCTCCTTCTATATTTTTGTTAATTATGTGACCGGTTGTTTTGAGATTTAAAAAGAGTGTATCACTTCACCAGTAAATTTATTTTATTTTATTTTTATTTTATTTTATTTATTTATTTCACAGATAGAGATCACACGTAGGCAGAGAGAGAGAGGAAACAGGCTTCCCACTGAGCAGAGAGCCCAACGTGGGGCTCAATCCCAGGACCCTGGTATCATGACCCGAGCCGAAGGCAGAGGCTTTAACCCACTGAGCCACCCAGGCACCCCTATTTTATTTTATTTTTTAAAGATTATTTATTTATCTGAGAGAGAGAGAGAGCACGAGCAGGGGAGGAACAGACAGAGAGTTGCTGAGTGGGGAGCCTGATGTGGGACTCAATCCCAGAATTCTGGGTTTATGACTGGAGCTGAAGGCAGATGCTTAACCAACTGAGCACCAGGCACTCAGTAAATTTAAGTTAGTTATGTATATAGAAAGATACTGTATGTTTGGAGTTTGGAATGCCCTTTCCCATTTATACCTTTCTTGTCCTTGTTCACTACATGGCAGTACATATGTAGTGTCCTCATCAGTCAGAACCAGAGGAACTCCCACTCTTTCTATACAACTTTCCTCTGTGTGTTAGGGGGTTGATTTTCAGTTTAGCAAAGGATGGCCTCTCGTCCTCTTAGCCTTCTCCATTTCTTCTTTCTGTGCCCCCTGCTCTAAGCAGGTCACTGAATTTTTTATTTTGTTTGAGTCATCTGAGTGAGAATTGTTCAGATAGTAGATCTAAAGTAATAATAAGCTAATTTGAGTACAGAGAAGTGAAGAAAGAGAAACTGGGACTCAGGGAATTCACGTGAGACAGTACAGCTCAATCTCATAGAAACTGGAAAGTTGACAGTGCCTGGGTTTGCCTGTCACTATCCACACTTTCCTATCCGCAGACCAGCTTCCTCTTCATGGTTCTCAAGTTTGTGCTCTCCCATCCCTTAGCTGACACACTGCTGGACATACCCCTAAGCTGGGTTCTAATTTTATAAGACCTTATAAATCCAGGGTATAGTACCATCTGACTGATACTTCCTGTGTTTATTTTAAAATTCCAGGAGATACTGACTGTCCCAGACTGGGTCAGATATTAGCACAGTCTAATCAGCTGTGGCCATGAAGGCAAGTCCACATGGTACGCAGGGTAGAGAACCAGGGCCAGCAGATTCTCTAAGAGAGATGTGTATGGGAAAGGAATAATGGACATCTCTAAGACCAAACTTTTTCATATTTTTATGTCAACCATACAAATTCTATCGCTTGATACTATCCATTCTGTTTCCTTAATCATTATCCTTTTAGGGCAGAAATTAAATTACTGTCAGTCTTTATAAATAACTTTGCTTAAAAAAAAACTTGGGTTTTTTTTCCCCTTGAAATTAAGAAATGATTGGGTCAAAAAGACTGAATATTTCTATACGTTTTGTATGTAAAAATACTGTATCAACTTACAAGTCCAGCAGTAACTTTGATTTTCCTTTTTTCAGGGTTTTCTGGAAACTGTATCGGCTGTGGAGAAAGAGGATTTCGGTATTTCACGGAATTTTCCAACCATATTAACTTGAAGCTCACCACCCAGCCAAAGAAGCAGAAGCACTTAAAGTACTACCTAGTCAGAAGCTCCCAAGGTGTACTGTCAAAGGGACCTCTTATCTGCTGGAAAGGTAGCACCAACCTCTGGGAGAAAAAGGGAAGGGAAGGGAATGAGATGTTATGGTAATAACAAGTGGCCAGTACACAGTTCAGATAGATAGATAGATAGATAGATAGATAGATAGATAGATAGATAGATAGATATCCCAAATTCAGAAGGCTATCCAAGGATGTAAAGCTTTCTAACAAGTTGATTAGCTTCTTCCTATTTTTTTTTAAAGATTTTATTTATTTGACAGACAGAGATCACAAGTAGGCAGAGAAGCAGGCAGAGAGAGAGGAAGGGAAGCAGGCTCCCTGCTAGGCAGAGAGCCCGACAAGGGGCTCGATCCCAGTATCCTGGGATCATGACCTGAGCTGAAGGCAGAGGCTTTAACCCACTGAGCCACCCAGGCGCCCCTTCCTATTTTTTTTAAAGATTCTATTTGTTTATTTGACAAAGATCACAAGTAGGCAGAGAGGTAGGCGGGGCGGGAGGGGGGAGGTCGAGAGGTAGAGGGGGTGGGGAAGCAGGCTCCCTGCTGAGCAGAATGCCCCGATATGGGGCTTGATCCCAGGACCCTGGGATCATGACCTGAGCCAAAGGCAGAGGATTTAACCCACTGAGCCACACAGAAGCCTCTCCTATTTTTAATAGAGACTATCTGGGTTTTAAAAAGTGCACGTCTTTTGGTCTCTTGGGAGGGTAGAGGGCAGACAGACTCTTTCCAGCTCTTCTGACATTTAGAGAGGATTTCAAATTGTCATTTTCCTGATTAGATGCTCTTTGTACTTTAAGTTCTTTGATAATTCTCATGTGTATATAGTTTTCTATTTTCATTAGAACTACGTATACTTTAGGGGCACCTGGGTGGCTCAGTGGGTTAAAGCCTCTGCCTCCAGCTAAGGTCATGATCCCAGGGTCTTGGAATTGAGCCCTACATCTGGCTCTCTGCTCAGCAGGGAGCCTGCTTCCCCCTTTCTCTCTGCCTGCCTCTCTGCCTACTTGTGATCTCTGTCTGTGAAAAAAAAAAAAAAAAAAAAAGAACTATGTATACTTTAGAACAAATAATGCTTTCTTCACAATACCTGGGGAAATGCACTATTAAGTGGGTGGAGTTTTATTTTTTTTAAGTTAAGAAGAACTTAACTGGCTTATTTATAGAACTGAATCCAGTTGAAGTCTCACATCTTCATGTGATTGATAGGATTTGCCACAAATTTTATTATTCTAATGCAATGGAATATCTAATCTTTGTTTTTGAGCAGTTACTTAGGTATTGAGATTTTTAATTATTACTATTATTAAAGGTGATATAATAATTGTCTTCAATGTTTCCATTTGTTGTCTGTGTAAGATTTTGATCTGACCATGAGAAATAACATAATGAATCCAAATTATAACTGCACATTTTCCTCTAAGTCTTCCACTGTAATTACTCTTGGTTGCATTTGAAATGACATTAAATAATTCCTTAGGAAATGGCTGCATGTTCCAAGCCAGGTGCAATAATCCTTTTGAAGTCTTACATTTAAAAAAAAATTAAAGGGCGCCTGGGTGGCTCAGTGGGTTAAGCCGCTGCCTTCGGCTCAGGTCATGATCTCAGGGTCCTGGGATCGAGTCCCACATCGGGCTCTCTGCTCCGCAGGGAGCCTGCTTCTCCCTTCTCTCTCTCTCTCTGCCTGCCTCTCTATCCACTTGTGATCTCTCTCTGTCAAATAAATAAATAAAATCTTTAAAAAAAAATTAAAGATTTTATTTATTCTTTATAGTTTTTTAAAAAGAGATTTTTATTTATTTAATGTGTGAGCAGGATAGAGGTAGGGGGAAGGCAGAGGACCAGAGGGAGAGGTAGAGGGAGAGTGTTGACTCCCCGCTAAGCCCAGAGCCAACTTGGGGCTCAATCCCACAATCCTGAGGTCATACACTGAACTGAAATCAAGAGTTGGATGCTTAACCAACTGAGCCACCCTGGTGCCCTTAAAAGATTTTATTTTTAAGTAATCTCTGCACCCAACATGAGGCTTGTACACACAACCCTGAGATCAAGAGTCACACGCTCTACCAACCGAGCCAGCCAGGCAACTGAGGCCTCATATTTATAGCAGTTGTGACTTTAGAATTAGAGTTGTGTATGCATGTATATATACAGATATGCAGACATATATTATCAGTATAAATATAAGCATATAATACACATAACGTGACAATATCCTTTCAGGCCAAAGTACAATAGCTCTTCAAGGAAGGTCCGAGCAATGAAGGTTATGGGACACTGTTTCCAGCCCTTACACATATCTGATAAACTTGGAAACTCTCTAAAGAACCCCTAAGCAAACTGTCATTTGCAACCATTTATATTTCTTTTTCACATGCTACCTTTGAAGTCTAATACATTGTAACATGTAGTATAATTTAGTTGGAAGCTACAGCCCCATGGGGTATCATAGTATTTGTTGTCTAGCTCAGTTCAAAATATTATTAAAGTATTACAGGAGAGCTCCATTAATACTGGCTTACCTAAAATGAAGCTTGGTATTGCAAGATCAGAGATCACTTTGAGTATTATATATGTATTTCCTTTAATAAAAACTGAAAATGTTAAGAATTTGAGCATTCAAAAATTTTCTCTTCTACCTATAAATTTTTCTTTGGTTCAGCTTTTGGACATAAAGTCGAGGTGAGAATGTTGAAAGCAGCCTCCATGGATTCTAGGTTCCTGTTCCACACTTAAATCCATCCTGATAGGAGGTTAACTGGCACTTGAAAGCTTATTAGAGATTTTATTTACACACACACACACACACACACACACACACACACACACACACACATACATACATACATATATATGCCCATCCAATATTTTAGCCTCAGTCTTATCCATAAAACTAGCACGATTACATTGGTTATGAGTAATTTTTCTCCTGGTAACTAATCTGTGAAGAACAAAAGTCTCATCTTTTTTTCTTTGTCCTTCTAAACATGACATGTGGCCTTAGGAAGACAAACTGAATTCACCATCTTGAACATTCTGTTGAAATCAGAATTTGAGGAGGGGGCATCTCTGATAAGGAATGTGGTTGCCCCTTAAGGAGCCACGGTTTATTTTTGAGATTATATAGATTGCCTTTCCATCACCTGTTTTAACAGAGGGCTGGTCTCCCCCCATAATGTGATTCTTACTCCTTCCCAGAATGTAGAAGCCGACAATCCTCTGCTACTTGCCACTCTATGAAACCAAACTCTTCAGTATCGTCAACTGTGACTCCGGAAAATGGCACAACCAATGGATACAAATCAGGATTCATTCAGACAGGTATGGGATGTTTTCTTTTGGAATTTCGAGCAGCAGATGTATATTCAGTGATGCATTTAAAACTTACTGTGGACTGGTTTGAATAGAAATATTTTAAAACGGAGGTATTACACGAGTTACTATTAGAGTAAGAAATTAGGTCAAACATCGGGCCTGTCTCTAGAAGAGCAGGACAGTGGGCAATAGGTAGAAATCCAGACATGGGGAAAGTCTGTGTCATAGCTATCAGGTGGCATATATTGGGGACATAACTTATGAAGATGCGAGTTCCAGGGTAGGGCTCCAAAGTGAGCCCACAGAACATTACAGGGTGTATGGCACCCACTAGGATACTAAGTAAGCAGGACTAAGGATCACAATGGAAGAATCCAGGATCAAGTTTCTAGTGGTTCAAGACAGAGGCTTGGTTACAAGAAACCAGATTAAATTTTAGTGCCTGAAGCTGGGTTACAGTATCAGAACAGCATCAGCAGAACAGCCACTCTGACACTGAGCAGGTAAGTTTCTAGGCTAAGGCTTCTGAAAACTCCTCCAGTGTAGAGGACGGCACTGGCCCAGGCCCTGAGGGCAGGATAAGTCTCCAGGTGGGACTGGCTGTTTCCAGGTGGCTGAAGGGCTGGAGGGCTGTAACCAAAAAGATCACTGCAGATAGTATTTGAGAAAATTATTTAGAACCAGTCTAGGTTATATCTTAGACAAGAAGAAAGTATTTTAAAAGAATTTGTGCATTGTCTTTCAGTTCACTTGTTTTTGGTAAAGTACCCATTTTACTCATCTGATATGCACTCTTCACAGTGTATGTGCTTTGCCAGTGTCCTCTCAACCACAAGTTGAAAAAGGCTGTCTTCATCCATTTCACTACTTAGCATTCCTCTTTCAGATTCATGTGAAATTCTGATGAGCTGGCAAATTGTTTCTGCTTGCTTTTAAGAAATACATAGTTATTAGGAGACGTTAGCGATGGTAGCTGTGATAGAAAGGCTAACTTTATCTGGGGCTCCTCTTGCTCTGTGTCTGCACTCCGCTAAGTCTACTTCATCCAGGATTTTAGAAGTCTGATTTTTAAATTGTCTGAGAGATTTAGATAGAGGCTCTAAGAGGAGAGAGCATATCTCTTTAGAATGAGAGAACATCGTTTACTAGGTATTCAAGAAAGAAAATGTTGGCACTTGGCTCTTAGCTTGAAACATTAATTAGCTTTCATTACAATTTCATTTCATTACAATAATGATATACCTGTATCTCTCTCCTAGAATTTTATTGTAGTAATTTGGTTGATTTCCTTGTATATTTTCTTCCATTAGACCTTGGGCCTAGGGAAATGTGATTTTAAAACTATAGTATTTAAAAAGTGAATATTTACTTTATCACAACAAAAACATATGAAGCATTTACTGTGTTCTAAAACCCTTGTCAGATGCTAGAAGGTAAGGTTCCAACACTCAACCAATGGCTCCAGTGATTTAAAAACCACTCATATGGGGGATAAAAGCACAATAAAACATGTTACTTTTCCTAAAAGGGACAGTTAGATATATAAATAACCAGCTGTACTTGAAAATAATGAAAATATATTAAAAGGTTAACAAGCAGTAATGCAGTTTTAACTATATTAGAAAATATATTTTGAAAACAAATATTGCTCTGAATTAGAGGAAATCAAGATTCAGGCTTTCACAAAGACTCCATCAATTGCCATGAAAAGACACAGATAGAGCACTGACTAACTCACAGTGAACACAGGTGGCCAAGATTAATGCCCATATCCCTAGTAGAGGTGAAAGTGATTATTTCACTATGAAATAAGCTATTAACAATTTTTAAGTGCAAGTGCCCGGGTGGCTCGGTTAAGTGTCTTCCTTCAGCTCAGGTCTTGATCCCAGGGTCCTGGGATCGAGTCCCACATTGGGCTGCCTGCTCCACAGGGAGTTTGCTTCTCCCTCTGCCCCTCCTCCCTGCTCGTGCACCCACTTTCTCTCTCTTTCTTTCTCAAAAATAAAGTCTTAAAAACAACAACAACAACACAGGAACACCTAGGTAGCTCAGCTGGTTAAGAGTCTACCTTCAGCTCAGGTCCTGATCCCAGGGTCCTGGGATCTAGCCCCACATTGGGCTCCTTGCTCAGCAGGGAGCCTGCTTCTTCCTCTTCCTCTGCCTGCTGCTCCCCCTGCTTGTGCTCTCTCTCTCTGTCAAATAAATAAATAAATAATTTTAAAAATTTACTTTTTTTAAATTAAAATTAAATTTTAAAAAAATTTAAAAATTTAAATTATTTTAAAAATAAGACCATTTTAAGTGCGATCCATAGAATTTAAT
This sequence comes from Meles meles, assembly GCF_922984935.1. NCBI lineage: Eukaryota > Metazoa > Chordata > Mammalia > Carnivora > Mustelidae > Meles > Meles meles. Next base: position 46,283,675 of record NC_060077.1, read on the forward strand.
AGAAGAAAGTACCTTTTTCTAATGGAAATTAGTTTTTTCATTAAAAAATTTTTTATTATGTTGAGTTAGCCAACAACAGTACATCATTAGTTTTTGATGTAGCGTTCCACAATTCATTACTTGCATGTAATACCCAGTGCTCAATACAACAAGGTTGATGGATATTAAGGAAGGCATGTGTTGTGAAGAAAGTACCTTTAAAGTGAGGCTTTGTATCTAAAACTTTCCTCTTGATGAATTATGTTGATGAGTCTTCAACAATAAGTTCTTTCTTCCTACACATGTTGAAAGTAACAGGCTTTAAAAATTTCATGTTACGGGTGGCTCAGTGGATTAAGCCGCTGCCTTCGGCTCAGGTCATGATCTCAGGGTCCTGGGATCGAGCCCCGCATCGGGCTCTCTGCTCCGCAGGGAGCCTGCTTCCTCCTCTCTCTCTGCCTGCCTCTCTGCCTACTTGTGATCTCTCTCTCTGTCAAATAAATAAATAAAATCTTAAAAAAAAAAATTTCATGTTACTATTATGAAATCATTGCAAACATTGGAGTATGCAGCATCTCCCGAGTTGGTAAAGATTCTTCCTTTTATAGGAGAAGACAGTCTACAGTCAGTGACTTCCTATAATCAGCATTTCTTAGCCTGAAATGTAGGTAGGCACAATGTATAGTATTTGAAGAAGGGATTCATTTACTATTTACACAGCTTTGTCTTGAATTCTACCTGCCAAGCTCTGGATTTTCTGTTCTGGCTGGCTTGCCGCTTTTCCCTTGCATATTGTTTTCAACATATTTATGTCACTGATAATTCAATTTTAGTTAAGAATCCCAGTAAAATAGTTTATCATTTTGACTGAAGGTGGCTGGACAGTTACGTACCTATACTGTGCTCACAAACCACATACAAACACACATGTACGTACATGTATTGTGTTTAATCAGGACAAGAATTCAGGAATCGATTAAAAAATCTTTGCCTAGGGCGCCTGGGTGGCTCAGTGGGTTAAAGCCTCTGCCTTTGGCTCAGGTCATGATCCCAGGGTCCTGAGATCAAGCCCGGCATTGGGCTCTCTGCTCAGCAGGGGGCCTGCTTCCCCCCTCTCTCTGCCTGCTTCTCTGCCTACCTGTGATCTCTGTCTGTCAAATAAATAAAATCTTTAAAAAAAAAAAAATCTTTGCCTAACCAAAGATCTTGAATTTCTCTTTCCTGTTTTCTTCTGAAAGGTTTATCTCTTATGTTAAAGCCTATGAGCCATTTTGAGTTAATTTCTGTGTATGGTATGAAATGACCATCTAAGTTCCTTTTTTTGCATGTGGATATCCAGTTGTTCCTGCACCATCTTTGATCTATCTTTTTTTAGTGAATTTCACATGTCAAAAATAAGTTCACTATAGGAGTGCCTGGGTGCCTCAGTCAGTTAAATGTCCAACTCTTGGTTTCGGCTCCAGTCATGATCTTGTGGCTGTGGGATTGAGCCCTGCATCTGACTCTGTACTCAGTGCAAAGTCTGCTTCAGATTCTCTCTCTCTCTCTCTCTCACTCTCTGTCAAATAAACAGATAAAATATTTTATTTATTTTTTTTATAAAATATTTTAAAAATCAATTGACTATAAATATAAGGATTTATTTCTGGAAAAATGGATAAAATGGACCTCATTAAAATTCAGGATTTTTACAGTTAAAAAGGCAACATTAAGAAAATAAAAGAACAAGTAACAGAATGTGAAAAAGTATGTGAAACATACTTAATAAAGACTTTGTATCCAGAATTTACAAAGAACTCTTAGAACCCAATAATAAGATGACAATACAGTCAAAACATGGGCAAAGGGTTTGGAATAGACACTTCTTCAAAGAATATGTACAAATAGCTAATAAGCACATGAACAGATGTTCAACATTGTTAATCATTAGGAAATTGTAAATCAAAACCACAATGAATACCACTTCACAACCACTATAATGACTATAATCAAGAAGACAGATGACAGTAAGAGTCTGTGGATGCGGGGGAACTGGAACCTTCATACATTGCTGGTAGGAATGCAAAATGTGGCAGCCACTTTGGGATACATTTTGGCAGATTCTCAAAAGGTGAATGTAAACGACTATATAACCCCTCAATTCCACCTGAGTATCTAAGAGAAGTGACGACACGTCGTCAAAAAAAGTTGCGTACAAATGTTCATAGCAACAGTATTGGCCATAGCTGAAATTTGGAAAGAACCAAATGTCAATCAGCCCATGAATGGATAGACAAAAATATGAAGTATCCATCTAATTATGGAATACCGTTAGGCAATAATAAAGAACAAACTACTGACACATGGTAAATCTTGGAAGAACCTCAAAAATGCTATCTAAATGAAAGAAACCAGACAAAAGAGACCATACACTCTAAGATTTTTGCTTATATGAAATATCCTAAAAAGGCAATTTTATAGACAAAAGAAATAACTAATGGTTGCCTAGGCCAGGGGGTGGGAATGGAAATTAACTGAAAATGCGCATTCGGGTTCTTATGGGGATGATGAAAATGTTCAAAAACTGACTCATGATGGTGGTTTTGCCATTTGGTAAGTTGCTAAAAATCATTGAAGTATACAATTGAGATGGGTAAATTTTATGATATGTGAATATACCTAAATAAATGTATGGGGAAAAAGATTAAATAGAGAAAGAAGGAAACCTTTGGTTTTTATTCTATTTCTATTTCATTTTTTAAAAAGATTTTATTTACTTATTTGACACAGAGAGAGAGAGAGAGACAGCGAGAGAGGGAACACAAACAAGCAGGGGGGTGGGAGAGGGAGAAGCAGGCTTTCCACGTAGCAGGAAGCCCGATGTGGGGCTCAATCCTAGGACCCTGGGATCATGACCTGAGCTGAAGGCAGACACTTAATGACTAAGCCACCCAAGAACCCCACCTATTTCTATTTCTTACTCAATATGAAACACTCTAATTTATTGACAGTTTACTATGACATGGTAAACAGCACATGACTTGGAGTCAAAGTCCTGGTATTCAAATATTACTTCTGAATATATTCCCTGGTACTTGGGATAAGTCACTTCTATGCCTTGCTTTCCTCATTTGATAAACCAAAAATAACACCTATTTTGCAGCTAAGGATTAACTCAGCCTTGCTACCATACTTCTATTTATGTGACATTCCTCCTAATTACAATTGTTCACTGTCTATATTTCTTTTAGATACTAGAAGCTCTACTGTGTTCATTTGTTTATTCCTGTACCCCTAGTATTGGCAAATACCTGAAAATAGATATTAATTATGTTCCATTTTATTCAAATTTTAAAGTTAGCATGTGGGGGGATTATTAATTTCCTGGTGTGTACAGTTTTTCCAAATGAAGCTGATATGCTCACCTACCATTAGGAGGAAACATGTTTTTATGCCCTAGCCTATGCGGCAGGATAGGGATGACCACCTAAGTTTTGCCCTTATGTCTAACAGGATAATTTTTTTTTTTAAAGATTTTTTATTTATTTATTTGACAGAGAGAGATCAGAGAGAGATCGCAAGCAGACAGAGAGGCAGGCAGAGAGAGAGGGAAGCAGGCTCGCTGCTGAGCAGAGAGCCCGATGCGGGACTCGATCCCAGGACTCGAGATCATGACCTGAGCCGAAGGCAGCGGCTTAACCCACTGAGCCACCCAGGCGCCCCTAACAGGATAATTTTTAAGAACACTATCAGCAGGGTCACTTTATGGGCCCTGGGCATATTTGCCTGGTGGGCCCTTTCCTTCTAGAAAGTACTTAAAATTATGTTTTGTGACAGTGTTGATATAAAAATGACTATTTAGTATTATATGTTAAAATACTTTCTTCAACCCAAAGTTCATTGTTTTCTTCTGATTATAAAATAAATTAAAACATTTTCATGAGCCCCGAAAAGTATTATGGACCCAAGGCACTGTGCCTTCAATGCCTAATGAGGAAGTTGGCCCTGTTATTGGAGACAGAGGTATTGTCCATGAAATGGGCTTTTCTTTTCTGTGAGTCGTGGTAGGCCCAAAGGAACATAAGCGCTGTCTTAATCTTGTGTATTAAAAACTAAGAACAATAACAAATGAAAAGACTTGCCCTGTAATGAATCAAGCTCATGAACCTTTACTAATAACAGCAGAGTGGACCTGCCCAGGAGTAAACACAGCGCTGTAGAACAGAGTAGAAAGTCCAAAAAGCTGATTCAAATGACATCTGGGTATTTCATATGTAACAGGGGTGACCTGCAGATCAGTGGGACCTTTTCTTTCAAATAAATGATGCTCAGAAATCACATATCCTATGTGGAAAAAAATAAAACTGGACCCTTATTCCACACTATACACAAAATCAATTCCAGGTAGTTGGAAGATCTAAATGTGAAAAGCAAAACTATTAAACTTTTAGAAGACATCTTAGATATTGCAGATATCTCAAAAGTGGAGACAGAAAGTGCTGCACATAAAAAGACTTTCACTACACTAAAATAACACCTTCTGATTATTAAAAGGCACTATGAAGAAAGTGAAAAATCGTTTTTCAAGTCGCAAACTAGGGGAAGTCGTGTAACACATAAAACTGACAAAGGATGAGTACAAAGAACATAGTAAGAATGAATCAATAAGAAAAAGACACATTAACATAAAAAAAATGAGCAAGGACCTCACAAAAGACAAAATACGAGGGGCCAAAAATTACATGAAAAGATGATTAACCACTTTGGTTATTAGGGAAGTTAGTTTAAAAATACAGTGAGGGCGCCTGGGTGGCTCAGTGGGTTAAGCCTCTGCCTTCAGCTTAGGTCATGATCCTGGGGTCTTGGGATCGAGTCCCGCATCGGGCTCTCTGCTCAGCAGGGAGTCTTCTTCCTCCTCTCTCTCTGCCTGCCTCTCTGCCTACTTGTGATCTCTGTCTGTCAAATAAATAAAATCTTTAAAAAAAAAAAAGTAATGGGGTGCCTGGGTGACTCAGTTGGTAAAGTGACTGCCTTCGGCTCAGGTTATGATCTCCAGGTCCTGGGACTGAGCCCTGCATGGGGCTCCCTCCTCAGCAGGAGTCTGCTTCTCTCTCTCTCTCTTTCTCCCTTTGCTCCTCCCCATTGCTCATTCTCTCTCAAATAAATAAAATATTTTAAAAAGTGATATTAAAGTGTATTTTTGTTATATCATGTACAAAATATGATGCAGATAAAACATAGAAGGGTATATTGGGGCGCCTGGGTGGCTCAGTGGGTTAATGCCTCTGCCTTCGGCTCAGGTCATGATCCCAGGATTCTGGGATCGAGCCCTGCATCCGGCTCTCTGCTCAGCGGGAGCCTGCTTCCCTTCCTCTCTCTCTGCCTGCCTCTCTGCCTACTTGTGATCTCTGTCTGTCAAAATAAATAAATAAAATCTTAAAAAAAAAAGAGAAGATTATAAAAAAAAAACACAGAAGGGTATATACTGACAGAAAAAAAACAATGGTTTGTAAAAGTGAGACTTTTAGCATATTTCTATTTTTCTATTTTTTATGTTATATTTTTCATAGTTAAGAATTTAAATATTCTCAGGCTTAAGCCAAATGTATATATAGCTCAGTAGAAAATATTTGCTTTTCCTGATTTCTCTTCAGCTTTCTATGCATGTATAGGGAAAAGCACCAGTATTTAGCATAGACAAGTTCAAGATACAGCTAGAGGGCAACAGAACAAGAATTTGAACTTTCTCTGCTCACTACTGACAATTTTGTTGGTCAGTTACTGAGTAGTAGGATCAGGAATGTAAAGATGATACTGATGTCTACACAGAATTCTGTAAAATATTCATGTGTCTCAGATTTTAAAAGTAAGGAACAGAAGGTGCAGGAAAAGAAGAGGGAGAGTACCTGGGTTGAAAAATCAGTAGCAGAACAACTTAACATTTGCTTCTGGTCAAAATAAGTAAAAGGGAGACTGAATTTGCTCTCCTACCTGAAATAACTAAGAAAATAAAAGATAAAAATACGTGAAAAATGACTTTTAAGACACTGTATATCAGACAACCAAAAAAGTGATCCCTGAGAGATGGAAAACAAATAGTGTGAGTCTTACCATCACCTCAGCTCAGTGCTTTGAGTTTCCAGACCATTTTATAAGGAAGGGGAACTATGGGGGAGCACCATAGATTCCCTAAGTTGAATAGAAGGAACTCTCCAATAGAGTGCAAGGACACCAAAATACCCAGAGTTCATAGGCCCAAGGCCAGAAAAGAGAGAGCTGAACGACAGAATGTGCAGAGGGTCCCCTTATATGTTGAACACAGTACTGATCGATGCACACATGTAAGGAAACTACTCAAGGCTGGTAAAAGTTACCATCCAAAAGGATGAGAGGAAACAGTGCTCAGCATTCTCCCAGGACCAGGAACAGGAACTGTTCCCACCAGCTAGAGGAAAGCCTCACAGGTCTTCAGACACTGGAGAGAGTACTCAGGAAGGTCTTATGCAGTAATGGAGAATATTTCATTCTAAACAGGGTACTTCTCCAGACCGGCCTAAAAATACGAAAAAACAAACCCCTAAAGTGTCAAATGGTTTTCAGGTAATTTAACTGCATTCCAGAACCAAGCTCAAGAATATTTACAGGAATACAAAAAAATAATTCAACATCTAAAAAGAGAACATTAATAATGCCTGACATTCAAGCAGAGATTAGCCAGTATGCAAAGAGGCAAAAAAAAAACCACAACAAATACTGAGGAGACTAATTAATCAAACCAACCAAAAACTGACACAGATGTTAGAATTAGTAGAGAAGGACATCAAAACAGTTATTATTACTATATCTCATATGTTCAAAAAGTAAAGTAGACATGTAAGATATAAAGAGGATCCTGGGACTCCTGGCTGGCTCAATTGGTAGAACATACAACTCTTGATCTTGGGGTTGTGAGTTTGAGCCCCACATTTGGTGTAGAGGCTATTAAAAAATGAATAAGTAATAAAAAATTAAAATATGGTCAATTTTTTTAACTTCTAGAGATAAAAAGTATAGTGTTTGGATTGAAAAATCACTGATTGGGATTAACAATGGATTAGTCATTGCAGAAGAGATGTTTAGAAGCTTGAAGGCATAATAATAGAAACTATCTACGTGAAATGTAGGAAGGAAAAAGAAAACAAAACAAAAAGAGCGTCAGTGAGCTGTGGGACAACTACAGGCAACCTAGTATATTGGTAGGTGCCTGTAGAGTGGTAAGTGCCTGTAGATTATCTGAAGAGGTAGGGTGTGGGAGACAAAAAATACTTGAAGAAATAATGGCCAAAACTTTCCAAACTTGATGAAAATTGCAAACCTACAGATCCAAGGAGTTCAATGAACCCCAAGCACAAGAAACATGTAGAAAACTACTCCAAAGCACATCATAATAAAATTTCTCAAAACTAACAAAAAGAAAACCTTAAAAACTGCAAAAGAAAAAGATATACTCAGGGGAACAAAAATAAGCATGACAGCATATTTCTAAATACATAAGAACAAAGTGGAGCCACATCTTGAAAGAGCTGAAAGCTAATAACTATCAACCTAGAATTCTACACTCAGCAAAAAGATCTTTCAAAACTGAAGGTGAAATAAAAATATTTTCAGACATGCAAAATATGAAAGAATTTACTACCAGCAGTTTCACACTTCAAGAAATGCTTAAGGAAGTCATTGAGGTAAATGGAGAATAATACCAGGCAGAAGAGAATGATTCTTTACAAAGGAATGAAAACCACTAGAAGTCATAACTACAGGTAAAGTGGTAACCATGGGTAAAGGCATACAAATTTTTCTTATTATTTTAATCTATTTAAATGATAGATGACTTCACAAATATAGTAGTATATTGTTAGGTTTATAATATATGGAAAAGCAAAGTGATGACAGTAACATAAAGGACAGGAAGGGAGATACGGAAGTATACTATCATCAAGTTCTAGTACTAATGTGAAGTTGCATAGTGCCATTTAAGATTAGACTGTGGTAAGACATATTCTATAAACCCTAAAGCAACCACTAAAAAAACCCAAGAGTTACAGTTAATAAGCAACAAAGGAGATAAAATAGAATTGTAAAAAATGCTTGATTAATCCAAAAAAAGACTGAAAAGAGGAAAAGGGGTACAAAGAATAGATAGGATAAGTAGAAAACAAGTAAAAAGATGAGAGACTCAGACCTAACCACATCAAGGATCATATTAAATGTAAATGTTCGGGCGCCTGGGTGGCTCAGTGGGTTAAGCCGCTGCCTTCGGCTCGGGTCATGATCTCGGGGTCGTGGGATCGAGTCCCGCGTCAGGCTCTCTGCTTGGCAGGGAGCCTGCTTCTCTCTCTCTCTCTCTGCCTGCCTCTCTATCTGCTTGTGATCTCTCTCTGTCAAATAAGTAAATAAAATCTTTAAAAATAAATAAATAAATAAATAAATAAATGTAAATGTTCATAATGAATCATTGAACACTACATCAAAAACTAATGATGTACTATGTAGTGGCTAACTAGACATAATGAAAATAAATAAAAATGTAAATGTTCCAACTCAAAGACAAATATTATGATATTGGGAGTGGGGAGTAAAATCTAGCTCTGTGATGCTACCATGAACTTTTGTATCAACATGGACAGGACTGGAAGAGATTATGCTGAATGAAATAAGTCAAGCAGAGAGAGTCAATTATCATATGGTTTCACTTACTTGTGGAGCAGAATAAGATGAAGGACATTGGGAGATGGAGAGGAGAAGTGAGTTAGGGGAAATCGGAGGGAGAGACAAACCATGAGAGACTGTGGACTCTGAGAAACAAACTGAGGGTTTTGGGGGGGAGGTGAGCCCGGTGGTGGGTATTAAGAAGGGCACATATTGCATGGAGCACTGGGTATGGGGTATAAACAATGAATTATGGATCACTGAAAAAAAATTAAATTAAATTTTAAAAAAGATACACATAAAATTGGATTAGGAAAATACACTCTTACACTAAGAAGAGCTTAAGACATTCAAATGAATTCATGAATTTAACTATCTTTCGGAAGAGATGAAGATAATGGTGGTTGTGCTTCTCTTTCACTGTACAGGTGAATTTTTCTGGAGTAGTAATAAAGTGTTTACATCATAAAAAAATAAAAAATAAAAAAATATATAAGCACAAATAAGTTAAAGTTAAAAGTATTTAAAAAGTACCATGCTAACAGTAGTCAAAAGTAAGCTTGAGTGGCTATATTAACATCAGCCAAAATAGATTTCAGAGCAAAAAATATTACCAGAGATTAAAGAGGTAATTTCAGAATAATAAAGAGATCAAGTAATCAGGAGAACAGAGCAATCTTTTTTTTTTTTTAATTAAGTAGGCTTTATGCCCAACCTGGAGCCTAATGCGGGGCTTGAAATCATGACCCTGGGATTGAGACCTGAGCCAACATCAAGAGTCAGATGCTTACCTGACTGGACCACCCAAGTGCCCCTGAGGAATGAACAGTCTTAAAAAATTTATGCACCTAATGACAGAGGTTCAAAATACAGAAGCAAAAACTGATTGACTTAAGAAATATATAAATCCCCAATTATAGCGAGGTATTTGAACACCTTTCTCTCAGCAACTGAAACAACAAATAAACAGAAAGAATATAGAATATCTGAACAACAGTATCAACCAATTTGACCTAATTGTCATTTATAGAACATTCCACCCAACAAAAGCAAGCTACACATCCTCAAGTTCACATAGAACATTTACCAAGCCAAAGAAAACAGAAATGTTACATGCAGAGGAACAAAAATAATTATGATATCATGCTTATGGGCCGTAGAATAAGTCTTTTGTGTGTGTGTGTGTAGTTGACATATAATGTTACGTTAGTTTCAGATATACAATATATCTGATCCAACAGGTTTATATGTTATGCTATGTTTATCACAAGTGTATCTACCATTTGTCTCAATACATTGCTATTACAGTATTGTTGACTATATTCTTTATGCTGTCTTTTATTCCCATGATTTATTCATTCCATAACTAGAAGCCTCCTCTTCACCCAGTTTACTCAGCCCTCCACCACCTCCTCTAGCAACCATCAGTCTGTTTTCTGTGTTTATAGGTCTGATTCTGCTTTGTTTATTCACTTGTTTTGATTGTTGTTTTTTAGATTCCCTTTATGAGTGAAATCATATGGTATTTGTCTTTATCAGTCAGACTTATTTCACTTAGCATAATACCCTCTAGGTCCATCCACATTGTCTCAAATGGCATGATATTATTGGTCTTTATGGCTACATAATATTCCATTGTGTTTTCATACACACACACCCACACACCCACGTATTCCTTATCCATTCATCTACTGATGGACCTCTGGGTTGCTTCTGTATCTTGGCAATTGTAAATAATACTGCAGTAAACATCTATCTTTTAAAATTAGCATTTTCATTTTCTTTGGGAAAATACTCAGGAGTGGAATTACTGGCTCATATGGTATTTCTAATTTTAATTTTTTGAAGAATCTTCATACTGTTTTTCTCAGTGTCTGTACTGATTTACATTCCTACCAAGAGTGAACAAGAATTCCTTTTTTGGCACATCCTCACCAACACTTGTCTTTTTTGTTTTAGCCATGCTGACAGGTCTAGTTGTCGTTTTTGATTTGCCTGGTGATTAGTGGTGTTGATTTTAATTTCCCTGGTGATTAGTAATGTTGAACATCTTTCCATGTGTCTGTTGGCCATCTGTATGTTTTCTCTGGAAAAATGTCTATTTGGGTCCTCTGTCCATTTTTAAATTGGATTGCTCATTTTTTTGGTGTGGAGTTTTATAAGTTCTTTACATATTTTGGAGATTAGCCTCTTATTTGATATATTATTTGCATATATCTTCTATTTAGTAGGTTGTCTTTTTGTTTTGTTGATGGTTTCCTTTGCTATGTAAAAACTCATGAAACAAGTCTTAATACATTTGAAAGAATTCAAATAATATAAAGTATGTTCTTTACCTAAATAGAAATCAAAAACTGAAAGATCTTGGGAAATCTCCAAATATTTGGAAACTAAGTACTACACTTCTAAATAATCCTTTGGTCAAAACAGAAACCCAAAAGGAAATTAATAATATTTGGAATTGAATGGAAATGAAAAAGCAACAAAACAAAATTTGGGAGATTCCACTAAAGCAGTATTTTGAGGGAAATTTATAACACTAAAGTGTACATTCGAAAACAAGAACGATTTTGGGGGCACCTGGATGGCTCAGTGAGTTAAGTGTCCGCCTTCAGCTCAGGTCATGATCCTGGAGTCCTGGGATTGAGCCCTGCATTAGGTACCCTGCTTAGTGGGGAGTCTACTTCTCCCTCTCCTTCTGACCCTCCCCCTTCCTCGTGCTCTCACTCACTCTCTTTCTCAAATGAATAAAAAAATCTTATAAATTTTATAATTATAAATTTATAAATTTATAAATATATTTTTATATATTTATAAATAAATATTTATAAATTTATAAATATATTTTTATATATTTATAAATAAATATTTATGAATTTATAAATATATAATAAATTTATAAATATAAGTATATATTTATAAATTTAAATAAATAAATAAATCTTTAAAAAAAAGGAGAAATATCTTGAATCAATGAACTCAGCTTCCACCTTAAGAAATTAGGAAAAAGAAAATTAACCCCAAAGTAATCAGAAAAAGGGAGATAATAGAGATCAAAGTGGCAATTAGTGAAATAAAAAGCAGAAAAACAACAGAAAAATGCATAAAACTAGAAACTAGTTCTTTGAAAAAGTCAGTAAAATTGATAAACCTCTAGCCACACTATTACGAAAAAAAGAGAGAAAATCCAAATTATTAATACTGGAACTGAGAGAGGTGACATCATTATCCATTTGAATGATATTAAAAGGATAATAAGACAAAGTTAGGAACATTTTATACCAAAATTTTTGGGAATTTGGATGAAATGAACAAATTCCTTGAAAGATAAATTACAAAAACTTACATAAGAAGAAATAGATAACTGGGGCACCTGGGTGGCTCAGTTGATTAAGTGTCTGACTCTTGGTTTCAGCTCAGGTCATGATCTCTTGGGTTGTGAGATGGAGACCCATGTCAGGCTCCATGCTGAGTGGAGAGTCTGCTTGAGATTCTCTCCCTCTCCCTGCTCCCTACTTGTAATCTCTCTTTCTCTCTCAAATGAATAAATGAATATTGAATGAATGAATGAATGAATAAAAAGAAATAGATAATCTGAATAGTCCTATGTCTCTTAAATGCATTAAAAATGTGGCTAATATCTTTCCTAAGAAAACCCTCTGGGCCCAGATGGCTTAGTGGTAGATTCCACCAAACATTTGAACAAAAAATAATAACAATTCTATACGAACCCATCCAAATAATAGAAGAGAATGGACTACTTTCCTAACTCATTCTAGTCAGCATTACCTTCACATCAAAATCAAGGACATTATAAGAAAAGTTCAAACCAATATCCCTCATGAAATAAATTAAAAAAAAAAAATTTTTTTTGACACAGAGAGTGGGAGGAGCAGAGGAAAAGGGAGAGACTCTTAAACATGTTCCGCACCCAGCACAGAGCTTAACATGGGGATCAATCTTACAACCCTGAGAACACAACTTGAGCCGAAATTAAGAGCCTGATGCTTCAGCACCCACACACTAAATAAAATTTTAGTATATTGATGCCAACAATATGTTAAAAGGATAATATAACATGACCAAGTGGGATTTATCCCAGGAATGCTTTGTGGGTTTAACATTTAATATCAATTGTTTACCATGTTAACAAACTAAAAAAAAAAAAAAAAACCATATCGTTATCTCAGTAGATGCAGGAAAAAAGCATTGGCAAAATTCAATATTTATTCCTGATAAAGACTCTTACCAAACTTAAGAAAAAAGGGGGGGGGGATTTCCTCAGCCTGATAATGAACATCTACAAAACCCCCACAACTGTCATACCTAAATGCTTCTACCTAAGATCAGTACAAGACAGGTCTGTCTGCCCTTACCACTTCTACCCAATGGTGCTGCAGATTCTAGCAGTGTAATCAGGAAAGAAAAATAACTAAAGGCTTCCAGATTGTAAAGGAAGACATAAAATTGTCTTTATTTATAGACCACAAGTGATCTATGCAGAAAATCCAATGAAATCTACAAAAAAAGCTATTAGAATTAATAAGTGAGCTTAGCAACATTTAAGGATATAAGATCAATATACAAATATCAATTATATTTCTATATGCCAACAACAAACCAGCAGAAATTTAAAAAATAATTTAAAAAAAAAAATTTTGTTTGGGGCGCCTGGGTGGCTCAGTGGTTTAGGCCACTGCCTTCGGCTCGGGTCATGATCTCAGGGTCCTGGGATCGAGTCCCGCATCGGGCTCTCTGCTTGGCAGGGAGCCTGCTTCCCTCTCACTCTCTCTGCTTGCCTCTCTGCCTACTTGTGATCTCTCTCTGTCAAATAAATAAATAAAATCTTTAAAAAAAATAAAAAAAAAATTTTGTTTGATCACTGAGAACAGGTGGTGGCTGGTTTTTTGTTTTTGTTTTTTTTTTAAGATTTTATTTATTTATTTGACAGAGATCACGAGTAGGCAGAGAGGCAGGCAGAGAAAGAGGGGGAGAAACAGGCTCCCCACTGAGCAGAGAGCTGGATGTGGGGCTCGATCCCAGGACCCTGGAATCATGACCTGAGCCAAAAGCAGAGGCTTTAACCCACTGAGCCACCCAGTGCCCCAGAAATTAAAAATTTTAAAGTAAGAGTGGCTCATTTATAATACACAGAAGCACATATATATAATAAAAATATGAAATAATAGGGATAAGTCTGAGGGAAAGTGTGAAAAAACTATAGCCTAAAAACTAGAATGCAAAGCTGAGAGGAAGTAAAGAAAACCTAAATAAATTGGAGAGAGATCTCTTGTTCATGGGTTGAAAAACCAAGATTGTTAAAATGTCAGTTCTCTCTAAATTGACCTGTAGATTCAACACAATCCAAACCGAAATTCCAGAGGCTTTTTTGGGTAGAATTTGACAAGTGAATTCTAAAATTCATATGGAAATTAAAATGACTTAAAATAGCAAAAGCAGCTCTGAAAAAGAGAACAAAACTGGAAACTAACACTACTTGATTTGAAGAATTATTATAAAGTTGCAATAATCAAAACAATGTGGTACTGGTGTAAATACATACAGATAGATCAATGGAACAGAATAGAAATTCTGGAAATAAATTCACACACATAAATGTATATTTAACAAAGGAACAAAGGCAATGCATGCAGTAAAGAAAAGATAAAATTTTTTGTAAATGATTTTATTTATTTATTTGTCAGAGAGAGAGAGAGAGAGAGAGCAAGAGCACAAGCAGGCAGAGGCAGAGAGAGAAGCAGATTTCCCACTGAGCAAGGAGCCCCAATGCGGAACTCGATCTCAGGACCCTGGGATCATAACCTAAGCGGAAGGCAGTGGCTTAACTGACTGAGCCACCCAGGCTTCCCTAGAAAGGATAACCTTCTTAACAAATAGTGCTGGAACAATTGGATATCCATATGCATAAACATGAACTTCAATCTTTATCTCACACCACATACAAAATTAACTCAAGTAGATCATAGGCTTAACTATAAAACTACAAAATATATAACTTCTATAAGAAAACATAAGGAAGGGCGCCTGGGTGGCTCAGTGGTTTAAGCTGCTGCCTTCAGCTCAGGTCATGATCTCAGGGTCCTGGGATCGAGTCCCGCATCGGGCTCTCTGCTTGGCAGGGAGCCTGCTTCCTCCTCTCTCTCTCTCTCTCTCTGCCTGCCTCTCTCCCTACTTGTGATCTCTATCTGTCAAATAAATAAATAAAATCTTTAAAAAAAAAAAGAAAACATAAGGAAAAGTATCTGTGAGGTTAGGCAAAGATTTCTTAGATATAGCATCAAAAACAAAATCCACAAAAGAACAAATTGATAAATTAGACTTCATTAAAATTAAGAAATTCTTCTTAGAAGACACTAGTAAGAAAATGAAAAGACAGGCCACAGACTGGGTGAAAACTCTTGCAAAAGATATATAGGAATTGTATTTAGAAAAAAGACCTTTAAAAAACTCAATAATAAGAAAATAAACCAGTTTTTAAAATGGACAAAAGATAGATGGATGGCAACTAAGCATGTGAAAAGATACTTAACACCATTAGTCATTAGCAAAACACAAATAAAAATAATGAGATATCACTACACATTTATTAGAATAGCTAAAATTATAGGGCTGATTATATCAAGCATTGATATGAAGGATTTGGAACTCTAATACACTGCTGAGAACATAAAATAGTAAAACCACTTTGGGAATCAGTTTGGTAGTTTCTTTAAAAGTTAAACATATACCTATCATATAGTCTAGCCATTCCATTCCTAGATATTTACCCAAGAGAAAGAAAATATAGTCCATATAAAAACTTTTGCACAAATGTTCATATCGGCCTTATTTGTAATGGCAAAAACTGGAAATAACCCAAATTTCCCTGCAGGTGAATATTTATCCATTGCTATATGTCCATACAATGTAATACAACTCACTAAACAGTAATGAGTTATTGATACTCATAACAGCATGGATGAATCTGAAAATAATAATTGTGAGCGAAAGAAGCCAGACAAAAGAGAAAGTAATATTGTGTCAGTCTGTGTGTATGTAAGTTTAGAAAATGCGAACTAATTTAGAGTGACAACCAGTGTTCACTTGGGGATGGGAGAGCAAGAAAGACATAGGAGGGAGGGATTACAAGGAGGTGGGGTGGGATGCCTGGGTGGCTCAGTCAGTTAAGCACATGCTTTCAGCTCAGGTTGTGATCCTAGTGTCCTAGGATTGAGCCCCCTCCCACAATCAGACTCCTTGCTCAGTGGGGAGCCTGCTTCTCCCTCTCCGTCTCTCTGCCACTCCCCCTGTTTGTGCTCTCTCCCTCTTGCTATCTCTTACTGTCAAATAAATAAAATCTTTAAAAAAGAATTTAAAAATATTTTTAAAAAAACAAGGAGATTTGGGGTGATAAGTATGTTCACTGTGTTGTCTTCAGTGATGATTTCAAAAACGTATATATACATAAAAAGTTATCAAATTGTTTGAGTATGTGCATTTATTGTTAATTATACTTAGGGCTATTTTAAAAAATCAACAGCATAAGAACAGATTAGGAAGTATCTTGTTTAGTATTAATTTTAGGGGGACTTGTGTTTCAATTGAGTCAAAAGTAAAACACAGTTGACAGAAATAACTAATGCAGCCTCATAGTACATTAATAGGAATATGGTATCTTATTAGGAGAACATTAGTTGCAGTCTGAATTTGAAAATAGGTCCAGTGAGCATAATAAATGACATGGAGGACATTGGGAGATGGAGAGGAGAAGGAAGTTGAGGGAAATTGGAAGGGGAGGCGAACCATGAGAGACTATGGACTCTGAAAAACAACCTGAGGGTTTTGCAGGGGCGGGGGTGGGAGGTTGGGGGAACCAGGTGGTGGGTAGTGGGGAGGGCATGTATTGCATGGAGCACTGGGTGTTGTGCAAAAACAATGAATACTGTTACGCTGAAAAAAATAAATAAATAAAATTTTTTTTAAAAAATAGGTCCAGTGTACTTACGTGCGAAAGAAGCAAATTATGTAATCCACATTTTATGCAGGTGTCAAGGGCAGAAAGAGTGATAGTAAAGATTTAAGTTCTCAATCATCTGGAAAACTCTTAAGATTTAGCCAAATGGCCAAATAGCCTGGCTGGCATGCGACTTTTGATTTCAGAGTCATGAGTTCAAGCCCGGAATTGGGTATGGAGCCTACTTAAAAAAAAAGGTTTAGCAAAACTAAGATTTACTGAATATCTACTGTGTTCCAGACACTATACTAAATATGTTCATTGTTATGGTGAGGTAGATACCACTTTTCAGATCATGAAACAGAATCTCAGAAAGGGTTAGTACTTTGTGGAAAAAAGCTAGTAAATGGCAAAATTAGAATTCAAACTCTTTCTACTTACTATGCAAAAGTCTCCCCCCCCCACCCACCCCAGGGGTTTTGGGCTAACAGAGAGTTATTGAACTATTGCATAAAGAGGATAAGGAGATTGTTTAGGCTTCCTTCCTCCTTCCTCCCCCTCCCCGTTTTAGTTCTTTGGCCACAATATGACAGACATTGTGCCAGGAGCTGGGAATGCCCTCAAGGAGCTCGTGACTTAGTGGGAGAAACAAGAAGCTATAAACCACAACATAGAAAGCAGAGCTGTGACTTGCTCAAGGAACTTTCCAAGTTTGAGATTCTTCCAGTGCTTACAGGTTCCTCCTTTAAATGGATATGAAATCACTAGTAGAGAGAATCAGGCAGTTGGCTGCTTACTGGTTATCTAAACACCATGTACAACAGCCTAGGGTTTAATCCATGTTTGAGTATGAGCAGAATCACAGGCTGTTACATTTTGGACACTGGGGACGACTTACAAATAATCAAAACCACTAGTGTTAGATGCTAAATATGCCAATGTCACCATCCACGATAAATTCAAGAATAGAAGCAAGTGCAAAGTGGTAAAGATTAGGGAATAACATAATGGGATTTACATTTTGGAAAGTTCACCCTGAATTTATCTAATGCACATCTGTCCTTTCTGATTATTCTATAATTGATACGTTCCAAAATTTGTTAATGAAGGGGCGCCTGGGTGGCTCAGTGGGTTAAAGCCTCTGCCTTCGGCTCAGGTCATGATCTCAGGGTCCTGGGATCGAGCCCCGCATCGGGCTCTCTGCTCAGCAGGGAGCCTGCTTCCCTCTCTCTCTCTCTGCCTGCCTCTCTACTTGTCATCTCTCTCTCTGTCAAATAAATAAATAAATAAAAATGTTAATGAAGTGACATTAGACAAACAACATACATGAAATAAATTTTTAAAAATTCAAAGTGAAACCATGGAGTCTTAACACATTGTCCTGAGATAAATAAAAAAGTGCAGAACACCAGTACTTTAGTAGACAGAAGAAAAGTTGCACAAAGACAGCGCTTGCCTTGTTGAACATAAAACCTGTAGATCCTAGCAAGTTTCTTGACAAATGGTAAGTGCTCCATAAATAATCGTTGAATAAGTAAATAAACGTAGCAGTGGGATTCAGTCTGAAAGCTATTGAAAAGAGTCTCCTGGATTTGGGGATTAGATCATTGGTGACTTGGCAAAAGCAGTTTTGTTGAAATGGAATTACCCTTTAAAATCACTATGTGCAGGGATGCCTGGTTGTCTCATTTGGTTAAGCATCTACCTTTGGTTCAGGTCACAATCCCAGGGTTCTAGGATCCAGCCCTGCACCCAGCTCTCTGCTCAGCAGGGAGCCTCTTCCTCTCCCTCTGCTCCTTCTCCCTGCTTGTGCTCTCTATCTCAAATAAATAAATAAATAAAATCTTTAAAAATAAATAAATAAAATCACTGTAATCTAATACTATAATAAATGCTCACTTTGTACAATTAAGTATTTCTGATGCCAGTTGTCCATCTACACATAACTATTTTCTATATTTCTTAAAACTTCATTACACTGTTTTGAAACATTTACATTTTAGAAATATACAGGTACACATAAAGTTACACTGTATCATATATACTCAGTGAAGTCTCTCTTTCCATCCCCCCTCATTTCTATAGGTGATCTCTAGTCACATGTTTCTCCTGTATCTTTCTAGATTTTCTTTATATCTGTTCAAGCAGGCACAAGCATGGATTCTTATTTTCATACCTTTTTTTTAACTCCAAAGACAGCATTTTGTTCTGCACTTTGCTTTTTCATACAGTTATCTCTTAGAAATCTTTCCAAATCAATAGAACTTCCTCATTGTTTTACTGTTGCATATTATCACGCTCTGTGGCTGTGCCATTATTTATTTGCCCTATCCCCTACTGATGGGCATTTATATTGTTTTTAAACAATGCAACAATGAATAACCTCCATATGTATTATTTCTCACAGTACATAAATACTCAGGAATTGCGGGGTCAAACATGGATTCATTTGTAATTCCTACAAATGCTGTAAATTACTTTCCATAGAGGTTCTACTGGAAGATGTGTGTCAGTTTGTATTTCTACAACAGCTCACTAACAAAGTTTATTTTTGAACTTTTGGATTTTGTCAATCTCACGGGTGAAAAATAATATCTGAGTGTAGTTTTTAATTTGCACTTTCCTTGTTGTTGACATTGAGCATCTTTGCGTTTGTTTAAAAACTATTTGCATCTTCTTTCTATGAACTCCAAGTTCCTTTACCTTGACTTGCTTGTCGTCATTTGGGTTCTGCTGGAATCAGAGCCGAAAGAAAGGATTTGGGTGCGAGTAGCTTATTTGAGAGGTGATCCCTACAAGCAGGAGTAAGCCAAAAAAGAGTGTGCTTTCTGTGTGGTTGCTGTAAACCCGGAGGGCTTGAATCTACCAGGTGCTCGAAGAAGCAGGCAGAATGTCTCCCAGAATTATCCTTCCAAAGAATGGAAAGCTAGGACATTTATTCTTAATCCTCCATTAGTTGAGGGCTGCCCCAGAGCTGTTACACTTCCTCACACTTCTGGACCACACTAAGAGCTTGATGACCTTGAAGCAGCCCCTGAGATAAAAAACTCAAAGATGCTGGTTATGAGCTTGAGGTAAGATGCTGCCCCCAGGAAACTGACCCACAAAACCATCCACCATACCTCCTGCTGAAATCAAAGATGGGCCAAAGGGAAGTGGTATGTGGCAACAAAGGATATCCAACAGTAATCTTTTTTCTTGTTGACTTCTGTTGACAGGAACATAGTAAAAGTAAGTTATAAATATTATCCCTGGTTTGTAATTTTGCTTATAGTGTTTTTAAAATAACAGCCTTATTGAGATATAATTCATATATCTTATAATTTACCCATTAACAGTGTACAATTAATGTTTTTTAGTATACTCACAGAACTGTGCAATTATCACCACAGAAACTTCAGAACATCACTCCATGAGAAACTGTATCCATTTCAGTCACTCTATTTCAGCTCTCCACTGCCAAAACCCAGGGACTACAAATCTGCTTTCTATTTCTATGAATGTATCCATTCTGGGCATTTCATATAAATGGAATCATATAACATATGGCCTTTTGTGACTGGTCTCTTTTATCTGGCATGTTATTTTCAAGGTCCACCCATGTAGTATGTAACAGTACTTCATTCTTTTTTACTGCTGAACAAAATCCCATTTCATGCATATGCACATTTTATTTATCTATTTATCAGTTTATAGACATTTAGGTTGTTTCCACTTTGGGGCTATTAGGAATAATGCTGCTATGAACATTTGTGTATAGATTTTTGTGTGGAAATATGTTTTCACTTAGTTTTCATTTCATACCTGTGAATGCAATTACTGGGTCATATGATAACTATGTATATCCATCTGAGGAATTATTTTCCTAAGTGTCTGTACCATTTTACATTTCTACCAACAATGTGTGAGGGTTCTAGTTTCTCCATATCCTTACCAACACTCTTCATTGTCTTTTTTTTTTTTTTAATTTTAGACATTCTAGCGAACATGAAGTAATATCTCATTGTGGTTTTGATTTGTATTTCTCCAATGGCTAATGATGAGCATTTTTTCATGTGTTTTTTGGCTATTTGTACATCTTCTTTGGAGAAATGTCTATACAAATAATTTGTCCATTTTCCAATTGGGTTATTTAGCTTTCCATTTTGAGTTATAAGGGTATTAGAAAGTATATAAATGTACTGGATACAAGTCCTTTATCAAATATATGAGTTGCAAGTATTTTTTCCACCCATGGGTTGTCTTTTCACTCTCTTGATGGTGTTCTTTGAAGCACAATTTATTTTAAAATTTTCATGAAGTTTGATTTATTTATTTTTTCTTTTGTTGCTTGTGCTTTCAGTGTCACAAATAAGAAACTATTGCCTAATCTGAGGCCATGAATATTTACTTTTGTGTTTTCTTCTCAAAGAGTGGTATACGGTGGGGGGTTGAGTGAGCCTGGTGATGGGTATTGTGGAGGGCATGTATTGCATGAAGCACTGGGTGTGGTGCAATGAATGAATGTTCACTGGGTGTGAACAATGAATTCTGGAACATTGAAAAGAAAATAAATAAATTTTTTTTAAAAACCTGTTACAAAAAAAAGAACGGTATAGTTTTAGCTCTTACGTTTAGATCTATAATCCGTTTTTGGTTAATTTTTGTATATGTGAGAAAGAGATCCAAGTTTATTCTTTTGCATGTCAATATCCAGTTGTCCCATAATTATTTGTTGAAATACTGTTTGTTTGTTTGTTTGTTTGTTTTAACCCATTGAATTTTCTTGGCACTCCTGTCAAAACTTAATTGCCCATAAAATGCAATGGTTTCCTTCTGGACTCTCAGTGCTATTCATTAATTTTTGTATCTTGATATATCCTGGAACTTTGGTGAACTCATTTATTAGCCTAGTCATTTCGTAGTCTATTCCTTAGTATTTTCTTTTTTGTCCATTTCATCTGAGTGATCTAATTAAATACTGGTATGCTAAGGATGCCATAACAAAATATCATAGACTGAGTGGTCTAAATAAAGGATATTTATTTCCTGAAAGTTCTGGAGGCTGCAAGTCCAGGAAAGATCGAGGTACAGTATGATCGGTTTTCCTGAGGTCTGTCTCCTTGGCTTGCAAATAGTTGCCTTCTTGCTCTGTCTTCACATGGCCCTTCCTCTGTGTGTGCACATCCCTGGTTTCTCTTCCTCTTCTTTTAAGAACACCAGTCAGGGGCACCTGAGTGGCTCAGCTGGTTAAGCATCTACCTTCAGCTCAGATCATGATCTTTTGGTCCTTGGATTGATCCCCGCATCAGTCTCTCTGCTCAGTGTGGAGTCTGCTTCTCCCTTTCACTCTCTCTCTCAAATAAATAAAAATTTTGGAAAAAAAAAAAAAAAAGAATACCAGTCAGGTTAACACCCCACCCTTATGACTTCATTTAACCTTGATTACCTCTTTAAAGATCCTATCTCCAAACAGCTTCACATTCTAAGGTACTAGGACTTAAAAATAGTTTTGGGGGTGGGCAGAGGAGGTTGTGGCAGGTATGGACAAAATTAAGTCTGTAATAATGGCATACAGTTGTTCACAGTATTCCTTCATAACTTTTCCTAGAAGTTAGGTTGCCAGTGATGCCCTCCTGTCCATTTTTTATTTTAGTAATTTATATCTTTTCTCTTTTTTACTTGTACAGTCTACTAAAAGTTTGTCAATTTCATTACGCTACTCAAAGAGCAAACTTGGTTTTGTTGATTTTTGCGATAGTTTCTGTATTCCCTATTCATTCATTTCTGTTGTAGTCTTTATTACTTTTCATCTGCTTATTTTGGATTTAGTTTGCTCTTCTTTTTCTAGTTTTTTAAAGGTAGTGGCTAGTTATTTCTTTGAGATCTTTCTTTTGTTTTAATATAGGTACTTACAGCCATAAATTTCCCTCTGAACACTTCTTTACCAGTATCTCATAAGTTTCCATACATTGTGTTTTCATTTTCATTTACCTTAAAGTGGTATCTAATTTCCCTTGTGATTTCTTCTTTGACCTGTTGGTTATTTAAGAGTGTGTTGTTAATTTCCACATATTTGTGAGTTTTTCAGATTTCCTTCAGTTACTGATTGCTTATTTGAGGCCATTGAAGTCAGAGAATATAATTTGCAAGATTTCATTTCCTTTAATTTTATCGAGGCTCGTTTTAACATCTAACAGATTGTCTGTCCTACAGAGTGTTCCCTTGTGCACTTGAGAAGAATGTGTATTCTGCTTTTGTTGGGAGAATGTTTTATTGATATCAGTTAAGTCTAGTTGATTTATAATGTCTTAAGTCTTTTGTTTCCTTGTTAATAATCTCCCTAGTTTCTCGTTCATTATTGAAAGTGGAATATTACAGTCTCACCTATTACTATTGAGTTGCCTATTTCTCCCTTCAATTCATCAGTCTTTGCTTCATGAATTTGGGGCTGTATTGTTAGGTGCATATATACTTTTAATTGTTATGGGTTAATCCTTTTATCAATATAAAATACCCCTTCTTTTTCTCTAATAATAAATTTTGTCTTAAACCTTCTGTTTTCTGAGATGGCCACTCCAGTTCTCTTCTAGCTACTGCTTGCATGGTTAGAGTGTTTTATCATACAGATTTCTTAAATTTTAATGTAGCTGAATATATAAACCTTTTTCTAATGGCTTCCATGTTTTGAACAATAGTCTGGCCTTTTCCATTTTAAGGTGATAATCAACTTTTCTGTGTTGTTTCCTGTTATTTCTGTATCTTCAGCTCTCAAGTGTATATCTTTAGTCATTTGACTTTGGTGTTTAGTGTAAGATGTGGGTCAATCTTAATTTTTTTTTTACATATCAAATTGCCTCAATACACTTTATTGAATGGCTCATCTTCATTGCTGCTTTGAGCTGCTACCTTTACCTGATACTAAATTCTCTTGTGTATTTGCATCTATTTCTTACTATCTTTTTAAATCTATTATTCTGTTTGTCTGCTAATGGACCAAGACCACAGTATTTATTGACTAAGGTTTTATAGTAAGCCTTATTATGTCATCATAGTAGACTCATTTCTCCTATTTTTCAGAATGTTTTCCAGCTATCCTTGTGTATTTGTTTTTTATATCAATGTCACATCAATTTGCCTATTTTAAATATTCTAATGATTCTTATAGTAATTCTAATAATATCTATACCTTTTGGTATTTTTCTAGGATCACATTATATTTGTAAATTAACTTAGATTGATTTCATCTTTTTTTTTTTTTTATTTCATCTTTTTGACATCGAATGTTCCTTCTCAGAAACATGGTATGTCTTGACATTTGTTCAGGTCTATTTTCATGAACTTCAGAAGTGTTTTTTTAATTTTTAGAAATCTTTAATATGAAAAGTTAAAATACATATAAGACAGACTATCAATCAACAAAACTAAAAGGTAACTATGGAGTGGGGCAAGATATTTGCATGACATATCTGATAAAGGGTTAGTATCCAAAATACACAAAGAATTTATGAAACTCAACACTCAAAAGACAGATAATCCAATTAAAAAATGGGCAGAAGACACAAATAGACATTTTCCCAAAAAAGACGTACAGATGGCCAATAGACACATGAAAAGATGCTCAACATCACTGATCAGTGAAATGCAAATCAAAACTACAATGAGATATCAACCTCATACCTGTCAGAATGACTAAAACCAACAACATAAGAAACAACAGGTGTTGGCAAGGATGTGAAGAAAGGGAAATATTTGTGCACTGTTGGTGGGAATGCAAACCGGAGAAGCCACTGTGGAAAACAGTATGGAGGTTCTTCAAAAAGGTAAAAATTAAACTACCCTATGATCTAGCAATTGGACCACTAGGTATTTACCCGAAGAATACAAAAATACTAATACAAAGGATACATGCACCTCAGTGTTTATAGCGGCACTACCTACAATAGCTGAATTATGGCAACAGCCCAAAATCCATCAACTGATGAATGGATAAAGAAAATGTGGTATACACACACACACACACAACATATGCACACACACACACAATGGAATATTACTCAGCCATAACAAAGAATGAAATCTTGCCATTTGCAACAACATGGATGGAGCTAGAGTTATTATGTTAAACAAGTCAGAGAAAGACAAATGTCATATGATTTCATTCATGTGGACTTTAAGAAACAAAACAAGCAAAGGGAAAAAAAAGAGTGAGAGAAAGACAAACCAAGAAACAGACTCTTAACTATAGAAAACAAACTGATGTTTACCAGAAGGGAGGATGGGTTAAATAGGCGGTAGGGATTAATGAGTGCACATGTTGTGATGAGCACTGGATATTGTATGGAATTGTTGAATCACTATATTGTATACCTGAAACTGATACTACTGTATCAGTATCTGTACTGTACTGTATCTGTATATTAACTGGAATTTAAATAACTTTTAAAAATAGACTAATATAATGTACCAACACCATGGACCTATCACCCAGTTTCAAAATTATGAGCACATGGCCAATATTACTTAATCTTACTTTCTCTCTCCTTCTTTCCCTCAATATGTTGAAACAAATCCCAGATGTTATATTAAGAAGTACTGCAAAGTTTTCTGCATAGAGTTTTGTGTATTTCTATAGGCATTTTATCTATTGGTTATTGCTTATATATCTGAAGATTCAATCCTATACATTAACTTTGTTCTTTTTCATTATTTTAAAAATATTGGCCTCTGCTAATTTGAATTCAGTGACTTGGAAAAAAATAAGGTGAATCACTGCTCTTCATAATTTGTAAGCTACATTTTACCTATGTATTTTTGTTTACCTGGAGTATTAGAAATACACCAAAATTATATAAACTACTATAGTATATAAACTACTATAGTAAATTACTAGCTTTGTTCCAAACAATACAACTGTGACCTGAAACATAACGACCAAACTATTTAACAGCATAGCAAACTTACCTGGGATTCCTATCCTGTAAGTTTCTCTGTTAAGACATGAAACACTATCTTCCAGTTTCCTGCACGTTGTAATGTTGTCTGTGCAGTTTCTGGCTTCTGCTCTTCCTGTAGACTAAAAATCACTCCCTGGTGGTAAGCCCTGACCTCAGAGAGGCATGTTAACTCTACTGAGCCAGTAGGGAACCATTTCAATTTTTTGAGTTCCTATGAGGAGCACTCATTAGAGCATCAGGAATCATACTGTGATATGAATACTTTTTTTTTTAAGTTATATTTACTTACTTGAGAGAGCGGGAGTGAGCAAGAGAGAGCCATGAGTGGGGTTGGGGGGCCAGAGAGAGAGGGACGCAGGGCTCTGTCCCAGGACCCTGAGATCATGACCTGAGCCAAAGGCAGATGCTTAACTGACAGAGGTACCCAGGCTCTCCTGAATACCTTTTTTTTTTCCCCCTTTAAGATAATTCCTAACGTAGTACCATCAATATCCTGCTCTTTGGAGCACTTTTTCTTTTCAAACTCTCAGAGAGTTTTAATGGCCCCTTTTGACACTTGCTGGTATTAATGTTTAAGCTGTTCTGGCAGAGTAGAATCAGGGATTGGGGAGTCTATACTCATTTTGGAAAACTCTCGTTGGCTTCAGTGTTTATGGTCCCCATAGTCTGTCTCTGGCATGTGGTTTTTCTGGGCTGAATTATTTTCTGAATCTAAATAGGAACCTTCTTTTGGATGTACCTGGCATAGGTAAATTAATTCAAGTTTCCTCTGAAAATTAAAGAAAATTTCCTTCAGAGAAAAGCTCTTTCTCCTACCTTGCAATGACTTAGTTTGCAGTGCACCTTTCAAATGACAGTCATCTGAATATAGATAAATATATCTCATTAAAATACGACTTTAAGGGGAACTGTGGAGATAGTTCTAATATAGCACATAATGATATCCTTGATACCACATCATATGACTTTGATGGAGTTAAATGACAACTACTCCTTAAGGTGGTACTACCCACCTTTTTGAGTTTTTATAGGGATTAAGTGAATTAATCTATTTAAAGTGCTTAGGCTGGTACCCACCACATAGTATCTTCTAGTGGAATTTTTGTAAAATATATAAAAAGAAAGTAAAAGCCAAATACAGAGAAACTGACTTTCTTAAAATAGGTCAAGGATAAAACTGAAATTTTACAATCTGCTTTCTCTCACCTCATTCTTACTGAATTAACTTCCTTCCTGCATATAAAATAGTTTCTAATTTGAACAACCTCTTTCATTTTCAAGATTCGCCAATTCTCAGTCCAGCTAATTCTGCAATCAATTTAAGTGGAGCTCAGGACCTGACCTGGAATAAGAATGTTGTGAAGCCACTGGCTTTATCTTTGCAGGTTGTAGGGAAGACTTTTGCCGCAGGTGATGTTTTCCTCACTTATATTTCTTTGCTCAATACATAGTCTATAAAAGACTTGTGTGAAATCTCATTGACAATTTGGTAGAAGAAAACAGAAGCTCTTTTCCTGCCAGTTGAAGACAGAAGTGGGGCTGTCTATAATATTGTGTTATTATACAAAGCTTCGTATTGTCTGTGCTCCAACCAGAAGAGTCAAGGAATGACATTTGGCACATGGGGAAACAGAGCAGGTTGGTTCTGTTCAGCAAACATTTCTTGGATACCTGCTAGTTTGAGGAACCGAGGATACAAACATAAATAAGGGTCAATCCCTGACCTCTAATATACTTATAACCTAGTAGAGGAGACAGACCTGTAGGGAAATATTTTCAGTATAGTACAGTAAGTACACAATATGCTGGGGGATCACAAAGGAGGGGGAGAGTTTTAGTGCAACTTTTTAGAACGAGGTCTTGGAGGATCGTGCACTTAAGCTATGAGGAGATACTCACTGCACAGAGGAGTGAGGGAAAGCTACTTTAAATTCAGGGGAAATCCAGGACCAAAGTTGGAAAGGAAAGGAGAGAAGCTGCATCATGTGTACAGGAATGTCCCGGTGGTTTGGAATTGTTAGAACCATAAAATGTAAAACTCAGGGAGTGGTGGGAAGGAGCAAGTAGTGGGCAACAGAAGCATGAATTTTACTCTATAACTTATGGAACCAAGGAGTAACATGATCTGATTTGAACTTGAGCTAGATCACTTGGCAGCAAAAGAAAAAGGAAAGAGAGAGAGAGAGAGAAGTAGAAAACTAGTTGGGGGTCATTTCAATAGTTAGGGGGGAAATGATGAAGTCCTTGACTTGGGTAATAATAGGCTTGAGAGGAGGAAACAGATTGGAGAACAACTCAGGAAGTAAAATCAGCAGAATCTGAGTGATTAATGTAGGCATGAAGTGGAAGAAGAGGTCTTGGTCTGTACTCATCTGTCTGCTAATGGTGACACAGTTATGTAAGAGGAAATAAGAAGGAAGAGCAGGTTCTCCAGGAGGAGAATGTGAGTTCAACTGTGGACATGCTGAATTTGAGATACCCATGAAATGTCCAAGTGGATCGGCTCAACAGGCATCTAATTTATTGTACACGAGATTAAAATAATCAGAGTAAATAGGATTTGCTAAAGAGAAATGTGGGGTAAGGCAAGCTGTTAACTAAAGATAACATTTTAGAAAATTCCAGTGTCTAAGGAAAAGAAATGGTTTGAGAGGTTAGAGGAAGAATGAGAAGAAGGAGAACTTATCATTCTTGGAATCTTTATATCAGTTAGGCATCATCATTTATCCTGACCACATTTATTTGTATTCTGTTCCAACAGTTCTTACAGGATCCACCTTCTGGTTAGATTATAAATGTGTACAAATGGAATCCAAGTCTTTACAGTATTAAAAAAGTTAATAGAATGATGGATCCTAGCAGTAACCAGCATGGTTGCTAAAACCATCAGATGAAGGGCTGATGGACAATTTTTTTTTTTAAGATTTTGTTTACTTATTTTACAGAGAGAGAAAGAGAGAGAGCACAAGCAGGGGAAGCGGCAGAGGGAGAGCGAGAAGCAGACTCCCTGCTGAGCAGGGAGCCTGATGTGGGACTGGAGCCCACGCCCCTGGGATCATGACCTGAGCTGAAGTCAGACACTTAACCTAATGAGCCGCCCACATCCCCCAGTCATGGACACCGTTATAATTTGAGAATTAGGTTAACAACTCTTGAACCCACTGATCTATGTTAACATGACAAGAAGAGAGAAAGCCAGTTATTGCGTACCTGCTGATGGAAGAATATGACAGTATTTGTGAGATACTCTTGCCCAAAAACCAAAACCTAAATCTGAGCAAGCCTCTATATCTAACAATTAGTATGCAGGAAATAGAGGGGGTGTTAAATGATGTCATAGATAATCAGCAAAATTCAGAAAATGAAAAATTCTGCCAGATTTTCGGCAGATTAAATAGAAGAAAGAAAAATAAGAAGGGGAATCCTATAGATTAAAGGAGGTTCCAGGAGGGGAAAAAAGGGGATGTGACTGACACTATACCGACTGAGCCTGGAAAACTTCTCAGCAAAAATGACATTATCCTAAATCTCATTGCAGTATGACCTTATCCTGATTCAAACAAACTATTTTTAAAACTTGTGAGAGAGTCCGTGAAATGCAAACACTAACTGAATATTTTTTTAAAGATTTTTTAAAAGTTTATTTACTTGACAGAGAGAGAGAGAGCATAAGTAGGTAGAGTGGCAGGCAGAGGGAGAGGGAGAAGCAGGGTCCCCACCGAGCAGAGAGCCTGACACAGAGCTCCATCCCAGAACCCTCGGATCATGACCTGAGCCGAAGGCAGATGCTTAGCCAACTGAGCTACCTAGGCACCCTTAAATATTTTATTATATTATTTTATTAATTAATAAATGTGAGCTTTTAAAAAGGGGGCTTAAGGGAAATAAAAACTAAATACAATGTGTAGATCCTTTTTGAACCCCAGTTTGAGAAAGCCCACTGTAAAAAAAAACCATTTCTGAGATAACTGGGGGGAAATTTGAACACTAATGGGATATATGGCGTTAAGGACTTATTAATCACTGTCAATTTTAAGTAGAATAATGACATTACAGTTATGTTTTAGGAGCTCTTTTAGAAGCTCATACAGAAATATTTATGGATGAGAGAATATAAATAAGTTTTCTTCAAAATAATCTAGAGAAGTATGTAAGTATGTTGTGTGAGGAGGAAGAGAGAGGAAGTATTTTAATTTATATTTATCTAAAGCAAGATTGGCCGTGTGCTGATAAATGCTGAGGCTGGGTGGTAGATATGTAGTTTATTACATTATTCTACTTCTGTATACATTTGAAAATTTCCAAGATACAAAGTTAAAAAAAATTTTTTTTTCTCTTTTATCCACCCACCATCTCCAAAGACATCACTGGAAGTGATTCTAAAAGATCTCTTGGGATCCTAGAAAATTATTTTTAGGTGACATTTCATCTTAAAGAGGGTACTACTCTGGTGGTTGTAGTCGGTTCTACACCATGGGGCTGTCCTGTCAATGAGATGTCTTTGAATCCTGGAGTTGAGGTTTATGGTGTGGTTGCAAGGTCCCAGAATGCAGTGTGCTGCTCAGCCCCTGTTCTGAGCATTCCTCTTGTGTGCTACAGATGCTGCTAATGGAAACAGTAGCCATGGAGGGAAGAGCAGTGCAGCCAGCTCCACTCCAGCCCGCCCAGGGAGTTACTCTTTGTCACCAAGACCTAGCTATGCATCAGGAGACCAAGGTATGATACCCATCTTAGAGTTTTGACATAATGCACCTTAACTATGAAAGAAGTGCTATGGAGTTTGAAATGATGAATTATCTGACAGTGCACTCTGAGCTTGTCCTTACCTTCTCATCGAAGGTTTTGAAGCTTTATGATTGGTGTGAACAATGATGGTTAAAGATCTTGGTGATTGACAAGGATGAGC
Source organism: Meles meles (assembly GCF_922984935.1). Classification (NCBI taxonomy): domain Eukaryota; kingdom Metazoa; phylum Chordata; class Mammalia; order Carnivora; family Mustelidae; genus Meles; species Meles meles. Next base: position 46,314,114 of record NC_060077.1, read on the forward strand.
CTAGCTAGAAAATAATGTTGAAACAAATGTATAAGGAAGTGTCCTGAAAAACCATGAGCTTTGTTGACCAGAGTATAGAGATCAAGGTTCCTCTCTATTCCCTGACCCTGGGCAAATCTGAGCTTTCCTTTTGCCATCCACGAAACGGGTGTAACAATATACTTATCATACAACTTCAGAGTGTTGTTGATAGAATTAAATGAAATCATCTGGGTAAAACTGTATATGGTAAAACAACATCCAAATGTTAGGTGGTATTGTTAGGGTGATTTTTCTAATTTTATCTTTACCTCTAGAAGAGTGCTCAGACTTTCTGAGTATAATCAAATTAAAAGCTCTATGTTACGTTAAATTCTCTCCTTTCTTCCATTGCTAAGGACAAGGCTCATCTTTCTTTTTGCCCTCAGCTACCATGTTCATTTCTGGGCCACCAAAGAAACGACACCGGGGATGGTATCCTGGGTCACCTGTCCCACAACCTGGTTTAGTTGTACCTGTTCCTACAGTTCGCCCTCTTTCAAGAACTGGTAAGATTTCAACAGAAGATGGGTTTTCAGTTTTTTTGAATTAGCAAAATTATCTTCTACTCCTGTTCTTTCCTTGAACCTTTGAAGATAAATTTCCTTAACCAACCATTGTCCCCAGTATTATGTAAGGAAATTAATAGTAGCTGATATTTTGTGCCCATTGCATCTGCCTTCCCTGCAAGTACATGGGCCAACACAACAGATCTTAATTCACCCTCTGGCTTTGTTTGGACCCACAGTATCAATAAACCATTCTTGACATAGGGATGATGCTACTAACCCAGCATCATAGGGCACAAATGGGTTTGCTTTGCCATTTGTGGTGTTAGACGTGTTCTCCTGTTATCTGGCTCCTTTATGTGACATGCACGTCTTCTTTCTGGCCTGGACAACTTAGTCTGTGGTTAAAACCTGAAAAACCAACTGGTTCTCCTTTATAATAACCAAGTCATGGCCATTGGGAACCTACTTGTAAATGTTTAAACACTGGTCTACCTTGTACTAAGCACAAATTTAAATATACCAATTCTAAGACATAAATGGGATTCTTTAAAAACGTAAAGACTCTAAGTTTTATAGTAGTCTATGTAGTCTTTAAAGTTTTAAAGCATCTACATAGAGATGCTGTATAAACAAAGAATTATGTTACTGTTCTTGCCTCTAGATAATACTGATTAATGATGAGTTTATTCTTCTTCACTCTTTTCTGTATTTTTCAAATTTTCTATAATGAGTAAATAAGGCATGGATAATTGGGATGAGGATGGAGGGAATTAAATACAAAACAGAATCCAAAAGATTGCATGTGGAAAAACAACTAGAAGAAAATACTATGAAAATGCTAACCAGTAGTTATCTCCTGATGACGTGATTATGATTGGGGATTTTTCCTTCTGTTTTTCTCTTCTAATTTTATATAGTAAACATGAATTGCTCTAATTTTAAAAAATGAACCTTTAAACTTCTAAAACTTCTCTATTAAAAGTATTAAGGCTATGTTGATTTCAATGGTATTTCATTTAGCTTTCATGTCTAATCCTTCGTCAAACAACTTTCTTTCCAGAGTCCCTTTTATCTGCTCCAGTTCCACAGACCCCATTAACTGGAATTTTACAACCTCGACCCATTCCTGCAGGGGAAACTGTAATTGTTCCTGAAAACCTGCTGAGTAACTCAGGAGTTAGACCAGTAATTCTGATAGGTAAGGGAAAGGCATTCCACGTTGCCTGTGTCTGCTGGGATCTGGGTCTGTTTCTCCATTTCAGTGTTTGTGTAATTATCCATATGTTCATGCGTGTATGCATTCATCCTTATATTGATTCTTTCAGCTTTTATCAGTCAGCTTACTCATGCTGTTAAACATTATGTAACTAGAAATTGGGAATAAGAGAAAGTCTTTTTGTCCACAGGGAGCACTGTTTTGTGGGGAGTCTGTCATGTAAACAATATTGTGAAACTTGAGCTAGTAGAGGTTTGCAACCAAGAACTCAAAGGAGAGAGAGCTTAGCTCTGCCTGGAGGGATTCTGAGAGGACTTGTCAGAGGTGACGTTTCAGCTGAGTCCTGAAGGGAAAAGGACGTTCCAGTCAAACCACAGAGAAAAGAAACAAGCTGAACCAGCTAACAGGCCCCCTTTGGGAAAACCAAAAGGTCCCAGAGTTGCATGGGGAAACGTCTGTGAACCACTTATCTTTACAGAGTCTGAGTCCTTCCAAAATGTCTATAAGTGGAGGTGTAGAAATTTAGAGGCCCCTGGAATTCAGGACTAACTTAATGCTTTTCAGATCCCCATCAAGAATTACTTCATCCTGTGCTGTGAAGTGTGTAAACCTGGCGATTCACAGACCTGTACCCCTGGGGATAAAAATACATTATATGTTTATTTAAAAAATAAATAAATGGGGGCGCCTGGGTGGCTCAGTGTGTTAAAGCCTCTGCCTTCAGCTCAGGTCATGATCCCAGGATCCTGGGATCGAGTCCCGCTTCGGGCTCTCTGCTCAGCAGGGAGCCTGCTCCCACCTCTCTCTCTGCCTGCCTCTCTGCCTACTTGTGATCTCTGTCTGTCAAATAAATAAATAAAACAAAAAAATAAATAAATAAATAAGAAAAAAAAAAGAATTACCTCATCCTGGGACTATCCTAGGTCAGAAGGTGACTTCCTGCTTTACCTTTGGGACTAAATAGATGGAGTGTTTAGCCTCCCTGCATCTTTAGGGTATGTCTATATGCGGTGTTATCTGCTTCTTTTGGTTGACTTGAGCCTACCGACATAGATGGTTTTGCTTCAAGCCCTGTCCTTTATCAGGCTGTCCTACCCACCGCTCCTGGGCCTATAGGAGAATCTCAGTTGCTTAAATTCCATGTTGTCAAAACGTCTTTATTAAATATTTGAGTGGTGTGCATACTGGAGCTAAGCCTTGGGAAGATACGTAGGACATGGGGAACCTTTGCTGTCTGCCTTTTAGAAAGTCTCACAGAGAGACAACCCCTGTTTTTACCACACCACCAGAACAGGGTATATTTTCAACACATTTTTGTCCTATCTACTTCTAAGATAATTTGAGGCTATTTACTGACATTTGAGAACATAAAAATAACTAAGATAACACAAAGGGTAGGAACCTGCATGTACCTGTGACTAGGAGAATATTGCTGGTCATCACTGAGTTCATTAGCTTTTTAAAATGTTTAAGAAAACCTCAGGAAAGAAATTATGTTATTGTGGTTTGTTTTCTGGCTTCTTATGTGGAAAGAAACTTGATCAAGAATGTGGCTCAGTTGGTTAAGCAGCTGCCTTCGGCTCCGGTCATGATCCCGGCATCCTGGGATGGAGTCCCACATCGGGCTCCTTGCTCCGCGGGGAGCCTGCTTCTCCCTCTGCCACTCTGTCTGCCTGTGCGCGCTTGCTCTCTCTCTCTGACAAATAAATAAATAAAATATTTTTAAAAAAAAAATTAACATGTCCCTTCTGTGAGAAACAGAGATGATACCATCTGAGTCTTTCACTTCTTGTTCATCTGATTTAATGTAAGAATAGAATTCGGAAGCATCTGAGGGAATTCCCTAGAATTCTCATACCAGAGGGCAGGAAACTTTGTTATACATCTTTGATCCTAGTTGGGCA